>NC_133549.1:3462837-3790195 GCF_048773025.1 Camelus bactrianus | reverse complement strand
ACACTGAGATACTAGAGTAAAAGTTTCTCCTGCAACCCGTTCCCTTTGTGCTAGATGAACGAACGTCTCTCCACATGCTCAGTTCTGAGAGATAAGTGTGTGTGAAAGCCGTCCTTCAACTAGATTGTTGGAACACAAAGTTACTTTTCAGTTGCAAACTACACTCCATACATATATATGGGGAGGTACTAGCTCCAACTCGGTTTTACAGTGAAAACTGCAGGAACTTCAAACCGGCACTAGGAAACACACTGAGAAACTAGAGTAAAAGTTTCTCCTGCAACCCGTTCCCTTTGTGCTAGATGAACGAACGTCTCTCCACCTGCTCAGTTCTGAGAGATAAGTGTGTGTGAAAGCCGTCCTTCAACTAGATTGTTGGGAACACAAAGTTCCTTTTCAGTTGCAAACTACACTCCATACATATATATGGGGAGGTACTAGCTCCAACTCGGTTTTACAGTGAAAACTGCAGGAACTTCAAACCGGCACTAGGAAACACACTGAGAATCTAGAGTAAAAGTTTCTCCTGCAACCCATTCCCTTTGTGCTAGATGAACGAACGTCTCTCCACATGCTCAGTTCTGAGAGATAAGTGTGTGTGAAAGCCGTCCTTCAACTAGATTGTTGGGAACACAAAGTTCCTTTTCAGTTGCAAACTACACTCCATACATATATATGGGGAGGTACTAGCTCCAACTCGGTTTTACAGTGAAAACTGCAGGAACTTCAAAACGGCACTAGGAAACACACTGAGAAACTAGAGTAAAAGTTTCTCCTGCAACCCGTTCCCTTTGTGCTAGATGAACGAACGTCTCTCCACATGCTCAGTTCTGAGAGATAAGTGTGTGTGAAAGCCGTCCTTCAACTAGATTGTTGGGAACACAAAGTTCCTTTTCAGTTGCAAACTACACTCCATACATATATATGGGGAGGTACTAGCTCCAACTCGGTTTTACAGTGAAAAATGCAGGAACTTCAAACCGGCACTAGGAAACACACTGAGAAACTAGAGTAAAAGTTTCTCCTGCAACCCGTTCCCTTTGTGCTAGATGAACGAACGTCTCTCCACATGCTCAGTTCTGAGAGATAAGTGTGTGTGAAAGCCGTCCATCAACTAGATTGTTGGGAACACAAAGTTCCTTTTCAGTTGCAAACTACACTCCATACATATATATGGGAGGTACTAGCTCCAACTCGGTTTTACAGTGAAAACTGCAGGAACTTCAAACCGGCACTAGGAAACACACTGAAAAACTAGAGTAAAAGTTTCTCCTGCAACCCGTTCCCTTTGTGCTAGATGAACGAACGTCTCTCCACATGCTCAGTTCTGAGAGATAAGTGTGTGTGAAAGCCGTCCTCCAACTAGATGGTTGGGAACACAAAGTTCCTTTTCAGTTGCAAACTACACTCCATACATATATATGGGGAGGTACTAGCTCCAACTCGGTTTTACAGTGAAAACTGCAGGAACTTCAAACCGGCACTAGGAACACACTGAGAAACTAGAGTAAAAGATTCTCCTGCAACCCTTTCTCTTTGTGCTAGATGAACGAACGTCTCTCCACATGCTCAGTTCTGAGAGATAAGTGTGTGTGAAAGCCGTCCATCAACTAGATTGTTGGGAACACAAAGTTCCTTTTCAGTTGCAAACTACACTCCATACATATATATGGGGAGGTACTAGCTCCAAATCGGTTTTACAGTGAAAACTGCAGGAACTTCAAACCGGCACTAGGAAACACACTGAGAAACTAGAGTAAAAGTTTCTCCTGCAACCCGTTCCCTTTGTGCTAGATGAACGAACGTCTCTCCACATGCTCAGTTCTGAGAGATAAGTGTGTGTGAAAGCCGTCCTTCAACTAGATTTTTGGGAACACAAAGTTCCTTTTCAGTTGCAAACTACACTCCATACATATATATGGGGAGGTACTAGCTCCAACTCGGTTTTACAGTGAAAACTGCAGGAACTTCAAACCGGCACTAGGAAACACACTGAGAAACTAGAGTAAAAGTTTCTCCTGCAACCCGTTCCCTTTGTGCTAGATGAACGAACGTCTCTCCACATGCTCAGTTCTGAGAGATAAGTGTGTGTGAAAGCCGTCCATTAACTAGATTGTTGGGAACACAAAGTTCCTTTTCAGTTGCAAACTACACTCCATACATATATATGGGGAGGTACTAGCTCCAACTCGGTTTTACAGTGAAAACTGCAGGAACTTCAAACCGGCACTAGGAAACACACTGAGAAACTAGAGTAAAAGTTTCTCCTGCAACCCGTTCCCTTTGTGCTAGATGAACGAACGTCTCTCCACATGCTCAGTTCTGAGAGATAAGTGTGTGTGAAAGCCGTCCTTCAACTAGATTGTTGGGAACACAAAGTTCCTTTACAGTTGCAAACTACACTCCATACATATATATGGGGAGGTACTAGCTCCAACTCGGTTTTACAGTGAAAACTGCAGGAACTTCAAACCGGCACTAGGAAACACACTGAGAAACTAGAGTAAAAGTTTCTCCTGCAACCCGTTCCCTTTGTGCTAGATGAACGAACGTCTCTCCACATGCTCAGTTCTGAGAGATAAGTGTGTGTGAAAGCCGTCCTTCAACTAGATTGTTGGGAACACAAAGTTCCTTTTCAGTTGCAAACTACACTCCATACATATATATGGGGAGGTACTAGCTCCAACTCGGTTTTACAGTGAAAACTGCAGGAACTTCAAACCGGCACTAGGAAACACACTGAGAAACTAGAGTAAAAGTTTCTCCTGCAAACCCGTTCCCTTTGTGCTAGATGAACGAACGTCTCTCCACATGCTCAGTTCTGAGAGATAAGTGTGTGTGAAAGCCGTCCTTCAACTAGATTGTTGGGAACACAAAGTTCCTTTTCAGTTGCAAACTACACTCCATACATATATATGGGGAGGTACTAGCTCCAACTCGGTTTTACAGTGAAAACTGCAGGAACTTCAAACCGGCACTAGGAAACACACTGAGAAACTAGAGTAAAAGTTTCTCCTGCAACCCGTTCCCCTTTGTGCTAGATGAACGAACGTCTCTCCACATGCTCAGTTCTGAGAGATAAGTGTGTGTGAAAGCCGTCCTTCAACTAGATTGTTGGGAACACAAAGTTCCTTTTCAGTTGCAAACTACACTCCATACATATATATGGGGAGGTACTAGCTCCAACTCGGTTTTACAGTGAAAACTGCAGGAACTTCAAACCGGCACTAGGAAACACACTGAGAAACTAGAGTAAAAGTTTCTCCTGCAACCCGTTCCCTTTGTGCTAGATGAACGAACGTCTCTCCACATGCTCAGTTCTGAGAGATAAGTGTGTGTGAAAGCCGTCCATTAACTAGATTGTTGGGAACACAAAGTTACTTTTCAGTTGCAAACTACACTCCATACATATATATGGGGAGGTACTAGCTCCAACTCGGTTTTACAGTGAAAACTGCAGGAACTTCAAACCGGCACTAGGAAACACACTGAGAAACTAGAGTAAAAGTTTCTCCTGCAACCCGTTCCCTTTGTGCTAGATGAACGAACGTCTCTCCACATGCTCAGTTCTGAGAGATAAGTGTGTGTGAAAGCCGTCCTTCAACTAGATTGTTGGGAACACAAAGTTCCTTTTCAGTTGCAAACTACACTCCATACATATATATGGGGAGGTACTAGCTCCAACTCGGTTTTACAGTGAAAACTGCAGGAAATTCAAACCGGCACTAGGAAACACACTGAGAAACTAGAGTAAAAGTTTCTCCTGCAACCCGTTCCCTTTGTGCTAGATGAACGAACGTCTCTCCACATGCTCAGTTCTGAGAGATAAGTGTGTGTAAAAGCCGTCCTTCAACTAGATTTTTGGGAACACAAAGTTCCTTTTCAGTTGCAAACTACACTCCATACATATATATGGGGAGGTACTAGCTCCAACTCGGTTTTACAGTGAAAACTGCAGGAACTTCAAACCGGCACTAGGAAACACACTGAGAAACTAGAGTAAAAGTTTCTCCTGCAACCCGTTCCCTTTGTGCTAGATGAACGAACGTCTCTCCACATGCTCAGTTCTGACAGATAAGTGTGTGTGAAAGCCGTCCTTCAACTAGATTGTTGGGAACACAAAGTTCCTTTTCAGTTGCAAACTACACTCCATACATATATATGGGGAGGTACTAGCTCCAACTCGGTTTTACAGTGAAAACTGCAGGAACTTCAAACGGCACTAGGAAACACACTGAGAAACTAGAGTAAAAGTTTCTCCTGCAACCCGTTCCCTTTGTGCTAGATGAACGAACGTCTCTCCACATGCTCAGTTCTGAGAGATAAGTGTGTGTGAAAGCCGTCCTTCAACTAGATTGTTGGGAACACAAAGTTCCTTTTCAGTTGCAAACTACACTCCATACATATATATGGGGAGGTACTAGCTCCAACTCGGTTTTACAGTGAAAACTGCAGGAACTTCAAACCGGCACTAGGAAACACACTGAGAAACTAGAGTAAAAGTTTCTCCTGCAACCCGTTCCCTTTGTGCTAGATGAACGAACGTCTCTCCACATGCTCAGTTCTGAGAGATAAGTGTGTGTGAAAGCCGTCCTTCAACTAGATTGTTGGGAACACAAAGTTCCTTTTCAGTTGCAAACTACACTCCATACATATATATGTTGAGGTACTAGCTCCAACTCGGTTTTACAGTGAAAACTGCAGGAACTTCAAACCGGCACTAGGAAACACACTGAGAAACTAGAGTAAAAGTTTCTCCTGCAACCCGTTCCCTTTGTGCTAGATGAACGAACGTCTCTCCACATGCTCAGTTCTGAGAGATAAGTGTGTGTGAAAGCCGTCCTTCAACTAGATTGTTGGGAACACAAAGTTCCTTTTCAGTTGCAAACTACACTCCATACATATATATGGGGAGGTACTAGCTCCAACTCGGTTTTACAGTGAAAACTGCAGGAACTTCAAACCGGCACTAGGAAACACACTGAGAAACTAGAGTAAAAGTTTCTCCTGCAACCCGTTCCCTTTGTGCTAGATGAACGAACGTCTCTCCACCTGCTCAGTTCTGACAGATAAGTGTGTGTGAAAGCCGTCCTTCAACTAGATTGTTGGGAACACAAAGTTCCTTTTCAGTTGCAAACTACACTCCATACATATATATGGGGAGGTACTAGCTCCAACTCGGTTTTACAGTGAAAACTGCAGGAATTTCAAACCGGCACTAGGAAACACACTGAGAATCTAGAGTAAAAGTTTCTCCTGCAACCCGTTCCCTTTGTGCTAGATGAACGAACGTCTCTCCACATGCTCAGTTCTGAGAGATAAGTGTGTGTGAAAGCCGACCATCAACTAGATTGTTGGGAACACAAAGTTATTTTTCAGTTGCAAACTACACTCCATACATATATATGGGGAGGTACTAGCTCCAACTCGGTTTTACAGTGAAAACTGCAGGAACTTCAAACCGGCACTAGGAAACACACTGAGAAACTAGAGTAAAAGTTTCTCCTGCAACCCGTTCCCTTTGTGTTAGATGAACGAACGTCTCTCCACATGCTCAGTTCTGAGAGATAAGTGTGTGTGAAAGCCGTCCTTCAACTAGATTGTTGGGAACACAAAGTTCCTTTTCAGTTGCAAACTACACTCCATACATATATATGGGGAGGTACTAGCTCCAACTCGGTTTTACAGTGAAAACTGCAGGAACTTCAAACGGCACTAGGAAACACACTGAGAAACTAGAGTAAAAGTTTCTCCTGCAACCCGTTCCCTTTGTGCTAGATGAACGAACGTCTCTCCACATGCTCAGTTCTGAGAGATAAGTGTGTGTAAAAGCCGTCCTTCAACTAGATTGTTGGGAACACAAAGTTCCTTTTCAGTTGCAAACTACACTCCATACATATATATGGGGAGGTACTAGCTCCAACTCGGTTTTACAGTGAAAACTGCAGGAACTTCAAACCGGCACTAGGAAACACACTGAGAAACTAGAGTAAAAGTTTCTCCTGCAACCCGTTCCCTTTGTGCTAGATGAACGAACGTCTCTCCACATGCTCAGTTCTGACAGATAAGTGTGTGTGAAAGCCGTCCTTCAACTAGATTGTTGGGAACACAAAGTTCCTTTTCAGTTGCAAACTACACTCCATACATATATATGGGGAGGTACTAGCTCCAACTCGGTTTTACAGTGAAAACTGCAGGAACTTCAAACCGGCACTAGGAAACACACTGAGAAACTAGAGTAAAAGTTTCTCCTGCAACCCGTTCCCTTTGTGCTAGATGAACGAACGTCTCTCCACATGCTCAGTTCTGAGAGATAAGTGTGTGTGAAAGCCGTCCTTCACCTAGATTGTTGGGAACACAAAGTTCCTTTTCAGTTGCAAACTACACTCCATACATATATATGGGGAGGTACTAGCTCCAACTCGGTTTTACAGTGAAAACTGCAGGAACTTCAAACCGGCACTAGGAAACACACTGAGAAACTAGAGTAAAAGTTTCTCCTGCAACCCGTTCCCTTTGTGCTAGATGAACGAACGTCTCTCCACATGCTCAGTTCTGAGAGATAAGTGTGTGTGAAAGCCGTCCTTCAACTAGATTGTTGGGAACACAAAGTTCCTTTTCAGTTGCAAACTACACTCCATACATATATATGGGGAGGTACTAGCTCCAACTCGGTTTTACAGTGAAAACTGCAGGAACTTCAAACCGGCACTAGGAAACACACTGAGAAACTAGAGTAAAAGTTTCTCCTGCAACCCGTTCCCTTTGTGCTAGATGAACGAACGTCTCTCCACCTGCTCAGTTCTGACAGATAAGTGTGTGTGAAAGCCGTCCTTCAACTAGATTGTTGGGAACACAAAGTTCCTTTTCAGTTGCAAACTACACTCCATACATATATATGGGGAGGTACTAGCTCCAACTCGGTTTTACAGTGAAAACTGCAGGAACTTCAAACTGGCACTAGGAAACACACTGAGAATCTAGAGTAAAAGTTTCTCCTGCAACCCGTTCCCTTTGTGCTAGATGAACGAACGTCTCTCCACATGCTCAGTTCTGAGAGATAAGTTTGTGTGAAAGCCGTCCATCAACTAGATTGTTGGGAACACAAAGTTCCTTTTCAGTTGCAAACTACACTCCATACATATATATGGGGAGGTACTAGCTCCAACTCGGTTTTACAGTGAAAACTGCAGGAACTTCAAACCGGCACTAGGAAACACACTGAGAAACTAGAGTAAAAGTTTCTCCTGCAACCCGTTCCCTTTGTGCTAGATGAACGAACGTCTCTCCACATGCTCAGTTCTGAGAGATAAGTGTGTGTGAAAGCCGTCCTTCAACTAGATTGTTGGGAACACAAAGTTCCTTTTCAGTTGCAAACTACACTCCATACATATATATGGGGAGGTACTAGCTCCAACTCGGTTTTACAGTGAAAACTGCAGGAACTTCAAACCGGCACTAGGAAACACACTGAGAAACTAGAGTAAAAGTTTCTCCTGCAACCCGTTCCCTTTGTGCTAGATGAACGAACGTCTCTCCACATGCTCAGTTCTGAGAGATAAGTGTGTGTGAAAGCCGTCCTTCAACTAGATTGTTGGGAACACAAAGTTCCTTTTCAGTTGCAAACTACACTCCATACATATATATGGGGAGGTACTAGCTCCAACTCGGTTTTACAGTGAAAACTGCAGGAACTTCAAACCGGCACTAGGAAACACACTGAGAAACTAGAGTAAAAGTTTCTCCTGCAACCCGTTCCCTTTGTGCTAGATGAACGAACGTCTCTCCACATGCTCAGTTCTGAGAGATAAGTGTGTGTGAAAGCCGTCCTTCAACTAGATTGTTGGGAACACAAAGTTCCTTTTCAGTTGCAAACTACACTCCATACATATATATGGGGAGGTACTAGCTCCAACTCGGTTTTACAGTGAAAACTGCAGGAACTTCAAACCGGCACTAGGAAACACACTGAGAAACTAGAGTAAAAGTTTCTCCTGCAACCCGTTCCCTTTGTGCTAGATGAACGAACGTCTCTCCACATGCTCAGTTCTGAGAGATAAGTGTGTGTGAAAGCCGTCCTTCAACTAGATTGTTGGGAACACAAAGTTCCTTTTCAGTTGCAAACTACACTCCATACATATATATGGGGAGGTACTAGCTCCAACTCGGTTTTACAGTGAAAACTGCAGGAACTTCAAACCGGCACTAGGAAACACACTGAGAAACTAGAGTAAAAGTTTCTCCTGCAACCCGTTCCCTTTGTGCTAGATGAACGAACGTCTCTCCACATGCTCAGTTCTGAGAGAAAAGTGTGTGTGAAAGCCGTCCTTCAACTAGATTGTTGGGAACACAAAGTTCCTTTTCAGTTGCAAACTACACTCCATACATATATATGGGGAGGTACTAGCTCCAACTCGGTTTTACAGTGAAAACTGCAGGAACTTCAAACCGGCACTAGGAAACACACTGAGAAGCTAGAGTAAAAGTTTCTCCTGCAACCCGTTTCCTTTGTGCTAGATGATCGAACGTCTCTCCACATGCTCAGTTCTGAGAGATAAGTGTGTGTGAAAGCCGTCCTTCAACTAGATTGTTGGGAACACAAAGTTCCTTTTCAGTTGCAAACTACACTCCATACATATATATGGGGAGGTACTAGCTCCAACTCGGTTTTACAGTGAAAACTGCAGGAACTTCAAACCGGCACTAGGAAACACACTGAGAAACTAGAGTAAAAGTTTCTCCTGCAACCCGTTCCCTTTGTGCTAGATGAACGAACGTCTCTCCACATGCTCAGTTCTGAGAGATAAGTGTGTGTGAAAGCCGTCCTTCAACTAGATTGTTGGGAACACAAAGTTCCTTTTCAGTTGCAAACTACACTCCATACATATATATGGGGAGGTACTAGCTCCAACTCGGTTTTACAGTGAAAACTGCAGGAACTTCAAACCGGCACTAGGAAACACACTGAGAAACTAGAGTAAAAGTTTCTCCTGCAACCCGTTCCCTTTGTGCTAGATGAACGAACGTCTCTCCACCTGCTCAGTTCTGACAGATAAGTGTGTGTGAAAGCCGTCCTTCAACTAGATTGTTGGGAACACAAAGTTCCTTTTCAGTTGCAAACTACACTCCATACATATATATGGGGAGGTACTAGCTCCAACTCGGTTTTACAGTGAAAACTGCAGGAACTTCAAACCGGCACTAGGAAACACACTGAGAAACTAGAGTAAAAGTTTCTCCTGCAACCCGTTCCCTTTGTGCTAGATGAACGAACGTCTCTCCACATGCTCAGTTCTGAGAGATAAGTGTGTGTGAAAGCCGTCCTTCAACTAGATTGTTGGGAACACAAAGTTCCTTTTCAGTTGCAAACTACACTCCATACATATATATGGGGAGGTACTAGCTCCAACTCGGTTTTACAGTGAAAACTGCAGGAACTTCAAACCGGCACTAGGAAACACACTGAGAAACTAGAGTAAAAGTTTCTCCTGCAACCCGTTCCCTTTGTGCTAGATGAACGAACGTCTCTCCACATGCTCAGTTCTGAGAGATAAGTGTGTGTGAAAGCCGTCCTTCAACTAGATTGTTGGGAACACAAAGTTCCTTTTCAGTTGCAAACTACACTCCATACATATATATGGGGAGGTACTAGCTCCAACTCGGTTTTACAGTGAAAACTGCAGGAACTTCAAACCGGCACTAGGAAACACACTGAGAAACTAGAGTAAAAGTTTCTCCTGCAACCCGTTCCCTTTGTGCTAGATGAACGAACGTCTCTCCACATGCTCAGTTCTGAGAGATAAGTGTGTGTGAAAGCCGTCCTTCAACTAGATTGTTGGGAACACAAAGTTCCTTTTCAGTTGCAAACTACACTCCATACATATATATGGGGAGGTACTAGCTCCAACTCGGTTTTACAGTGAAAACTGCAGGAACTTCAAACCGGCACTAGGAAACACACTGAGAAACTAGAGTAAAAGTTTCTCCTGCAACCCGTTCCCTTTGTGCTAGATGAACGAACGTCTCTCCACATGCTCAGTTCTGAGAGAAAAGTGTGTGTGAAAGCCGTCCTTCAACTAGATTGTTGGGAACACAAAGTTCCTTTTCAGTTGCAAACTACACTCCATACATATATATGGGGAGGTACTAGCTCCAACTCGGTTTTACAGTGAAAACTGCAGGAACTTCAAACCGGCACTAGGAAACACACTGAGAAGCTAGAGTAAAAGATTCTCCTGCAACCCGTTTCCTTTGTGCTACATGATCGAACGTCTCTCCACATGCTCAGTTCTGAGAGATAAGTGTGTGTGAAAGCCGTCCTTCAACTAGATTGTTGGGAACACAAAGTTCCTTTTCAGTTGCAAACTACACTCCATACATATATATGGGGAGGTACTAGCTCCAACTCGGTTTTACAGTGAAAACTGCAGGAACTTCAAACCGGCACTAGGAAACACACTGAGAAACTAGAGTAAAAGTTTCTCCTGCAACCCGTTCCCTTTGTGCTAGATGAACGAACGTCTCTCCACATGCTCATTTCTGAGAGATAAGTGTGTGTCAAAGCCGTCCTTCAACTAGATTGTTGGGAACACAAAGTTCCTTTTCAGTTGCAAACTACACTCCATACATATATATGGGGAGGTACTAGCTCCAACTCGGTTTTACAGTGAAAACTGCAGGAACTTCAAACCGGCACTAGGAAACACACTGAGAAACTAGAGTAAAAGTTTCTCCTGCAACCCGTTCCCTTTGTGCTAGATGAACGAACGTCTCTCCACATGCTCAGTTCTGAGAGATAAGTGTGTGTGAAAGCCGTCTTTCAACTAGATTGTTGGGAACACAAAGTTCCTTTTCAGTTGCAAACTACACTCCATAAATATATATGGGGAGGTACTAGCTCCAACTCGGTTTTACAGTGAAAACTGCAGGAACTTCAAACCGGCACTAGGAAACACACTGAGAAACTAGAGTAAAAGTTTCTCCTGCAACCCGTTCCCTTTGTGCTAGATGAACGAACGTCTCTCCACATGCTCAGTTCTGAGAGATACCTGTGTGTGAAAGCCGTCCTTCAACTAGATTGTTGGGAACACAAAGTTCCTTTTCAGTTGCAAACTACACTCCATACATATATATGGGGAGGTACTAGCTCCAACTCGGTTTTACAGTGAAAACTGCAGGAACTTCAAACCGGCACTAGGAAACACACTGAAAAACTAGAGTAAAAGTTTCCCCTGCCACCCGTTCCCTTTGTGCTAGATGAACGAACGTCTCTCCACATGCTCAGTTCTGAGAGATAAGTGTGTGTGAAAGCCGTCCTTCAACTAGATTGTTGGGAACACAAAGTTCCTTTTCAGTTGCAAACTACACTCCATACATATATATGGGGAGGTACTAGCTCCAACTCGGTTTTACAGTGAAAACTGCAGGAACTTCAAACCGGCACTAGGAAACACACTGAGAAACTAGAGTAAAAGTTTCTCCTGCAACCCATTCCCTTTGTGCTAGATGAACGAACGTCTCTCCACATGCTCAGTTCTGAGAGATAAGTGTGTGTGAAAGCCGTCCTTCAACTAGATTGTTGGGAACACAAAGTTCCTTTTCAGTTGCAAACTACACTCCATACATATATATGGGGAGGTACTAGTTCCAAATCGGTTTTACAGTGAAAACTGCAGGAACTTCAAACCGGCACTTGGAAACACACTGAAAAACTAGAGTAAAAGTTTCTCCTGCAACCCGTTCCCTTTGTGCTAGATGAACGAACGTCTCTCCACATGCTCAGTTCTGAGAGATAAGTGTGTGTGAAAGCCGTCCTTCAACTAGATTGTTGGGAACACAAAGTTCCTTTTCAGTTGCAAACTACACTCCATACATATATATGGGGAGGTACTAGCTCCAACTCGGTTTTACAGTGAAAACTGCAGGAACTTCAAACCGGCACTAGGAAACACACTGAAAATCTAGAGTAAAAGTTTCTCCTGCAACCCGTTCCCTTTGTGCTAGATGAACGAACGTCTCTCTACATGCTCAGTTCTGAGAGATAAGTGTGTGTGAAAGCCGTCCTTCAACTAGATTGTTGGGAACACAAAGTTCCTTTTCAGTTGCAAACTACACTCCATACATATATATGGGGAGGTACTAGCTCCAACTCGGTTTTACAGTGAAAACTGCAGGAACTTCAAACCGGCACTAGGAAACACACTGAGAAACTAGAGTAAAAGTTTCTCCTGCAACCCGTTCCCTTTGTGCTAGATGAACGAACGTCTCTCCACATGCTCAGTTCTGAGAGATAAGTGTGTGTGAAAGCCGTCCTTCAACTAGATTGTTGGGAACACAAAGTTCCTTTTCAGTTGCAAACTACACTCCATACATATATATGGGGAGGTACTAGCTCCAACTCGGTTTTACAGTGAAAACTGCAGGAACTTCAAACCGGCACTAGGAAACACACTGAGAAACTAGAGTAAAAGTTTCTCCTGCAACCCGTTCCCTTTGTGCTAGATGAATGAACGTCTCTCCACATGCTCAGTTCTGAGAGATACCTGTGTGTGAAAGCCGTCCTTCAACTAGATTGTTGGGAACACAAAGTTCCTTTTCAGTTGCAAACTACACTCCATACATATATATGGGGAGGTACTAGCTCCAACTCGGTTTTACAGTGAAAACTGCAGGAACTTCAAACCGGCACTAGGAAACACACTGAGAAACTAGAGTAAAAGTTTCTCCTGCAACCCGTTCCCTTTGTGCTAGATGAACGAACGTCTCTCCACATGCTCAGTTCTGAGAGATAAGTGTGTGTGAAAGCCGTCCTTCAACTAGATTGTTGGGAACACAAAGTTCCTTTTCAGTTGCAAACTACACTCCATACATATATATGGGGAGGTACTAGCTCCAACTCGGTTTTACAGTGAAAACTGCAGGAACTTCAAACCGGCACTAGGAAACACACTGAGAAACTAGAGTAAAAGTTTCTCCTGCAACCCGTTCCCTTTGTGCTAGATGAACGAACGTCTCTCCACATGCTCAGTTCTGAGAGATAAGTGTGTGTGAAAGCCGTCCTTCAACTAGATTGTTGGGAACACAAAGTTCCTTTTCAGTTGCAAACTACACTCCATACATATATATGGGGAGGTACTAGCTCCAACTCGGTTTTACAGTGAAAACTGCAGGAACTTCAAACCGGCACTAGGAAACACACTGAGAAACTAGAGTAAAAGTTTCTCCTGCAACCCGTTCCCTTTGTGCTAGATGAACGAACGTCTCTCCACATGCTCAGTTCTGAGAGATACCTGTGTGTGAAAGCCGTCCTTCAACTAGATTGTTGGGAACACAAAGTTCCTTTTCAGTTGCAAACTACACTCCATACATATATATGGGGAGGTACTAGCTCCAACTCTGTTTTACAGTGAAAACTGCAGGAACTTCAAACCGGCACTAGGAAACACACTGAGAAACTAGAGTAAAAGTTTCTCCTGCAACCTGTTCCCTTTGTGCTAGATGAACGAACGTCTCTCCACATGCTCAGTTCTGAGAGATAAGTGTGTGTGAAAGCCGTCCTTCAACTAGATTGTTGGGAACACAAAGTTCCTTTTCAGTTGCAAACTACACTCCATACATATATATGGGGAGGTACTAGCTCCAACTCGGTTTTACAGTGAAAACTGCAGGAACTTCAAACCGGCACTAGGAAACACACTGAGAAACTAGAGTAAAAGTTTCTCCTGCAACCCGTTCCCTTTGTGCTAGATGAACGAACGTCTCTCCACATGCTCAGTTCTGAGAGATAAGTGTGTGTGAAAGCCGTCCTTCAACTAGATTGTTGGGAACACAAAGTTCCTTTTCAGTTGCAAACTACACTCCATACATATATATGGGGATGTACTAGCTCCAACTCGGTTTTACAGTGAAAACTGCAGGAACTTCAAACCGGCACTAGGAAACACACTGAGAAACTAGAGTAAAAGTTTCTCCTGCAACCCGTTCCCTTTGTGCTAGATGAACGAACGTCTCTCCACATGCTCAGTTCTGAGAGATAAGTGTGTGTGAAAGCCGTCCTTCAACTAGATTGTTGGGAACACAAAGTTCCTTTTCAGTTGCAAACTACACTCCATACATATATATGGGGAGGTACTAGCTCCAACTCGGTTTTACAGTGAAAACTGCAGGAACTTCAAACCGGCACTAGGAAACACACTGAGAAACTAGAGTAAAAGTTTCTCCTGCAACCCGTTCCCTTTGTGCTAGATGAACGAACGTCTCTCCACATGCTCAGTTCTGAGAGATAAGTGTGTGTGAAAGCCGTTCTTCAACTAGATTGTTGGGAACACAAAGTTCCTTTTCAGTTGCAAACTACACTCCATACATATATATGGGGAGGTACTAGCTCCAACTCGGTTTTACAGTGAAAACTGCAGGAACTTCAAACCGGCACTAGGAAACACACTGAGAAACTAGAGTAAAAGTTTCTCCTGCAACCCGTTCCCTTTGTGCTAGATGAACGAACGTCTCTCCACATGCTCATTTCTGAGAGATAAGTGTGTGTGAAAGCCGTCCTTCAACTAGATTGTTGGGAACACAAAGTTCCTTTTCAGTTGCAAACTACACTCCATACATATATATGGGGAGGTACTAGCTCCAACTCGGTTTTACAGTGAAAACTGCAGGAACTTCAAACCGGCACTAGGAAACACACTGAGAAACTAGAGTAAAAGTTTCTCCTGCAACCCGTTCCCTTTGTGCTAGATGAACGAACGTCTCTCCACATGCTCAGTTCTGAGAGATACCTGTGTGTGAAAGCCGTCCTTCAACTAGATTGTTGGGAACACAAAGTTCCTTTTCAGTTGCAAACTACACTCCATACATATATATGGGGAGGTACTAGCTCCAACTCGGTTTTACAGTGAAAACTGCAGGAACTTCAAACCGGCACTAGGAAACACACTGAGAAACTAGAGTAAAAGTTTCTCCTGCAACCCGTTCCCTTTGTGCTAGATGAACGAACGTCTCTCCACATGCTCAGTTCTGAGAGATAAGTGTGTGTGAAAGCCGTCCTTCAACTAGATTGTTGGGAACACAAAGTTCCTTTTCAGTTGCAAACTACACTCCATACATATATATGGGGAGGTACTAGCTCCAACTCGGTTTTACAGTGAAAACTGCAGGAACTTCAAACCGGCACTAGGAAACACACTGAGAAACTAGAGTAAAAGTTTCTCCTGCAACCCGTTCCCTTTGTGCTAGATGAACGAACGTCTCTCCACATGCTCAGTTCTGAGAGATAAGTGTGTGTGAAAGCCGTCCTTCAACTAGATTGTTGGGAACACAAAGTTCCTTTTCAGTTGCAAACTACACTCCATACATATATATGGGGAGGTACTAGCTCCAACTCGGTTTTACAGTGAAAACTGCAGGAACTTCAAACCGGCACTAGGAAACACACTGAGAAACTAGAGTAAAAGTTTCTCCTGCAACCCGTTCCCTTTGTGCTAGATGAACGAACGTCTCTCCACATGCTCAGTTCTGAGAGATAAGTGTGTGTGAAAGCCGTCCTTCAACTAGATTGTTGGGAACACAAAGTTCCTTTTCAGTTGCAAACTACACTCCATACATATATATGGGGAGGTACTAGCTCCAACTCGGTTTTACAGTGAAAACTGCAGGAACTTCAAACCGGCACTAGGAAACACACTGAGAAATTAGAGTAAAAGTTTCTCCTGCAACCCGTTCCCTTTGTGCTAGATGAACGAACGTCTCTCCACCTGCTCAGTTCTGAGAGATAAGTGTGTGTGAAAGCCGTCCTTCAACTAGATTGTTGGGAACACAAAGTTCCTTTTCAGTTGCAAACTACACTCCATACATATATATGGGGAGGTACTAGCTCCAACTCGGTTTTACAGTGAAAACTGCAGGAACTTCAAACCGGCACTAGGAAACACACTGAGAAACTAGAGTAAAAGTTTCTCCTGCAACCCGTTCCCTTTGTGCTAGATGAACGAACGTCTCTCCACATGCTCAGTTCTGAGAGATAAGTGTGTGTGAAAGCCGTCCTTCAACTAGATTGTTGGGAACACAAAGTTCCTTTTCAGTTGCAAACTACACTCCATACATATATATGGGGAGGTACTAGCTCCAACTCGGTTTTACAGTGAAAACTGCAGGAACTTCAAACCGGCACTAGGAAACACACTGAAAAACTAGAGTAAAAGTTTCTCCTGCAACCCGTTCCCTTTGTGCTAGATGAACGAACGTCTCTCCACATGCTCAGTTCTGAGAGATAAGTGTGTGTGAAAGCCGTCCTTCAACTAGATTGTTGGGAACACAAAGTTCCTTTTCAGTTGCAAACTACACTCCATACATATATATGGGGAGGTACTAGCTCCAACTCGGTTTTACAGTGAAAACTGCAGGAACTTCAAACCGGCACTAGGAAACACACTGAGAAACTAGAGTAAAAGTTTCTCCTGCAACCCGTTCCCTTTGTGCTAGATGAACGAACGTCTCTCCACATGCTCAGTTCTGAGAGATAAGTGTGTGTGAAAGCCGTCCTTCAACTAGATTGTTGGGAACACAAAGTTCCTTTTCAGTTGCAAACTACACTCCATACATATATATGGGGAGGTACTAGCTCCAACTCGGTTTTACAGTGAAAACTGCAGGAACTTCAAACCGGCACTAGGAAACACACTGAAAAACTAGAGTAAAAGTTTCTCCTGCAACCCGTTCCCTTTGTGCTAGATGAACGAACGTCTCTCCACATGCTCAGTTCTGAGAGATAAGTGTGTGTGAAAGCCGTCCTTCAACTAGATTGTTGTGAACACAAAGTTCCTTTTCAGTTGCAAACTACACTCCATACATATATATGGGGAGGTACTAGCTCCAACTCGGTTTTACAGTGAAAACTGCAGGAACTTCAAACCGGCACTAGGAAACACACTGAGAAACAAGAGTAAAAGTTTCTCCTGCAACCCGTTCCCTTTGTGCTAGATGAACGAACGTCTCTCCACATGCTCAGTTCTGAGAGATAAGTGTGTGTGAAAGCCGTCCTTCAACTAGATTGTTGGGAACACAAAGTTCCTTTTCAGTTGCAAACTACACTCCATACATATATATGGGGAGGTACTAACTCCAACTCGGTTTTACAGTGAAAACTGCAGGAACTTCAAACCGGCACTAGGAAACACACTGAGAAACTAGAGTAAAAGTTTCTCCTGCAACCCGTTCCCTTTGTGCTAGATGAACGAACGTCTCTCCACATGCTCATTTCTGAGAGATAAGTGTGTGTGAAAGCCGTCCTTCAACTAGATTGTTGGGAACACAAAGTTCCTTTTCAGTTGCAAACTACACTCCATACATATATATGGGGAGGTACTAGCTCCAACTCGGTTTTACAGTGAAAACTGCAGGAACTTCAAACCGGCACTAGGAAACACACTGAGAAACTAGAGTAAAAGTTTCTCCTGCAACCCGTTCCCTTTGTGCTAGATGAACGAACGTCTCTCCACATGCTCAGTTCTGAGAGATAAGTGTGTGTGAAAGCCGTCCTTCAACTAGATTGTTGGGAACACAAAGTTCCTTTTCAGTTGCAAACTACACTCCATACATATATATGGGGAGGTACTAGCTCCAACTCGGTTTTACAGTGAAAACTGCAGGAACTTCAAACCGGCACTAGGAAACACACTGAGAAACTAGAGTAAAAGTTTCTCCTGCAACCCATTCCCTTTGTGCTAGATGAACGAACGTCTCTCCACATGCTCAGTTCTGAGAGATAAGTGTGTGTGAAAGCCGTCCTTCAACTAGATTGTTGGGAACACAAAGTTCCTTTTCAGTTGCAAACTACACTCCATACATATATATGGGGAGGTACTAGCTCCAACTCGGTTTTACAGTGAAAACTGCAGGAACTTCAAACCGGCACTAGGAAACACACTGAGAAACTAGAGTAAAAGTTTCTCCTGCAACCCGTTCCCTTTGTGCTAGATGAACGTACGTCTCTCCACATGCTCAGTTCTGAGAGATAAGTGTGTGTGAAAGCCGTCCTTCAACTAGATTGTTGGGAACACAAAGTTCCTTTTCAGTTGCAAACTACACTCCATACATATATATGGGGAGGTACTAGCTCCAACTCGGTTTTACAGTGAAAACTGCAGGAACTTCAAACCGGCACTAGGAAACACACTGAAAAACTAGAGTAAAAGTTTCTCCTGCAACCCGTTCCCTTTGTGCTAGATGAACGAACGTCTCTCCACATGCTCAGTTCTGAGAGATAAGTGTGTGTGAAAGCCGTCCTTCAACTAGATTGTTGGGAACACAAAGTTCCTTTTCAGTTGCAAACTACACTCCATACATATATATGGGGAGGTACTAGCTCCAACTCGGTTTTACAGTGAAAACTGCAGGAACTTCAAACCGGCACTAGGAAACACACTGAGAAACTAGAGTAAAAGTTTCTCCTGCAACCCGTTCCCTTTGTGCTAGATGAACGAACGTCTCTCCACATGCTCAGTTCTGAGAGATAAGTGTGTGTGAAAGCCGTCCTTCAACTAGATTGTTGGGAACACAAAGTTCCTTTTCAGTTGCAAACTACACTCCATACATATATATGGGGAGGTACTAGCTCCAACTCGGTTTTACAGTGAAAACTGCAGGAACTTCAAACCGGCACTAGGAAACACACTGAGAATCTAGAGTAAAAGTTTCTCCTGCAACCCGTTCCCTTTGTGCTAGATGAACGAACGTCTCTCCACATGCTCAGTTCTGAGAGATAAGTGTGTGTGAAAGCCGTCCTTCAACTAGATTGTTGGGAACACAAAGTTCCTTTTCAGTTGCAAACTACACTCCATACATATATATGGGGAGGTACTAGCTCCAACTCGGTTTTACAGTGAAAACTGCAGGAACTTCAAACCGGCACTAGGAAACACACTGAGAAACTAGAGTAAAAGTTTCTCCTGCAACCAGTTCCCTTTGTGCTAGATGAACGAACGTCTCTCCACATGCTCAGTTCTGAGAGATAAGTGTGTGTGAAAGCCGTCCTTCAACTAGATTGTTGGGAACACAAAGTTCCTTTTCAGTTGCAAACTACACTCCATACATATATATGGGGAGGTACTAGCTCCAACTCGGTTTTACAGTGAAAACTGCAGGAACTTCAAACCGGCACTAGGAAACACACTGAAAAACTAGAGTAAAAGTTTCTCCTGCAACCCGTTCCCTTTGTGCTAGATGAACGAACGTCTCTCCACATGCTCAGATCTGAGAGAAAAGTGTGTGTGAAAGCCGTCCTTCAACTAGATTGTTGGGAACACAAAGTTCCTTTTCAGTTGCAAACTACACTCCATACATATATATGGGGAGGTACTAGCTCCAACTCGGTTTTACAGTGAAAACTGCAGGAACTTCAAACCGGCACTAGGAAACACACTGACAAACTAGAGTAAAAGTTTCTCCTGCAACCCGTTCCCTTTGTGCTAGATGAACGAACGTCTCTCCACATGCTCAGTTCTGAGAGATAAGTGTGTGTGAAAGCCGTCCTTCAACTAGATTGTTGGGAACACAAAGTTCCTTTTCAGTTGCAAACTACACTCCATACATATATATGGGGAGGTACTAGCTCCAACTCGGTTTTACAGTGAAAACTGCAGGAACTTCAAACCGGCACTAGGAAACACACTGAGAAACTAGAGTAAAAGTTTCTCCTGCAACCCGTTCCCTTTGTGCTAGATGAACGAACGTCTCTCCACATGCTCAGTTCTGAGAGATAAGTGTGTGTGAGAACCGTCCTTCAACTAGATTGTTGGGAACACAAAGTTCCTTTTCAGTTGCAAACTACACTCCATACATATATATGGGGAGGTACTAGCTCCAACTCGGTTTTACAGTGAAAACTGCAGGAACTTCAAACCGGCACTAGGAAACACACTGAAAACTAGAGTAAAAGTTTCTCCTGCAACCCGTTCCCTTTGTGCTAGATGAACGAACGTCTCTCCACATGCTCAGTTCTGAGAGATAAGTGTGTGTGAGAGCCGTCCTTCAACTAGATTGTTGGGAACACAAAGTTCCTTTTCAGTTGCAAACTACACTCCATACATATATATGGGGAGGTACTAGCTCCAACTCGGTTTTACAGTGAAAACTGCAGGAACTTCAAACCGGCACTAGGAAACACACTGAGAAACTAGAGTAAAAGTTTCTCCTGCAACCCGTTCCCTTTGTGCTAGATGAACGAACGTCTCTCCACATGCTCAGTTCTGAGAGAAAAGTGTGTGTGAAAGCCGTCCTTCAACTAGATTGTTGGGAACACAAAGTTCCTTTTCAGTTGCAAACTACACTCCATACATATATATGGGGAGGTACTAGCTCCAACTCGGTTTTACAGTGAAAACTGCAGGAACTTCAAACCGGCACTAGGAAACACACTGAAAAACTAGAGTAAAAGTTTCTCCTGCAACCCGTTCCCTTTGTGCTAGATGAACGAACGTCTCTCCACATGCTCAGTTCTGAGAGATAAGTGTGTGTGAGAGCCGTCCTTCAACTAGATTGTTGGGAACACAAAGTTCCTTTTCAGTTGCAAACTACACTCCATACATATATATGGGGAGGTACTAGCTCCAACTCGGTTTTACAGTGAAAACTGCAGGAACTTCAAACCGGCACTAGGAAACACACTGAGAAACTAGAGTAAAAGTTTCCCCTGCAACCCGTTCCCTTTGTGCTAGATGAACGAACGTCTCTCCACATGCTCAGTTCTGAGAGATAAGTGTGTGTGAAAGCCGTCCTTCAACTAGATTGTTGGGAACACAAAGTTCCTTTTCAGTTGCAAACTACACTCCATACATATATATGGGGAGGTACTAGCTCCAACTCGGTTTTACAGTGAAAACTGCAGGAACTTCAAACCGGCACTAGGAAACACACTGAAAAACTAGAGTAAAAGTTTCTCCTGCAACCCGTTCCCTTTGTGCTAGATGAACGAACGTCTCTCCACATGCTCAGTTCTGAGAGATAAGTGTGTGTGAAAGCCGTCCTTCAACTAGATTGTTGGGAACACAAAGTTCCTTTTCAGTTGCAAACTACACTCCATACATATATATGGGGAGGTACTAGCTCTAACTCGGTTTTACAGTGAAAACTGCAGGAACTTCAAACCGGCACTAGGAAACACACTGAAAAACTAGGATAAAAGTTTCTCCTGCAACCCGTTCCCTTTGTGCTAGATGAACGAACGTCTCTCCACATGCTCATTTCTGAGAGATAAGTGTGTGTGAAAGCCATCCTTCAACTAGATTGTTGGGAACACAAAGTTCCTTTTCATTTGCAAACTACACTCCATACATATATATGGGGAGGTACTAGCTCCAACTCGGTTTTACAGTGAAAACTGCAGGAACTTCAAACCGGCACTAGGAAACACACTGAGAAACTAGAGTAAAAGTTTCTCCTGCAACCCGTTCCCTTTGTGCTAGATGAACGAACGTCTCTCCACATGCTCAGTTCTGAGAGATAAGTGTGTGTGAAAGCCGTCCTTCAACTAGATTGTTGGGAACACAAAGTTCCTTTTCAGTTGCAAACTACACTCCATACATATATATGGGGAGGTACTAGCTCCAACTCGGTTTTACAGTGAAAACTGCAGGAACTTCAAACCGGCACTAGGAAACACACTGAGAAACTAGAGTAAAAGTTTCTCCTGCAACCCGTTCCCTTTGTGCTAGATGAACGAACGTCTCTCCACATGCTCAGTTCTGAGAGATAAGTGTGTGTGAAAGCCGTCCTTCAACTAGATTTTGGGAACACAAAGTTCCTTTTCAGTTGCAAACTACACTCCATACATATATATGGGGAGGTACTAGCTCCAACTCGGTTTTACAGTGAAAACTGCAGGAACTTCAAACCGGCACTAGGAAACACACTGAAAAACTAGAGTAAAAGTTTCTCCTGCAACCCGTTCCCTTTGTGCTAGATGAACGAACGTCTCTCCACCTGCTCAGTTCTGAGAGATAAGTGTGTGTGAAAGCCGTCCTTCAACTAGATTGTTGGGAACACAAAGTTCCTTTTCAGTTGCAAACTACACTCCATACATATATATGGGGAGGTACTAGCTCCAACTCGGTTTTACAGTGAAAACTGCAGGAACTTCAAACCGGCACTAGGAAACACACTGAGAAACTAGAGTAAAAGTTTCTCCTGCAACCCGTTCCCTTTGTGCTAGATGAACGAACGTCTCTCCACATGCTCAGTTCTGAGAGATAAGTGTGTGTGAAAGCCGTCCTTCAACTAGATTGTTGGGAACACAAAGTTCCTTTTCAGTTGCAAACTACACTCCATACATGTATATGGGGAGGTACTAGCTCCAACTCGGTTTTACAGTGAAAACTGCAGGAACTTCAAACCGGCACTAGGAAACACACTGAGAAACTAGAGTAAAAGTTTCTCCTGCAACCCGTTCCCTTTGTGCTAGATGAACGAACGTCTCTCCACATGCTCAGTTCTGAGAGATAAGTGTGTGTGAAAGCCGTCCTTCAACTAGATTGTTGGGAACACAAAGTTCCTTTTCAGTTGCAAACTACACTCCATACATATATATGGGGAGGTACTAGCTCCAACTCGGTTTTACAGTGAAAACTGCAGGAACTTCAAACCGGCACTAGGAAACACACTGAGAAACTAGAGTAAAAGTTTCTCCTGCAACCCGTTCCCTTTGTGCTAGATGAACGAACGTCTCTCCACATGCTCAGTTCTGAGAGATAAGTGTGTGTGAAAGCCATCCTTCAACTAGATTGTTGGGAACACAAAGTTCCTTTTCAGTTGCAAACTACACTCCATACATATATATGGGGAGGTACTAGCTCCAACTCGGTTTTACAGTGAAAACTGCAGGAACTTCAAACCGGCACTAGGAAACACACTGAAAAACTAGAGTAAAAGTTTCTCCTGCAACCCGTTCCCTTTGTGCTAGATGAACGAACGTCTCTCCACATGCTCAGTTCTGAGAGATAAGTGTGTGTGAAAGCCGTCCTTCAACTAGATTGTTGGGAACACAAAGTTCCTTTTCAGTTGCAAACTACACTCCATACATATATATGGGGAGGTACTAGCTCCAACTCGGTTTTACAGTGAAAACTGCAGGAACTTCAAACCGGCACTAGGAAACACACTGAAAAACTAGAGTAAAAGTTTCTCCTGCAACCCGTTCCCTTTGTGCTAGATGAACGAAAGTCTCTCCACATGCTCAGTTCTGAGAGATAAGTGTGTGTGAAAGCCGTCCTTCAAGTAGATTGTTGGGAACACAAAGTTCCTTTTCAGTTGCAAACTACACTCCATACGTATATATGGGGAGGTACTAGCTCCAACTCGGTTTTACAGTGAAAACTGCAGGAACTTCAAACCGGCACTAGGAAACACACTGAAAAACTAGAGTAAAAGTTTCTCCTGCAACCCGTTCCCTTTGTGCTAGATGAACGAACGTCTCTCCACCTGCTCAGTTCTGAGAGATAAGTGTGTGTGAAAGCCGTCCTTCAACTAGATTGTTGGGAACACAAAGTTCCTTTTCAGTTGCAAACTACACTCCATACATGTATATGGGGAGGTACTAGCTCCAACTCGGTTTTACAGTGAAAACTGCAGGAACTTCAAACCGGCACTAGGAAACACACTGAGAAACTAGAGTAAAAGTTTCTCCTGCAACCCGTTCCCTTTGTGCTAGATGAACGAACGTCTCTCCACATGCTCAGTTCTGAGAGATAAGTGTGTGTGAAAGCCGTCCTTCAACTAGATTGTTGGGAACACAAAGTTCCTTTTCAGTTGCAAACTACACTCCATACATATATATGGGGAGGTACTAGCTCCAACTCGGTTTTACAGTGAAAACTGCAGGAACTTCAAACCGGCACTAGGAAACACACTGAGAAACTAGAGTAAAAGTTTCTCCTGCAACCCGTTCCCTTTGTGCTAGATGAACGAACGTCTCTCCACATGCTCAGTTCTGAGAGATAAGTGTGTGTGAAAGCCGTCCTTCAACTAGATTGTTGGGAACACAAAGTTCCTTTTCAGTTGCAAACTACACTCCATACATATATATGGGGAGGTACTAGCTCCAACTCGGTTTTACAGTGAAAACTGCAGGAACTTCAAACCGGCACTAGGAAACACACTGAAAAACTAGAGTAAAAGTTTCTCCTGCAACCCATTCCCTTTGTGCTAGATGAACGAACGTCTCTCCACATGCTCAGTTCTGAGAGATAAGTGTGTGTGAAAGCCGTCCTTCAACTAGATTGTTGGGAACACAAAGTTCCTTTTCAGTTGCAAACTACACTCCATATATATATATGGGGAGGTACTAGCTCCAACTCGGTTTTACAGTGAAAACTGCAGGAACTTCAAACCGGCACTAGGAAACACACTGAAAAACTAGAGTAAAAGTTTCTCCTGCAACCCGTTCCCTTTGTGCTAGATGAACGAACGTCTCTCCACATGCTCAGTTCTGAGAGATAAGTGTGTGTGAAAGCCGTCCTTCAAGTAGATTGTTGGGAACACAAAGTTCCTTTTCAGTTGCAAACTACACTCCATACATATATATGGGGAGGTACTAGCTCCAACTCGGTTTTACAGTGAAAACTGCAGGAACTTCAAACCGGCACTAGGAAACACACTGAAAAACTAGAGTAAAAGTTTCTCCTGCAACCCGTTCCCTTTGTGCTAGATGAACGAACGTCTCTCCACATGCTCAGTTCTGAGAGATAAGTGTGTGTGAAAGCCGTCCTTCAACTAGATTGTTGGGAACACAAAGTTCCTTTTCAGTTGCAAACTACACTCCATACATATATATGGGGAGGTACTAGCTCCAACTCGGTTTTACAGTGAAAACTGCAGGAACTTCAAACCGGCACTAGGAAACACACTGAGAAACTAGAGTAAAAGTTTCTCCTGCAACCCGTTCCCTTTGTGCTAGATGAACGAACGTCTCTCCACATGCTCAGTTCTGAGAGATAAGTGTGTGTGAAAGCCGTCCTTCAAGTAGATTGTTGGGAACACAAAGTTCCTTTTCAGTTGCAAACTACACTCCATACATATATATGGGGAGGTACTAGCTCCAACTCGGTTTTACAGTGAAAACTGCAGGAACTTCAAACCGGCACTAGGAAACACACTGAAAAACTAGAGTAAAAGTTTCTCCTGCAACCCGTTCCCTTTGTGCTAGATGAACGAACGTCTCTCCACATGCTCAGATCTGAGAGATAAGTGTGTGTGAAAGCCGTCCTTCAACTAGATTGTTGGGAACACAAAGTTCCTTTTCAGTTGCAAACTACACTCCATACATATATATGGGGAGGTACTAGCTCCAACTCGGTTTTACAGTGAAAACTGCAGGAACTTCAAACCGGCACTAGGAAACACACTGAGAAGCTAGAGTAAAAGTTTCTCCTGCAACCCGTTCCCTTTGTGCTAGATGAACGAACGTCTCTCCACATGCTCAGTTCTGAGAGATAAGTGTGTGTGAAAGCCGTCCTTCAACTAGATTGTTGGGAACACAAAGTTCCTTTTCAGTTGCAAACTACACTCCATACATATATATGGGGAGGTACTAGCTCCAACTCGGTTTTACAGTGAAAACTGCAGGAACTTCAAACCGGCACTAGGAAACACACTGAGAAACTAGAGTAAAAGTTTCTCCTGCAACCCGTTCCCTTTGTGCTAGATGAACGAACGTCTCTCAACATGCTCAGTTCTGAGAGATAAGTGTGTGTGAGAACCGTCCTTCAACTAGATTGTTGGGAACACAAAGTTCCTTTTCAGTTGCAAACTACACTCCATACATATATATGGGGAGGTACTAGCTCCAACTCGGTTTTACAGTGAAAACTGCAGGAACTTCAAACCGGCACTAGGAAACACCCTGAAAACTAGAGTAAAAGTTTCCCCTGCAACCCGTTCCCTTTGTGCTAGATGAACGAACGTCTCTCCACATGCTCAGTTCTGAGAGATAAGTGTGTGTGAGAGCCGTCCTTCAACTAGATTGTTGGGAACACAAAGTTCCTTTTCAGTTGCAAACTACACTCCATACATATATATGGGGAGGTACTAGCTCCAACTCGGTTTTACAGTGAAAACTGCAGGAACTTCAAACCGGCACTAGGAAACACACTGAGAAACTAGAGTAAAAGTTTCTCCTGCAACCCGTTCCCTTTGTGCTAGATGAACGAACGTCTCTCCACATGCTCAGTTCTGAGAGATAAGTGTGTGTGAAAGCCGTCCTTCAACTAGATTGTTGGGAACACAAAGTTCCTTTTCAGTTGCAAACTACACTCCATACATATATATGGGGACGTACTAGCTCCAACTCGGTTTTACAGTGAAAACTGCAGGAACTTCAAACCGGCACTAGGAAACACACTGAAAAACTAGAGTAAAAGTTTCTCCTGCAACCCGTTCCCTTTGTGCTAGATGAACGAACGTCTCTCCACATGCTCAGTTCTGAGAGATAAGTGTGTGTGAAAGCCGTCCTTCAACTAGATTGTTGGGAACACAAAGTTCCTTTTCAGTTGCAAACTACACTCCATACATATATATGGGGAGGTACTAGCTCCAACTCGGTTTTACAGTGAAAACTGCAGGAACTTCAAACCGGCACTAGGAAACACACTGAAAAACTAGAGTAAAAGTTTCTCCTGCAACCCGTTCCCTTTGTGCTAGATGAACGAACGTCTCTCCACATGCTCATTTCTGAGAGATAAGTTTGTGTGAAAGCCATCCTTCAACTAGATTGTTGGGAACACAAAGTTCCTTTTCAGTTGCAAACTACACTCCATACATATATATGGGGAGGTACTAGCTCCAACTCGGTTTTACAGTGAAAACTGCAGGAACTTCAAACCGGCACTAGGAAACACACTGAGAAACTAGAGTAAAAGTTTCTCCTGCAACCCGTTCCCTTTGTGCTAGATGAACGAACGTCTCTCCACATGCTCAGTTCTGAGAGATAAGTGTGTGTGAAAGCCGTCCTTCAACTAGATTGTTGGGAACACAAAGTTCCTTTTCAGTTGCAAACTACACTCCATACATATATATGGGGAGGTACTAGCTCCAACTCGGTTTTACAGTGAAAACTGCAGGAACTTCAAACCGGCACTAGGAAACACACTGAGAAACTAGAGTAAATGTTTCTCCTGCAACCCGTTCCCTTTGTGCTAGATGAACGAACGTCTCTCCACATGCTCAGTTCTGAGAGATAAGTGTGTGTGAAAGCCGTCCTTCAACTAGATTTTGGGAACACAAAGTTCCTTTTCAGTTGCAAACTACACTCCATACATATATATGGGGAGGTACTAGCTCCAACTCGGTTTTACAGTGAAAACTGCAGGAACTTCAAACCGGCACTAGGAAACACACTGAAAAACTAGAGTAAAAGTTTCTCCTGCAACCCGTTCCCTTTGTGCTAGATGAACGAACGTCTCTCCACCTGCACAGTTCTGAGAGATAAGTGTGTGTGAAAGCCGTCCTTCAACTAGATTGTTGGGAACACAAAGTTCCTTTTCAGTTGCAAACTACACTCCATACATATATATGGGGAGGTACTAGCTCCAACTCGATTTTACAGTGAAAACTGCAGGAACTTCAAACCGGCACTAGGAAACACACTGAGAAACTAGAGTAAAAGTTTCTCCTGCAACCCGTTCCCTTTGTGCTAGATGAACGAACGTCTCTCCACATGCTCAGTTCTGAGAGATAAGTGTGTGTGAAAGCCGTCCTTCAACTAGATTGTTGGGAACACAAAGTTCCTTTTCAGTTGCAAACTACACTCCATACATATATATGGGGAGGTACTAGCTCCAACTCGGTTTTACAGTGAAAACTGCAGGAACTTCAAACCGGCACTAGGAAACACACTGAAAAACTAGAGTAAAAGTTTCTCCTGCAACCCGTTCCCTTTGTGCTAGATGAACGAACATCTCTCCACATGCTCAGTTCTGAGAGATAAGTGTGTGTGAAAGCCGTCCTTCAACTAGATTGTTGGGAACACAAAGTTCCTTTTCAGTTGCAAACTACACTCCATACATATATATGGGGAGGTACTAGCTCCAACTCGGTTTTACAGTGAAAACTGCAGGAACTTCAAACCGGCACTAGGAAACACACTGAAAAACTAGAGTAAAAGTTTCTCCTGCAACCCGTTCCCTTTGTGCTAGATGAACGAACGTCTCTCCACATGCTCATTTCTGAGAGATAAGTGTGTGTGAAAGCCATCCTTCAACTAGATTGTTGGGAACACAAAGTTCCTTTTCAGTTGCAAACTACACTCCATACATATATATGGGGAGGTACTAGCTCCAACTCGGTTTTACAGTGAAAACTGCAGGAACTTCAAACCGGCACTAGGAAACACACTGAGAAACTAGAGTAAAAGTTTCTCCTGCAACCCGTTCCCTTTGTGCTAGATGAACGAACGTCTCTCCACATGCTCAGTTCTGAGAGATAAGTGTGTGTGAAAGCCGTCCTTCAACTAGATTGTTGGGAACACAAAGTTCCTTTTCAGTTGCAAACTACACTCCATACATATATATGGGGAGGTACTAGCTCCAACTCGGTTTTACAGTGAAAACTGCAGGAACTTCAAACCGGCACTAGGAAACACACTGAGAAACTAGAGTAAAAGTTTCTCCTGCAACCCGTTCCCTTTGTGCTAGATGAACGAACGTCTCTCCACATGCTCAGTTCTGAGAGATAAGTGTGTGTGAAAGCTGTCCTTCAACTAGATTTTGGGAACACAAAGTTCCTTTTCAGTTGCAAACTACACTCCATACATATATATGGGGAGGTACTAGCTCCAACTCGGTTTTACAGTGAAAACTGCAGGAACTTCAAACCGGCACTAGGAAACACACTGAAAAACTAGAGTAAAAGTTTCTCCAGCAACCCGTTCCCTTTGTGCTAGATGAACGAACGTCTCTCCACCTGCTCAGTTCTGAGAGATAAGTGTGTGTGAAAGCCGTCCTTCAACTAGATTGTTGGGAACACAAAGTTCCTTTTCAGTTGCAAACTACACTCCATACATATATATGGGGAGGTACTAGCTCCAACTCGGTTTTACAGTGAAAACTGCAGGAACTTCAAACCGGCACTAGGAAACACACTGAGAAACTAGAGTAAAAGTTTCTCCTGCAAACCGTTCCCTTTGTGCTAGATGAACGAACGTCTCTCCACATGCTCAGTTCTGAGAGATAAGTGTGTGTGAAAGCCGTCCTTCAACTAGATTGTTGGGAACACAAAGTTCCTTTTCAGTTGCAAACTACACTCCATACATATATATGGGGAGGTACTAGCTCCAACTCGGTTTTACAGTGAAAACTGCAGGAACTTCAAACCGGCACTAGGAAACACACTGAGAAACTAGAGTAAAAGTTTCTCCTGCAACCCGTTCCCTTTGTGCTAGATGAACGAACGTCTCTCCACATGCTCAGTTCTGAGAGATAAGTGTGTGTGAAAGCCGTCCTTCAACTAGATTGTTGGGAACACAAAGTTCCTTTTCAGTTGCAAACTACACTCCATACATATATATGGGGAGGTACTAGCTCCAACTCGGTTTTACAGTGAAAACTGCAGGAACTTCAAACCGGCACTAGGAAACACACTGAGAAACTAGAGTAAAAGTTTCTCCTGCAACCCGTTCCCTTTGTGCTAGATGAACGAACGTCTCTCCACATGCTCAGTTCTGAGAGATAAGTGTGTGTGAAAGCCGTCCTTCAACTAGATTGTTGGGAACACAAAGTTCCTTTTCAGTTGCAAACTACACTCCATACATATATATGGGGAGGTACTAGCTCCAACTCGGTTTTACAGTGAAAACTGCAGGAACTTCAAACCGGCACTAGGAAACACACTGAAAAACTAGAGTAAAAGTTTCTCCTGCAACCCGTTCCCTTTGTGCTAGATGAACGAACGTCTCTCCACATGCTCAGTTCTGAGAGATAAGTGTGTGTGAAAGCCGTCCTTCAACTAGATTGTTGGGAACACAAAGTTCCTTTTCAGTTGCAAACTACACTCCATACATATATATGGGGAGGTACTAGCTCCAACTCGGTTTTACAGTGAAAACTGCAGGAACTTCAAACCGGCACTAGGAAACACACTGAAAAACTAGAGTAAAAGTTTCTCCTGCAACCCGTTCCCTTTGTGCTAGATGAACGAACGTCTCTCCACATGCTCAGTTCTGAGAGATAAGTGTGTGTGAAAGCCGTCCTTCAACTAGATTGTTGGGAACACAAAGTTCCTTTTCAGTTGCAAACTACACTCCATACGTATATATGGGGAGGTACTAGCTCCAACTCGGTTTTACAGTGAAAACTGCAGGAACTTCAAACCGGCACTAGGAAACACACTGAGAAACTAGAGTAAAAGTTTCTCCTGCAACCCGTTCCCTTTGTGCTAGATGAACGAACGTCTCTCCACATGCTCAGTTCTAAGAGATAAGTGTGTGTGAAAGCCGTCCTTCAACTAGATTGTTGGGAACACAAAGTTCCTTTTCAGTTGCAAACTACACTCCATACGTATATATGGGGAGGTACTAGCTCCAACTCGGTTTTACAGTGAAAACTGCAGGAACTTCAAACCGGCACTAGGAAACACACTGAGAAACTAGTGTAAAAGTTTCCCCTACAACCCGTTCCCTTTGTGCTAGATGAACGAACGTCTCTCCACATGCTCAGTTCTGAGAGATAAGTGTGTGTGAAAGCCGTCCTTCAACTAGATTGTTGGGAACACAAAGTTCCTTTTCAGTTGCAAACTACAATCCATACATATATATGGGGAGGTACTAGCTCCAACATGGTTTTACAGTGAAAACTGCAGGAACTTCAAACCGGCACTAGGAAACACACTGAGAAACTAGAGTAAAAGTTTCTCCTGCAAACCGCTCCTTTTGTGCTAGATGAACGAACGTCTCTCCACATGCTCAGTTCTGAGAGATAAGTGTGTGTGAAAGCCGTCCTTCAACTAGATTGTTGGGAACACAAAGTTCCTTTTCAGTTGCAAACTACACTCCATACATATATATGGGGAGGTACTAGCTCCAACTCGGTTTTACAGTGAAAACTGCAGGAACTTCAAACCGGCACTAGGAAACACACTGAGAAACTAGAGTAAAAGTTTCTCCTGCAACCCGTTCCCTTTGTGCTAGATGAACGAACGTCTCTCCACATGCTCAGTTCTGAGAGATAAGTGTGTGTGAAAGCCGTCCTTCAACTAGATTGTTGGGAACACAAAGTTCCTTTTCAGTTGCAAACTACACTCCATACATATATATGGGGAGGTACTAGCTCCAACTCGGTTTTACAGTGAAAACTGCAGGAACTTCAAACCGGCACTAGGAAACACACTGAAAATCTAGAGTAAAAGTTCCTCCTGCAACCCGTTCCCTTTGTGCTAGATGAGCGAACGTCTCTCCACATGCTCAGTTCTGAGAGATAAGTGTGTGTGAAAGCCGTCCTTCAACTAGATTGTTGGGAACACAAAGTTCCTTTTCAGTTGCAAACTACACTCCATACATATATATGGGGAGGTACTAGCTCCAACTCGGTTTTACAGTGAAAACTGCAGGAACTTCAAACCGGCACTAGGAAACACACTGAGAAACTAGAGTAAAAGTTTCTCCTGCAACCCGTTCCCTTTGTGCTAGATGAACGAACGTCTCTCCACATGCTCAGTTCTGAGAGATAAGTGTGTGTGAAAGCCGTCCTTCAACTAGATTGTTGGGAACACAAAGTTCCTTTTCAGTTGCAAACTACACTCCATACATATATATGGGGAGGTACTAGCTCCAACTCGGTTTTACAGTGAAAACTGCAGGAACTTCAAACCGGCACTAGGAAACACACTGAAAAACTAGAGTAAAAGTTTCTCCTGCAACCCGTTCCCTTTGTGCTAGATGAACGAACGTCTCTCCACATGCTCAGTTCTGAGAGATAAGTGTGTGTGAAAGCCGTCCTTCAACTAGATTGTTGGGAACACAAAGTTCCTTTTCAGTTGCAAACTACACTCCATACATATATATGGGGAGGTACTAGCTCCAACTCGGTTTTACAGTGAAAACTGCAGGAACTTCAAACCGGCACTAAGAAACACACTGAAAAACTAGAGTAAAAGTTTCTCCTGCAACCCGTTCCCTTTGTGCTAGATGAACGAACGTCTCTCCACATGCTCAGTTCTGAGAGATAAGTGTGTGTGAGAGCCGTCCTTCAACTAGATTGTTGGGAACACAAAGTTCCTTTTCAGTTGCAAACTACACTCCATACATATATATGGGGAGGTACTAGCTCCAACTCGGTTTTACAGTGAAAACTGCAGGAACTTCAAACCGGCACTAGGAAACACACTGAAAAACTAGAGTAAAAGTTTCTCCTGCAACCCGTTCCCTTTGTGCTAGATGAACGAACGTCTCTCCACATGCTCAGTTCTGAGAGATAAGTGTGTGTGAAAGCCGTCCTTCAACTAGATTGTTGGGAACACAAAGTTCCTTTTCAGTTGCAAACTACACTCCATACATATATATGGGGAGGTACTAGCTCCAACTCGGTTTTACAGTGAAAACTGCAGGAACTTTAAACCGGCACTAGGAAACACACTGAAAAACTAGAGTAAAAGTTTCTCCTGCAACCCGTTCCCTTTGTGCTAGATGAACGAACGTCTCTCCACATGCTCAGTTCTGAGAGATAAGTGTGTGTGAAAGCCGTCCTTCAACTAGATTGTTGGGAACACAAAGTTCCTTTTCAGTTGCAAACTACACTCCATACATATATATGGGGAGGTACTAGCTCCAACTCGGTTTTACAGTGAAAACTGCAGGAACTTCAAACCGGCACTAGGAAACACACTGAAAAACTAGAGTAAAAGTTTCTCCTGCAACCCGTTCCCTTTGTGCTAGATGAACGAACGTCTCTCCACATGCTCAGTTCTGAGAGCTAAGTGTGTGTGAGAGCCGTCCTTCAACTAGATTGTTGGGAACACAAAGTTCCTTTTCAGTTGCAAACTACACTCCATACATATATATGGGGAGGTACTAGCTCCAACTCTGTTTTACAGTGAAAACTGCAGGAACTTCAAACCGGCACTAGGAAACACACTGAAAACTAGAGTAAAAGTTTCTCCTGCAACCCGTTCCCTTTGTGCTAGATGAACGAACGTCTCTCCACATGCTCAGTTCTGAGAGATAAGTGTGTGTGAGAGCCGTCCTTCAACTAGATTGTTGGGAACACAAAGTTCCTTTTCAGTTGCAAACTACACTCCATACATATATATGGGGAGGTACTAGCTCCAACTCGGTTTTACAGTGAAAACTGCAGGAACTTCAAACCGGCACTAGGAAACACACTGAAAAACTAGAGTAAAAGTTTCTCCTGCAACCCGTTCCCTTTGTGCTAGATGAACGAACGTCTCTCCACATGCTCAGTTCTGAGAGATAAGTGTGTGTGAAAGCCGTCCTTCAAATAGATTGTTGGGAACACAAAGTTCCTTTTCAGTTGCAAACTACACTCCATACATATATATGGGGAGGTACTAGCTCCAACTTGGTTTTACAGTGAAAACTGCAGGAACTTCAAACCGGCACTAGGAAACACACTGAGAAACTAGAGTAAAAGTTTCTCCTGCAACCCGTTCCCTTTGTGCTAGATGAACGAACGTCTCTCCACATGCTCAGTTCTGAGAGATAATTGTGTGTGAAAGCCGTACTTCAACTAGATTGTTGGGAATACAAAGTTCCTTTTCAGTTGCAAACTACACTCCATACATATATATGGGGAGGTACTAGCTCCAACTCGGTTTTACAGTGAAAACTGCAGGAACTTCAAACCGGCACTAGGAAACACACTGAAAACTAGAGTAAAAGTTTCTCCTGCAACCCGTTCCCTTTGTGCTAGATGAACGAACGTCTCTCCACATGCTCAGTTCTGAGAGATAAGTGTGTGTGAGAGCCGTCCTTCAACTAGATTGTTGGGAACACAAAGTTCCTTTTCAGTTGCAAACTACACTCCATACATATATATGGGGAGGTACTAGCTCCAACTCGGTTTTACAGTGAAAACTGCAGGAACTTCAAACCGGCACTAGGAAACACACTGAGAAACTAGAGTAAAAGTTTCTCCTGCAACCCGTTCCCTTTGTGCTAGATGAACGAACGTCTCTCCACATGCTCAGTTCTGAGAGATAAGTGTGTGTGAAAGCCGTCCTTCAACTAGATTGTTGGGAACACAAAGTTCCTTTTCAGTTGCAAACTACACTCCATACATATATATGGGGAGGTACTAGCTCCAACTCGGTTTTACAGTGAAAACTGCAGGAACTTCAAACCGGCACTAGGAAACACACTGAAAAACTAGAGTAAAAGTTTCTCCTGCAACCCGTTCCCTTTGTGCTAGATGAATGAACGTCTCTCCACATGCTCAGATCTGAGAGATAAGTGTGTGTGAAAGCCGTCCTTCAACTAGATTGTTGGGAACACAAAGTTCCTTTTCAGTTGCAAACTACACTCCATACATATATATGGGGAGGTACTAGCTCCAACTCGGTTTTACAGTGAAAACTGCAGGAACTTCAAACCGGCACTAGGAAACACACTGAGAAACTAGAGTAAAAGTTTCTCCTGCAACCCGTTCCCTTTGTGCTAGATGAACGAACGTCTCTCCACATGCTCAGTTCTGAGAGATAAGTGTGTGTGAAAGCCGTCCTTCAACTAGATTGTTGGGAACACAAAGTTCCTTTTCAGTTGCAAACTACACTCCATACATATATATGGGGAGGTACTAGCTCCAACTCGGTTTTACAGTGAAAACTGCAGGAACTTCAAACCGGCACTAGGAAACACACTGAAAAACTAGAGTAAAAGTTTCTCCTGCAACCCGTTCCCTTTGTGCTAGATGAACGAACGTCTCTCCACATGCTCAGTTCTGAGAGCTAAGTGTGTGTGAGAGCCGTCCTTCAACTAGATTGTTGGGAACACAAAGTTCCTTTTCAGTTGCAAACTACACTCCATACATATATATGGGGAGGTACTAGCTCCAACTCTGTTTTACAGTGAAAACTGCAGGAACTTCAAACCGGCACTAGGAAACACACTGAAAACTAGAGTAAAAGTTTCTCCTGCAACCCGTTCCCTTTGTGCTAGATGAACGAACGTCTCTCCACATGCTCAGTTCTGAGAGATAAGTGTGTGTGAGAGCCGTCCTTCAACTAGATTGTTGGGAACACAAAGTTCCTTTTCATTTGCAAACTACACTCCATACATATATATGGGGAGGTACTAGCTCCAACTCGGTTTTACAGTGAAAACTGCAGGAACTTCAAACCGGCACTAGGAAACACACTGAGAAACTAGAGTAAAAGTTTCTCCTGCAACCCGTTCCCTTTGTGCTAGATGAACGAACGTCTCTCCACATGCTCAGTTCTGAGAGATAAGTGTGTGTGAAAGCCGTCCTTCAACTAGATTGTTGGGAACACAAAGTTCCTTTTCAGTTGCAAACTACACTCCATACATATATATGGGGAGGTACTAGCTCCAACTCGGTTTTACAGTGAAAACTGCAGGAACTTCAAACCGGCACTAGGAAACACACTGAAAACTAGAGTAAAAGTTTCTCCTGCAACCCGTTCCCTTTGTGCTAGATGAACGAACGTCTCTCCACATGCTCAGTTCTGAGAGATAAGTGTGTGTGAAAGCCGTCCTTCAACTAGATTGTTGGGAACACAAAGTTCCTTTTAAGTTGCAAACTACACTCCATACATATATATGGGGAGGTACTAGCTCCAACTCGGTTTTACAGTGAAAACTGCAGGAACTTCAAACCGGCACTAGGAAACACACTGAAAACTAGAGTAAAAGTTTCTCCTGCAACCCGTTCCCTTTGTGCTAGATGAACGAACGTCTCTCCACATGCTCAGTTCTGAGAGATAAGTGTGTGTGAGAGCCGTCCTTCAACTAGATTGTTGGGAACACAAAGTTCCTTTTCAGTTGCAAACTACACTCCACAAATATATATGGGGAGGTACTAGCTCCAACTCGGTTTTACAGTGAAAACTGCAGGAACTTCAAACCGGCACTAGGAAACACTCTGAGAAACTAGAGTAAAAGTTTCTCCTGCAACCCGTTCCCTTTGTGCTAGATGAACGAACGTCTCTCCACATGCTCAGTTCTGAGAGATAAGTGTGTGTGAAAGCCGTCCTTCAACTAGATTGTTGGGAACACAAAGTTCCTTTTCAGTTGCAAACTACACTCCATACATATATATGGGGAGGTACTAGCTCCAACTCGGTTTTACAGTGAAAACTGCAGGAACTTCAAACCGGCACTAGGAAACACACTGAAAAACTAGAGTAAAAGTTTCTCCTGCAACCCGTTCCCTTTGTGCTAGATGAACGAACGTCTCTCCACATGCTCAGATCTGAGAGATAAGTGTGTGTGAAAGCCGTCCTTCAACTAGATTGTTGGGAACACAAAGTTCCTTTTCAGTTGCAAACTACACTCCATACATATATATGGGGAGGTACTAGCTCCAACTCGGTTTTACAGTGAAAACTGCAGGAACTTCAAACCGGCACTAGGAAACACACTGAGAAACTAGAGTAAAAGTTTCTCCTGCAACCCGTTCCCTTTGTGCTAGATGAACGAACGTCTCTCCACATGCTCAGTTCTGAGAGATAAGTGTGTGTGAAAGCCGTCCTTCAACTAGATTGTTGGGAACACAAAGTTCCTTTTCAGTTGCAAACTACACTCCATACATATATATGGGGAGGTACTAGCTCCAACTCGGTTTTACAGTGAAAACTGCAGGAACTTCAAACCGGCACTAGGAAACACACTGAAAAACTAGAGTAAAAGTTTCTCCTGCAACCCGTTCCCTTTGTGCTAGATGAACGAACGTCTCTCCACATGCTCAGTTCTGAGAGCTAAGTGTGTGTGAGAGCCGTCCTTCAACTAGATTGTTGGGAACACAAAGTTCCTTTTCAGTTGCAAACTACACTCCATACATATATATGGGGAGGTACTAGCTCCAACTCTGTTTTACAGTGAAAACTGCAGGAACTTCAAACCGGCACTAGGAAACACACTGAAAACTAGAGTAAAAGTTTCTCCTGCAACCCGTTCCCTTTGTGCTAGATGAACGAACGTCTCTCCACATGCTCAGTTCTGAGAGATAAGTGTGTGTGAAAGCCGTCCTTCAACTAGATTGTTGGGAACACAAAGTTCCTTTTCAGTTGCAAACTACACTCCATACATATATATGGGGAGGTACTAGCTCCAACTCGGTTTTACAGTGAAAACTGCAGGAACTTCAAACCGGCACTAGGAAACACACTGAGAAACTAGAGTAAAAGTTTCTCCTGCAACCCGTTCCCTTTGTGCTAGATGAACGAACGTCTCTCCACATGCTCAGTTCTGAGAGCTAAGTGTGTGTGAGAGCCGTCCTTCAACTAGATTGTTGGGAACACAAAGTTCCTTTTCAGTTGCAAACTACACTCCATACATATATATGGGGAGGTACTAGCTCCAACTCGGTTTTACAGTGAAAACTGCAGGAACTTCAAACCGGCACTAGGAAACACACTGAAAAACTAGAGTAAAAGTTTCTCCTGCAACCCGTTCCCTTTGTGCTAGATGAACGAACGTCTCTCCACATGCTCAGTTCTGAGAGATAAGTGTGTGTGAGAGCCGTCCTTCAACTAGATTGTTGGGAACACAAAGTTCCTTTTCAGTTGCAAACTACACTCCATACATATATATGGGGAGGTACTAGCTCCAACTCGGTTTTACAGTGAAAACTGCAGGAACTTCAAACCGGCACTAGGAAACACACTGAAAAACTAGAGTAAAAGTTTCTCCTGCAACCCGTTCCCTTTGTGCTAGATGAACGAACGTCTCTCCACATGCTCAGTTCTGAGAGATAAGTGTGTTTGAAAGCCGTCCTTCAACTAGATTGTTGGGAACACAAAGTTCCTTTTCAGTTGCAAACTACACTCCATACATATATATGGGGAGGTACTAGCTCCAACTCGGTTTTACAGTGAAAACTGCAGGAACTTCAAACCGGCACTAGGAAACACACTGAAAAACTAGAGTAAAAGTTTCTCCTGCAACCCGTTCCCTTTGTGCTAGATGAACGAACGTCTCTCCACATGCTCATTTCTGAGAGATAAGTGTGTGTGAAAGCCGTCCTTCAACTAGATTGTTGGGAACACAAAGTTCCTTTTCAGTTGCAAACTACACTCCATACATATATATGGGGAGGTACTAGCTCCAACTCGGTTTTACAGTGAAAACTGCAGGAACTTCAAACCGGCACTAGGAAACACACTGAAAACTAGAGTAAAAGTTTCTCCTGCAACCCGTTCCCTTTGTGCTAGATGAACGAACGTCTCTCCACATGCTCAGTTCTGAGAGATAAGTGTGTGTGAGAGCCGTCCTTCAACTAGATTGTTGGGAACACAAAGTTCCTTTTCAGTTGCAAACTACACTCCATACATATATATGGGGAGGTACTAGCTCCAACTCGGTTTTACAGTGAAAACTGCAGGAACTTCAAACCGGCACTAGGAAACACACTGAGAAACTAGAGTAAAAGTTTCTCCTGCAACCCGTTCCCTTTGTGCTAGATGAACGAACGTCTCTCCACATGCTCAGTTCTGAGAGATAAGTGTGTGTGAAAGCCGTCCTTCAACTAGATTGTTGGGAACACAAAGTTCCTTTTCAGTTGCAAACTACACTCCATACATATATATGGGGAGGTACTAGCTCCAACTCGGTTTTACAGTGAAAACTGCAGGAACTTCAAACCGGCACTAGGAAACACACTGAGAAACTAGAGTAAAAGTTTCCCTGCAACCCGTTCCCTTTGTGCTAGATGAACGAACGTCTCTCCACATGCTCAGTTCTGAGAGATAAGTGTGTGTGAAAGCCGTCCTTCAACTAGATTGTTGGGAACACAAAGTTCCTTTTCAGTTGCAAACTACACTCCATACATATATATGGGGAGGTACTAGCTCCAACTCGGTTTTACAGTGAAAACTGCAGGAACTTCAAACCGGCACTAGGAAACACACTGAAAAACTATAGTAAAAGTTTCTCCTGCAACCCGTTCCCTTTGTGCTAGATGAACGAACGTCTCTCCACATGCTCAGTTCTGAGAGATAAGTGTGTGTGAAAGCCGTCCTTCAACTAGATTGTTGGGAACACAAAGTTCCTTTTCAGTTGCAAACTACACTCCATACATATATATGGGGAGGTACTAGCTCCAACTCGGTTTTACAGTGAAAACTGCAGGAACTTCAAACCGGCACTAGGAAACACACTGAAAAACTAGAGTAAAAGTTTCTCCTGCAACCCGTTCCCTTTGTGCTAGATGAACGAACGTCTCTCCACATGCTCAGTTCTGAGAGATAAGTGTGTGTGAAAGCCGTCCTTCAACTAGATTGTTGGGAACACAAAGTTCCTTTTCAGTTGCAAACTACACTCCATACATATATATGGGGAGGTACTAGCTCCAACTCGGTTTTACAGTGAAAACTGCAGGAACTTCAAACCGGCACTAGGAAACACACTGAAAACTAGAGTAAAAGTTTCTCCTGCAACCCGTTCCCTTTGTGCTAGATGAACGAACGTCTCTCCACATGCTCAGTTCTGAGAGATAAGTGTGTGTGAGAGCCGTCCTTCAACTAGATTGTTGGGAACACAAAGTTCCTTTTCAGTTGCAAACTACACTCCATACATATATATGGGGAGGTACTAGCTCCAACTCGGTTTTACAGTGAAAACTGCAGGAACTTCAAACCGGCACTAGGAAACACACTGAGAAACTAGAGCAAAAGTTTCTCCTGCAACCCGTTCCCTTTGTGCTAGATGAACGAACGTCTCTCCACATGCTCAGTTCTGAGAGATAAGTGTGTGTGAAAGCCGTCCTTCAACTAGATTGTTGGGAACACAAAGTTCCTTTTCAGTTGCAAACTACACTCCATACATATATATGGGGAGGTACTAGCTCCAACTCGGTTTTACAGTGAAAACTGCAGGAACTTCAAACCGGCACTAGGAAACACACTGAGAAACTAGAGTAAAAGTTTCCCTGCAACCCGTTCCCTTTGTGCTAGATGAACGAACGTCTCTCCACATGCTCAGTTCTGAGAGATAAGTGTGTGTGAAAGCCGTCCTTCAACTAGATTGTTGGGAACACAAAGTTCCTTTTCAGTTGCAAACTACACTCCATACATATATATGGGGAGGTACTAGCTCCAACTCGGTTTTACAGTGAAAACTGCAGGAACTTCAAACCGGCACTAGGAAACACACTGAAAAACTAGAGTAAAAGTTTCTCCTGCAACCCGTTCCCTTTGTGCTAGATGAACGAACGTCTCTCCACATGCTCATTTCTGAGAGATAAGTGTGTGTGAAAGCCGTCCTTCAACTAGATTGTTGGGAACACAAAGTTCCTTTTCAGTTGCAAACTACATTCCATACATATATATGGGGAGGTACTAGCTCCAACTCGGTTTTACAGTGAAAACTGCAGGAACTTCAAACGGCACTAGGGAAACACACTGAGAAACTAGAGTAAAAGTTTCTCCTGCAACCCGTTCCCTTTGTGCTAGATGAACGAACGTCTCTCCACATGCTCAGTTCTGAGAGATAAGTGTGTGTGAAAGCCGTCCTTCAACTAGATTGTTGGGAACACAAAGTTCCTTTTCAGTTGCAAACTACACTCCATACATATATATGGGGAGGAACTAGCTCCAACTCGGTTTTACAGTGAAAACTGCAGGAACTTCAAACGGCACTAGGAAACACACTGAGAAACTAGAGCCAAAAGTTTCTCCTGCAACCCGTTCCCTTTGTGCTAGATGAACGAACGTCTCTCCACATGCTCAGTTCTGAGAGATACGTGTGTGTGAAAGCCGTCCTTCAACTAGATTTTGGGAACACAAAGTTCCTTTTCAGTTGCAAACTACACTCCATACATATCTATGGGGAGGTACTAGCTCCAACTCGGTTTTACAGTGAAAACTGCAGGAACTTCAAACCGGCACTAGGAAACACACTGAGAAACTAGAGTAAAAGTTTCTCCTGCAACCCGTTCCCTTTGTGCTAGATGAACGAACGTCTCTCCACATGCTCAGTTCTGAGAGATAAGTGTGTGTGAAAGCCGTCCTTCAACTAGATTGTTGGGAACACAAAGTTCCTTTTCAGTTGCAAACTACACTTCTTACATATATATGGGGAGGTACTAGCTCCAACTCGGTTTTACAGTGAAAACTGCAGGAACTTCAAACCGGCACTAGGAAACACACTGAGAAACTAGAGTAAAGTTTCTCCTGCAACCCGTTCCCTTTGTGCTAGATGAACGAACGTCTCTCCACATGCTCAGTTCTGAGAGATAAGTGTGTGTGAAAGCCGTCCTTCAACTAGATTGTTGGGAACACAAAGTTCCTTTTCAGTTGCAAACTACAATCCATACATGTATATGGGGAGGTACTAGCTCCAACTCGGTTTTACAGTGAAAACTGCAGGAACTTCAAACCGGCACTAGGAAACACACTGAGAAACTAGAGTAAAAGTTTCTCCTGCAACCCGTTCCCTTTGTGCTAGATGAACGAACGTCTCTCCACATGCTCAGTTCTGAGAGATAAGTGTGTGTGAAAGCAGTCCTTCAACTAGATTGTTGGGAACACAAAGTTCCTTTTCAGTTGCAAACTACACTCCCATACATATATATGGGGAGGTACTAGCTCCAACTCGGTTTTACAGTGAAAACTGCAGGAACTTCAAACCGGCACTAGGAAACACACTGAGAAACTAGAGTAAAAGTTTCTCCTGCAACCCGTTCCCTTTGTGCTAGATGAACGAACGTCTCTCCACATGCTCAGTTCTGAGAGATAAGTGTGTGTGAAAGCCGTCCTTCAACTAGATTGTTGGGAACACAAAGTTCCTTTTCAGTTGCAAACTACACTCCATACATATATATGGGGAGGTACTAGCTCCAACTCGGTTTTACAGTGAAAACTGCAGGAACTTCAAACCGGCACTAGGAAACACACTGAGAAACTAGAGTAAAAGTTTCTCCTGCAACCCGTTCCCTTTGTGCTAGATGAACGAACGTCTCTCCACATGCTCAGTTCTGAGAGATAAGTGTGTGTGAAAGCCGTCCTTCAACTAGATTGTTGGGAACACAAAGTTCCTTTTCAGTTGCAAACTACACTCCATACATATATATGGGGAGGTACTAGCTCCAACTCGGTTTTACAGTGAAAACTGCAGGAACTTCAAACCGGCACTAGGAAACACACTGAGAAACCAGAGTAAAAGTTTCTCCTGCAACCCGTTCCCTTTGTGCTAGATGAACGAACGTCTCTCCACATGCTCAGTTCTGAGAGATAAGTGTGTGTGAAAGCCGTCCTTCAACTAGATTGTTGGGAACTCAAAGTTCCTTTTCAGTTGCAAACTACACTCCATACATATATATGGGGAGGTACTAGCTCCAACTCGGTTTTACAGTGAAAACTGCAGGAACTTCAAACCGGCACTAGGAAACACACTGAGAAACTAGTGTAAAAGTTTCTCCTGCAACCCGTTCCCTTTGTGCTAGATGAACGAACGTCTCTCCACATGCTCAGTTCTGAGAGATAAGTGTGTGTGAGAGCCGTCCTTCAAATAGATTGTTGGGAACACAAAGTTCCTTTTCAGTTGCAAACTACACTCCATACATATATATGGGGAGGTACTAGCTCCAACTCGGTTTTACAGTGAAAACTGCAGGAACTTCAAACCGGCACTAGGAAACACACTGAGAAACTAGAGTAAAAGTTTCTCCTGCAACCCGTTCCCTTTGTGCTAGATGAACGAACGTCTCTCCACATGCTCAGTTCTGAGAGATAAGTGTGTGTGAAAGCCGTCCTTCAACTAGATTGTTGGGAACACAAAGTTCCTTTTCAGTTGCAAACTACACTCCATACATATATATGGGGAGGTACTAGCTCCAACTCGGTTTTACAGTGAAAACTGCAGGAACTTCAAACCGGCACTAGGAAACACACTGAGAAACTAGAGTAAAAGTTTCTCCTGCAACCCGTTCCCTTTGTGCTAGATGAACGAACGTCTCTCCACATGCTCAGTTCTGAGAGATAAGTGTGTGTGAAAGCCGTCCTTCAACTAGATTGTTGGGAACACAAAGTTCCTTTTCAGTTGCAAACTACACTCCATACATATATATGGGGAGGTACTAGCTCCAACTCGGTTTTACAGTGAAAACTGCAGGAACTTCAAACCGGCACTAGGAAACACACTGAAAAACTAGAGTTAAATTTTCCCCTGCAACCCGTTCCCTTTGTGCTAGATGAACGAACGTCTCTCCACATGCTCAGTTCTGAGAGATAAGTGTGTGTGAGAGCCGTCCTTCAACTAGATTGTTGGGAACACAAAGTTCCTTTTCAGTTGCAAACTACACTCCATACATATATATGGGGAGGTACTAGCTCCAACTCGGTTTTACAGTGAAAACTGCAGGAACTTCAAACCGGCACTAGGAAACACACTGAGAAACTAGAGTAAAAGTTTCTCCTGCAACCCGTTCCCTTTGTGCTAGATGAACGAACGTCTCTCCACATGCTCAGTTCTGAGAGATAAGTGTGTGTGAAAGCCGTCCTTCAACTAGATTGTTGGGAACACAAAGTTCCTTTTCAGTTGCAAACTACACTCCATACATATATATGGGGAGGTACTAGCTCCAACTCGGTTTTACAGTGAAAACTGCAGGAACTTCAAACCGGCACTAGGAAACACACTGAGAAACTAGAGTAAAAGTTTCTCCTGCAACCCGTTCCCTTTGTGCTAGATGAACGAACGTCTCTCCACATGCTCAGTTCTGAGAGATAAGTGTGTGTGAAAGCCGTCCTTCAACTAGATTGTTGGGAACACAAAGTTCCTTTTCAGTTGCAAACTACACTCCATACATATATATGGGGAGGTACTAGCTCCAACTCGGTTTTACAGTGAAAACTGCAGGAACTTCAAACCGGCACTAGGAAACACACTGAGAAACTAGAGTAAAAGTTTCTCCTGCAACCCGTTCCCTTTGTGCTAGATGAACGAACGTCTCTCCACATGCTCAGTTCTGAGAGATAAGTGTGTGTGAAAGCCGTCCTTCAACTAGATTGTTGGGAACACAAAGTTCCTTTTCAGTTGCAAACTACACTCCATACATATATATGGGGAGGTACTAGCTCCAACTCGGTTTTACAGTGAAAACTGCAGGAACTTCAAACCGGCACTAGGAAACACACTGAGAAACTAGAGTAAAAGTTTCTCCTGCAACCCGTTCCCTTTGTGCTAGATGAACGAACGTCTCTCCACATGCTCAGTTCTGAGAGATAAGTGTGTGTGAAAGCCGTCCTTCAACTAGATTGTTGGGAACACAAAGTTCCTTTTCAGTTGCAAACTACACTCCATACATATATATGGGGAGGTACTAGCTCCAACTCGGTTTTACAGTGAAAACTGCAGGAACTTCAAACCGGCACTAGGAAACACACTGAAAAACTAGAGTAAAAGTTTCCCCTGCAACCCGTTCCCTTTGTGCTAGATGAACGAACGTCTCTCCACATGCTCAGTTCTGAGAGATAAGTGTGTGTGAGAGCCGTCCTTCAACTAGATTGTTGGGAACACAAAGTTCCTTTTCAGTTGCAAACTACACTCCATACATATATATGGGGAGGTACTAGCTCCAACTCGGTTTTACAGTGAAAACTGCAGGAACTTCAAACCGGCACTAGGAAACACACTGAGAAACTAGTGTAAAAGTTTCTCCTGCAACCCGTTCCCTTTGTGCTAGATAAACGAAAGTCTCTCCACATGCTCAGTTCTGAGAGATAAGTGTGTGTGAAAGCCGTCCTTCAACTAGATTGTTGGGAACACAAAGTTCCTTTTCAGTTGCAAACTACACTCCTTACATATATATGGGGAGGTACTATCTCCAACTCGGTTTTACAGTGAAAACTGCAGGAACTTCAAACCGGCACTAGGAAACACACTGAGAAACTAGAGTAAAAGTTTCTCCTGCATCCCGTTCCCTTTGTGCTAGATGAACGAACGTCTCTCCACATGCTCAGTTCTGAGAGATAAGTGTGTGTGAAAGCCGTCCTTCAACTAGATTGTTGGGAACACAAAGTTCCTTTTCAGTTGCAAACTACACTCCATACATATATATGGGGAGGTACTAGCTCCAACTCGGTTTTACAGTGAAAACTGCAGGAACTTCAAACCGGCACTAGGAAACACACTGAGAAACTAGAGTAAAAGTTTCTCCTGCAACCCGTTCCCTTTGTGCTAGATGAACGAACGTCTCTCCACATGCTCAGTTCTGAGAGATAAGTGTGTGTGAAAGCCGTCCTTCAACTAGATTGTTGGGAACACAAAGTTCCTTTTCAGTTGCAAACTACACTCCATACATATATATGGGGAGGTACTAGCTCCAACTCGGTTTTACAGTGAAAACTGCAGGAACTTCAAACCGGCACTAGGAAACACACTGAGAAACTAGAGTAAAAGTTTCTCCTGCAACCCGTTCCCTTTGTGCTAGATGAACGAACGTCTCTCCACATGCTCAGTTCTGAGAGATAAGTGTGTGTGAAAGCCGTCCTTCAACTAGATTGTTGGGAACACAAAGTTCCTTTTCAGTTGCAAACTACACTCCATACATATATATGGGGAGGTACTAGCTCCAACTCGGTTTTACAGTGAAAACTGCAGGAACTTCAAACCGGCACTAGGAAACACACTGAGAAACTAGAGTAAAAGTTTCTCCTGCAACCCGTTCCCTTTGTGCTAGATGAACGAACGTCTCTCCACATGCTCAGTTCTGAGAGATAAGTGTGTGTGAAAGCCGTCCTTCACCTAGATTCTTGGGAACACAAAGTTCCTTTTCAGTTGCAAACTACACTCCATACATATATATGGGGAGGTACTAGCTCCAACTCGGTTTTACAGTGAAAACTGCAGGAACTTCAAACCGGCACTAGGAAACACACTGAAAAACTAGAGTAAAAGTTTCTCCTGCAACCCGTTCCCTTTGTGCTAGATGAACGAACGTCTCTCCACATGCTCAGTTCTGAGAGATAAGTGTGTGTGAAAGCCGTCCTTCAACTAGATTGTTGGGAACACAAAGTTCCTTTTCAGTTGCAAACTACACTCCATACATATATATGGGGAGGTACTAGCTCCAACTCGGTTTTACAGTGAAAACTGCAGGAACTTCAAACCGGCACTAGGAAACACACTGAGAAACTAGAGTAAAAGTTTCACCTGCAACCCGTTCCCTTTGTGCTAGATGAACGAACGTCTCTCCACATGCTCAGTTCTGAGAGATAAGTGTGTGTGAAAGCCGTCCTTCAACTAGATTGTTGGGAACACAAAGTTCCTTTTCAGTTGCAAACTACACTCCATACATATATATGGGGAGGTACTAGCTCCAACTCGGTTTTACAGTGAAAACTGCAGGAACTTCAAACCGGCACTAGGAAACACACTGAGAAACTAGAGTAAAAGTTTCTCCTGCAACCCGTTCCCTTTGTGCTAGATGAACGAACGTCTCTCCACATGCTCAGTTCTGAGAGATAAGTGTGTGTGAAAGCCGTCCTTCAACTAGATTGTTGGGAACACAAAGTTCCTTTTCACTTGCAAACTACACTCCATACGTATATAAGGGGAGGTACTAGCTCCAACTCGGTTTTACAGTGAAAACTGCAGGAACTTCAAACCGGCACTAGGAAACACACTGAGAAACTAGAGTAAAAGTTTCTCCTGCAACCCGTTCCCTTTGTGCTAGATGGACGAACGTCTCTCCACATGCTCAGTTCTGAGAGATAAGTGTGTGTGAAAGCCGTCCTTCACCTAGATTCTTGGGAACACAAAGTTCCTTTTCAGTTGCAAACTACACTCCATACATATATATGGGGAGGTACTAGCTCCAACTCGGTTTTACAGTGAAAACTGCAGGAACTTCAAACCGGCACTAGGAAACACACTGAGAAACTAGAGTAAAAGTTTCTCCTGCAACCCGTTCCCTTTGTGCTAGATGAACGAACGTCTCTCCACATGCTCAGTTCTGAGAGATAAGTGTGTGTGAAAGCCGTCCTTCAACTAGATTGTTGGGAACACAAAGTTCCTTTTCAGTTGCAAACTACACTCCATACATATATATGGGGAGGTACTAGCTCCAACTCGGTTTTACAGTGAAAACTGCAGGAACTTCAAACCGGCACTAGGAAACACACTGAGAAACTAGAGTAAAAGTTTCTCCTGCAACCCGTTCCCTTTGTGCTAGATGAACGAACGTCTCTCCACATGCTCAGTTCTGAGAGATAAGTGTGTGTGAAAGCCGTCCTTCAACTAGATTGTTGGGAACACAAAGTTCCTTTTCAGTTGCAAACTACACTCCATACATATATATGGGGAGGTACTAGCTCCAACTCGGTTTTACAGTGAAAACTGCAGGAACTTCAAAACGGCACTAGGAAACACACTGAGAAACTAGAGTAAAAGTTTCTCCTGCAACCCGTTCCCTTTGTGCTAGATGAACGAACGTCTCTCCACATGCTCAGTTCTGAGAGATAAGTGTGTGTGAAAGCCGTCCTTCAACTAGATTGTTGGGAACACAAAGTTCCTTTTCAGTTGCAAACTACACTCCATACATATATATGGGGAGGTACTAGCTCCAACTCGGTTTTACAGTGAAAACTGCAGGAACTTCAAACCGGCACTAGGAAACACACTGAGAAACTAGAGTAAAAGTTTCTCCTGCAACCCATTCCCTTTGTGCTAGATGAACGAACGTCTCTCCACATGCTCAGTTCTGAGAGATAAGTGTGTGTGAAAGCCGTCCTTCAACTAGATTGTTGGGAACACAAAGTTCCTTTTCAGTTGCAAACTACACTCCATACATATATATGGGGAGGTACTAGCTCCAACTCGGTTTTACAGTGAAAACTGCAGGAACTTCAAACCGGCACTAGGAAACACACTGAGAAACTAGAGTAAAAGATTCTCCTGCAACCCGTTCCCTTTGTGCTTGATGAAAGAACGTCTCTCCACATGCTCAGTTCTGAGAGATAAGTGTGTGTGAAAGCCGTCCTTCAACTAGATTGTTGGGAACACAAAGTTCCTTTTCACTTGCAAACTACACTCCATACATATATATGGGGAGGTACTAGCTCCAACTCGGTTTTACAGTGAAAACTGCAGGAACTTCAAACCGGCACTAGGAAACACACTGAGAAACTAGAGTAAAAGTTTCTCCTGCAAACCGTTCCCTTTGTGCTAGATGAACGAACGTCTCTCCACATGCTCAGTTCTGAGAGATAAGTGTGTGTGAAAGCCGTCCTTCAACTAGATTGTTGGGAACACAAAGTTCCTTTTCAGTTGCAAACTACACTCCATACGTATATATGGGGAGGTACTAGCTCCAACTCGGTTTTACAGTGAAAACTGCAGGAACTTCAAACCGGCACTAGGAAACACACTGAGAAACTAGAGTAAAAGTTTCTCCTGCAACCCGTTCCCTTTGTGCTAGATGAACGAACGTCTCTCCACATGCTCAGTTCTGAGAGATAAGTGTGTGTGAAAGCCGTCCTTCACCTAGATTCTTGGGAACACAAAGTTCCTTTTCATTTGCAAACTACAATCCATACGTATATATGGGGAAGTACTAGCTCCAACTCGGTTTTACAGTGAAAACTGCAGGAACTTCAAACCGGCACTAGGAAACACACTGAGAAACTAGAGTAAAAGTTTCTCCTGCAACCCGTTCCCTTTGTGCTAGATGAACGAACGTCTCTCCACATGCTCAGTTCTGAGAGATAAGTGTGTGTAAGCCGTCCTTCAACTAGATTGTTGGGAACACAAAGTTCCTTTTCAGTTGCAAATTACACTCCATACATATATATGGGGAGGTACTAGCTCCAACTCGGTTTTACAGTGAAAACTGCAGGAACTTCAAACCGGCACTAGGAAACACACTGAGAAACTAGAGTAAAAGTTTCTCCTGCAACCCGTTCCCTTTGTGCTAGATGAACGAACGTCTCTCCACATGCTCAGTTCTGAGAGATAAGTGTGTGTGAAAGCCGTCCTTCACCTAGATTCTTGGGAACACAAAGTTCCTTTTCAGTTGCAAACTACACTCCATACATATATATGGGGAGGTACTAGCTCCAACTCGGTTTTACAGTGAAAACTGCAGGAACTTCAAACCGGCACTAGGAAACACACTGAGAAACTAGAGTAAAAGTTTCTCCTGCAACCCGTTCCCTTTGTGCTAGATGAACGAACGTCTCTCCACATGCTCAGTTCTGAGAGATAAGTGTGTGTGAAAGCCGTCCTTCAACTAGATTGTTGGGAACACAAAGTTCCTTTTCAGTTGCAAACTACACTCCATACATATATATGGGGAGGTACTAGCTCCAACTCGGTTTTACAGTGAAAACTGCAGGAACTTCAAACCGGCACTAGGAAACACACTGAGAAACTAGAGTAAAAGTTTCTCCTGCAACCCGTTCCCTTTGTGCTAGATGAACGAACGTCTCTCCACATGCTCAGTTCTGAGAGATAAGTGTGTGTGAAAGCCGTCCTTCAACTAGATTGTTGGGAACACAAAGTTCCTTTTCAGTTGCAAACTACACTCCATACATATATATGGGGAGGTACTAGCTCCAACTCGGTTTTACAGTGAAAACTGCAGGAACTTCAAACCGGCACTAGGAAACACACTGAGAAACTAGAGTAAAAGTTTCTCCTGCAACCCGTTCCCTTTGTGCTAGATGAACGAACGTCTCTCCACATGCTCAGTTCTGAGAGAAAAGTGTGTGTGAAAGCCGTCCTTCAACTAGATTCTTGGGAACACAAAGTTCCTTTTCAGTTGCAAACTACACTCCATACGTATATATGGGGAGGTACTAGCTCCAACTCGGTTTTACAGTGAAAACTGCAGGAACTTCAAACCGGCACTAGGAAACACACTGAGAAACTAGAGTAAAAGTTTCTCCTGCAACCCGTTCCCTTTGTGCTAGATGAACGAACGTCTCTCCACCTGCTCAGTTCTGAGAGATAAGTGTGTGTGAAAGCCGTCCTTCAACTAGATTGTTGGGAACACAAAGTTCCTTTTCAGTTGCAAACTACACTCCATACATATATATGGGGAGGTACTAGTTCCAACTCCGTTTTACAGTGAAAACTGCAGGAACTTCAAACCGGCACTAGGAAACACACTGAGAAACTAGAGTAAAGGTTTCTCCTGCAACCCGTTCCCTTTGTGCTAGATGAACGAACGTCTCTCCACATGCTCAGTTCTGGAGATAAGTGTGTGTGAAAGCCGTCCTTCACTTAGATTCTTGGGAACACAAAGTTCCTTTTCAGTTGCAAACTACACTCCATACATATATATGGGGAGGTACTAGCTCCAACTCGGTTTTACAGTGAAAACTGCAGGAACTTCAAACCGGTACTAGGAAACACACTGAGAAACTAGAGTAAAAGTTTCTCCTGCAACCCGTTCCTTTTGTGCTAGATGAACGAACGTCTCTCCACATGCTCAGTTCTGAGAGATAAGTGTGTGTGAAAGCCGTCCTTCAACTAGATTGTTGGGAACACAAAGTTCCTTTTCAGTTGCAAACTACACTCCATACATATATATGGGGAGGTACTAGCTCCAACTCGGTTTTACAGTGAAAACTGCAGGAACTTCAAACCGGCACTAGGAAACACACTGAGAAACTAGAGTAAAAGTTTCTCCTGCAACCCGTTCCCTTTGTGCTAGATGAACGAACGTCTCTCCACATGCTCAGTTCTGAGAGATAAGTGTGTGTGAAAGCCGTCCTTCAACTAGATTGTTGGGAACACAAAGTTCCTTTTCAGTTGCAAACTACACTCCATACATATATATGGGGAGGTACTAGCTCCAACTCGGTTTTACAGTGAAAACTGCAGGAACTTCAAACCGGCACTAGGAAACACACTGAGAAACTAGAGTAAAAGTTTCTCCTGCAACCCGTTCCCTTTGTGCTAGATGAACGAACGTCTCTCCACATGCTCAGTTCTGAGAGATAAGTGTGTGTGAAAGCCGTCCTTCAACTAGATTGTTGGGAACACAAAGTTCCTTTTCAGTTGCAAACTACACTCCATACATATATATGGGGAGGTACTAGCTCCAACCCGGATTTACAGTGAAAACTGCAGGAACTTCAAACCGGCACTAGGAAACACACTGAGAAACTAGAGTAAAAGTTTCTCCTGCAACCCGTTCCCTTTGTGCTAGATGAACGAACGTCTCTCCACATGCTCAGTTCTGAGAGATAAGTGTGTGTGAAAGCCGTCCTTCAACTAGATTGTTGGGAACACAAAGTTCCTTTTCAGTTGCAAACTACACTCCATACATATATATGGGGAGGTACTAGCTCCAACTCGGTTTTACAGTGAAAACTGCAGGAACTTCAAACCGGCACTAGGAAACACACTGAGAAACTAGAGTAAAAGTTTCTCCTGCAACCCGTTCCCTTTGTGCTAGATGAACAAACGTCTCTCCACATGCTCAGTTCTGAGAGATAAGTGTGTGTGAAAGCCGTCCTTCACCTAGATTCTTGGGAACACAAAGTTCCTTTTCAGTTGCAAACTACACTCCATACGTATATATGGGGAGGTACTAGCTCCAACTCGGTTTTACAGTGAAAACTGCAGGAACTTCAAACCGGCACTAGGAAACACACTGAGAAACTAGAGTAAAAGTTTCTCCTGCAACCCGTTCCCTTTGTGCTAGATGAACGAACGTCTCTCCACATGCTCAGTTCTGAGAGATAAGTGTGTGTGAAAGCCGTCCTTCAACTAGATTGTTGGGAACACAAAGTTCCTTTTCAGTTGCAAACTACACTCCATACATATATATGGGGAGGTACTAGCTCCAACTCGGTTTTACAGTGAAAACTGCAGGAACTTCAAACCGGCACTAGGAAACACACTGAAAAACTAGAGTAAAAGTTTCTCCTGCAACCCGTTCCCTTTGTGCTAGATGAACGAACGTCTCTCCACATGCTCAGTTCTGAGAGATAAGTGTGTGTGAAAGCCGTCCTTCAACTAGATTGTTGGGAACACAAAGTTCCTTTTCAGTTGCAAACTACACTCCATACATATATATGGGGAGGTACTAGCTCCAACTCGGTTTTACAGTGAAAACTGCAGGAACTTCAAACCGGCACTAGGAAACACACTGAAAACTAGAGTAAAAGTTTCTACTGCAACCCGTTCACTTTGTGCTAGATGAACGAACGTCTCTCCACATGCTCAGTTCTGAGAGCTAAGTGTGTGTGAGAGCCGTCCTTCAACTAGATTGTTGGGAACACAAAGTTCCTTTTCAGTTGCAAACTACACTCCATACATATATATGGGGAGGTACTAGCTCCAACTCGGTTTTACAGTGAAAACTGCAGGAACTTCAAACCGGCACTAGGAAACACACTGAGAAACTAGAGTAAAAGTTTCTCCTGCAACCCGTTCCCTTTGTGCTAGATGAACGAACGTCTCTCCACATGCTCAGTTCTGAGAGCTAAGTGTGTGTGAGAGCCGTCCTTCAACTAGATTGTTGGGAACACAAAGTTCCTTTTCAGTTGCAAACTACACTCCATACATATATATGGGGAGGTACTAGCTCCAACTCGGTTTTACAGTGAAAACTGCAGGAACTTCAAACCGGCACTAGGAAACACACTGAGAAACTAGAGTAAAAGTTTCTCCTGCAACCCGTTCCCTTTGTGCTAGATGAACGAACGTCTCTCCACATGCTCAGTTCTGAGAGATAATTGTGTGTGAAAGCCGTCCTTCAACTAGATTGTTGGGAACACAAAGTTCCTTTTCAGTTGCAAACTACACTCCATACATATATATGGGGAGGTACTAGCTCCAACTCGGTTTTACAGTGAAAACTGCAGGAACTTCAAACCGGCACTAGGAAACACACTGAGAAACTAGAGTAAAAGTTTCTCCTGCAACCCGTTCCCTTTGTGCTAGATGAACGAACGTCTCTCCACATGCTCAGTTCTGAGAGATAAGTGTGTGTGAAAGCCGTCCTTCAACTAGATTGTTGGGAACACAAAGTTCCTTTTCAGTTGCAAACTACACTCCATACATATATATGGGGAGGTACTAGCTCCAAATAGGTTTTACAGTGAAAACTGCAGGAACTTCAAACCGGCACTAGGAAACACACTGAAAAACTAGAGTAAAAGTTTCTCCTGCAACCCGTTCCCTTTGTGCTAGATGAACGAACGTCTCTCCACATGCTCAGTTCTGAGAGATAAGTGTGTGTGAAAGCCGTCCTTCAACTAGATTGTTGGGAACACAAAGTTCCTTTTCAGTTGCAAACTACACTCCATACATATATATGGGGAGGTACTAGCTCCAACTCGGTTTTACAGTGAAAACTGCAGGAACTTCAAACCGGCACTAGGAAACACACTGAAAACTAGAGTAAAAGTTTCTCCTGCAACCCGTTCCCTTTGTGCTAGATGAACGAACGTCTCTCCACATGCTCAGTTCTGAGAGATAAGTGTGTGTGAGAGCCGTCCTTCAACTAGATTGTTGGGAACACAAAGTTCCTTTTCAGTTGCAAACTACACTCCATACATATATATGGGGAGGTACTAGCTCCAACTCGGTTTTACAGTGAAAACTGCAGGAACTTCAAACCGGCACTAGGAAACACACTGAGAAACTAGAGTAAAAGTTTCTCCTGCAACCCGTTCCCTTTGTGCTAGATGAACGAACGTCTCTCCACATGCTCAGTTCTGAGAGCTAAGTGTGTGTGAGAGCCGTCCTTCAACTAGATGGTTGGGAACACAAAGTTCCTTTTCAGTTGCAAACTACACTCCATACATATATATGGGGAGGTACTAGCTCCAACTCGGTTTTACAGTGAAAACTGCAGGAACTTAAAAACCGGCACTAGGAAACACACTGAGAAACTAGAGTAAAAGTTTCTCCTGCAACCCGTTCCCTTTGTGCTAGATGAACGAACGTCTCTCCACATGCTCAGTTCTGAGAGATAAGTGTGTGTGAGAGCCGTCCTTCAACTAGATTGTTGGGAACACAAAGTTCCTTTTCAGTTGCACACTACACTCCATACATATATATGGGGAGGTACTAGCTCCAACTCGGTTTTACAGTGAAAACTGCAGGAACTTCAAACCGGCACTAGGAAACACACTGAAAAACTAGAGTAAAAGTTTCTCCTGCAACCCGTTCCCTTTGTGCTAGATGAACGAACGTCTCTCCACATGCTCAGATCTGAGAGATAAGTGTGTGTGAAAGCCGTCCTTCAACTAGATTGTTGGGAACACAAAGTTCCTTTTCAGTTGCAAACTACACTCCATACATATATATGGGGAGGTACTAGCTCCAACTCGGTTTTACAGTGAAAACTGCAGGAACTTCAAACCGGCACTAGGAAACACACTGAAAAACTAGAGTAAAAGTTTCTCCTGCAACCCGTTCCCTTTGTGCTAGATGAACGAACGTCTCTCCACATGCTCAGTTCTGAGAGATAAGTGTGTGTGAAAGCCGTCCTTCAACTAGATTGTTGGGAACACAAAGTTCCTTTTCAGTTGCAAACTACACTCCATACATATATATGGGGAGGTACTAGCTCCAACTCGGTTTTACAGTGAAAACTGCAGGAACTTCAAACCGGCACTAGGAAACACACTGAAAAACTAGAGTAAAAGTTTCTCCTGCAACCCGTTCCCTTTGTGCTAGATGAACGAACGTCTCTCCACATGCTCAGTTCTGAGAGATAAGTGTGTGTGAAAGCCGTCCTTCAACTAGATTGTTGGGAACACAAAGTTCCTTTTCAGTTGCAAACTACACTCCATACATATATATGGGGAGGTACTAGCTCCAACTCGGTTTTACAGTGAAAACTGCAGGAACTTCAAACCGGCACTAGGAAACACACTGAAAACTAGAGTAAAAGTTTCTCCTGCAACCCGTTCCCTTTGTGCTAGATGAACGAACGTCTCTCCACATGCTCAGTTCTGAGAGATAAGTGTGTGTGAGAGCCGTCCTTCAACTAGATTGTTGGGAACACAAAGTTCCTTTTCAGTTGCAAACTACACTCCATACATATATATGGGGAGGTACTAGCTCCAACTCGGTTTTACAGTGAAAACTGCAGGAACTTCAAACCGGCACTAGGAAACACACTGAGAAACTAGAGTAAAAGTTTCTCCTGCAACCCGTTCCCTTTGTGCTAGATGAACGAACGTCTCTCCACATGCTCAGTTCTGAGAGATAAGTGTGTGTGAAAGCCTTCCTTCAACTAGATTGTTGGGAACACAAAGTTCCTTTTCAGTTGCAAACTACACTCCATACATATATATGGGGAGGTACTAGCTCCAACTCGGTTTTACAGTGAAAACTGCAGGAACTTCAAACCGGCACTAGGAAACACACTGAAAAACTAGAGTAAAAGTTTCCCTGCAACCCGTTCCCTTTGTGCTAGATGAACGAACGTCTCTCCACATGCTCAGTTCTGAGAGATAAGTGTGTGTGAAAGCCGTCCTTCAACTAGATTGTTGGGAACACAAAGTTCCTTTTCAGTTGCAAACTACACTCCATACATATATATGGGGAGGTACTAGCTCCAACTCGGTTTTACAGTGAAAACTGCAGGAACTTCAAACCGGCACTAGGAAACACACTGAAAAACTAGAGTAAAAGTTTCTCCTGCAACCCGTTCCCTTTGTGCTAGATGAACGAACGTCTCTCCACATGCTCATTTCTGAGAGATAAGTGTGTGTGAAAGCCGTCCTTCAACTAGATTGTTGGGAACACAAAGTTCCTTTTCAGTTGCAAACTACATTCCATACATATATATGGGGAGGTACTAGCTCCAACTCGGTTTTACAGTGAAAACTGCAGGAACTTCAAACCGGCACTAGGAAACACACTGAGAAACTAGAGTAAAAGTTTCTCCTGCAACCCGTTCCCTTTGTGCTAGATGAACGAACGTCTCTCCACATGCTCATTTCTGAGAGATAAGTGTGTGTGAAAGCCGTCCTTCAACTAGATTGTTGGGAACACAAAGTTCCTTTTCAGTTGCAAACTACACTCCATACATATATATGGGGAGGTACTAGCTCCAACTCGGTTTTACAGTGAAAACTGCAGGAACTTCAAACCGGCACTAGGAAACACACTGAGAAACTAGAGTAAAAGTTTCTCCTGCAACCCGTTCCCTTTGTGCTAGATGAACGAACGTCTCTCCACATGCTCAGTTCTGAGAGATAAGTGTGTGTGAAAGCCGTCCTTCAACTAGATTTTGGGAACACAAAGTTCCTTTTCAGTTGCAAACTACACTCCATACATATATATGGGGAGGTACTAGCTCCAACTCGGTTTTACAGTGAAAACTGCAGGAACTTCAAACCGGCACTAGGAAACACACTGAGAAACTAGAGTAAAAGTTTCTCCTGCAACCCGTTCCCTTTGTGCTAGATGAACGAACGTCTCTCCACATGCTCAGTTCTGAGAGATAAGTGTGTGTGAAAGCCGTCCTTCAACTAGATTGTTGGGAACACAAAGTTCCTTTTCAGTTGCAAACTACACTCCATACATATATATGGGGAGGTACTAGCTCCAACTCGGTTTTACAGTGAAAACTGCAGGAACTTCAAACCGGCACTAGGAAACACACTGAGAAACTAGAGTAAAAGTTTCTCCTGCAACCCGTTCCCTTTGTGCTAGATGAACGAACGTCTCTCCACATGCTCAGTTCTGAGAGATAAGTGTGTGTGAAAGCCGTCCTTCAACTAGATTGTTGGGAACACAAAGTTCCTTTTCAGTTGCAAACTACACTCCATACATATATATGGGGAGGTACTAGCTCCAACTCGGTTTTACAGTGAAAACTGCAGGAACTTCAAACCGGCACTAGGAAACACACTGAGAAACTAGAGTAAAAGTTTCTCCTGCAACCCGTTCCCTTTGTGCTAGATGAACGAACGTCTCTCCACATGCTCAGTTCTGAGAGATAAGTGTGTGTGAAAGCCGTCCTTCAACTAGATTGTTGGGAACACAAAGTTCCTTTTCAGTTGCAAACTACACTCCATACATATATATGGGGAGGTACTAGCTCCAACTCGGTTTTACAGTGAAAACTGCAGGAACTTCAAACCGGCACTAGGAAACACACTGAGAAACTAGAGTAAAAGTTTCTCCTGCAACCCGTTCCCTTTGTGCTAGATGAACGAACGTCTCTCCACATGCTCAGTTCTGAGAGATGTGTTCGTGAAAGCCGTCCTTCAACTAGATTGTTGGGAACACAAAGTTCCTTTTCAGTTGCAAACTACACTCCATACATATATATGGGGAGGTACTAGCTCCAACTCGGTTTTACAGTGAAAACTGCAGGAACTTCAAACCGGCACTAGGAAACACACTGAGAAACTAGAGTAAAAGTTTCTCCTGCAACCCGTTCCCTTTGTGCTAGATGAACGAACGTCTCTCCACATGCTCAGTTCTGAGAGATAAGTGTGTGTGAAAGCCGTCCTTCAACTAGATTGTTGGGAACACAAAGTTCCTTTTCAGTTGCAAACTACACTCCATACATATATATGGGGAGGTACTAGCTCCAACTCGGTTTTACAGTGAAAACTGCAGGAACTTCAAACCGGCACTAGGAAACACACTGAGAAACTAGAGTAAAAGTTTCTCCTGCAACCCGTTCCCTTTGTGCTAGATGAACGAACGTCTCTCCACATGCTCAGTTCTGAGAGATAAGTGTGTGTGAGAGCCGCCCTTCAACTAGATTGTTGGGAACACAAAGTTCCTTTTCATTGCAAACTACACTCCATACATATATATGGGGAGGTACTAGCTCCAACTCGGTTTTACAGTGAAAACTGCAGGAACTTCAAACCGGCACTAGGAAACACACTGAGAAACTAGAGTAAAAGTTTCTCCTGCAACCCGTTCCCTTTGTGCTAGATGAACGAACGTCTCTCCACATGCTCAGTTCTGAGAGATAAGTGTGTGTGAAAGCCGTCCTTCAACTAGATTGTTGGGAACACAAAGTTCCTTTTCAGTTGCAAACTACACTCCATACATATATATGGGGAGGTACTAGCTCCAACTCGGTTTTACAGTGAAAACTGCAGGAACTTCAAACCGGCACTAGAAAAAACACTGAAAAACTAGAGTAAAAGTTTCCCCTGCAACCCGTTCCCTTTGTGCTAGATGAACGAACGTCTCTCCACATGCTCAGTTCTGAGAGATAAGTGTGTGTGAGAGCCGTCCTTCAACTAGATTGTTGGGAACACAAAGTTCCTTTTCAGTTGCAAACTACACTCCATACATATATATGGGGAGGTACTAGCTCCAACTCGGTTTTACAGTGAAAACTGCAGGAACTTCAAACCGGCACTAGGAAACACACTGAGAAACTAGAGTAAAAGTTTCTCCTGCAACCCGTTCCCTTTGTGCTAGATGAACGAACGTCTCTCCACATGCTCAATTCTGAGAGATAAGTGTGTGTGAAAGCCGTCCTTCAACTAGATTGTTGGGAACACAAAGTTCCTTTTCAGTTGCAAACTACACTCCTTACATATATATGGGGAGGTACTAGCTCCAACTCGGTTTTACAGTGAAAACTGCAGGAACTTCAAACCGGCACTAGGAAACACACTGAGAAACTAGAGTAAAAGTTTCTCCTGCATCCCGTTCCCTTTGTGCTAGATGAACGAACGTCTCTCCACATGCTCAGTTCTGAGAGATAAGTGTGTGTGAAAGCCGTCCTTCAACTAGATTGTTGGGAACACAAAGTTCCTTTTCAGTTGCAAACTACACTCCATACATATATATGGGGAGGTACTAGCTCCAACTCGGTTTTACAGTGAAAACTGCAGGAACTTCAAACCGGCACTAGGAAACACACTGAAAAACTAGAGTAAAAGTTTCTCCTGCAAACCGTTCCCTTTGTGCTAGATGAACGAACGTCTCTCCACATGCTCAGTTCTGAGAGATAAGTGTGTGTGAAAGCCGTCCTTCAACTAGATTGTTGGGAACACAAAGTTCCTTTTCAGTTGCAAACTACACTCCATACGTATATATGGGGAGGTACTAGCTCCAACTCGGTTTTACAGTGAAAACTGCAGGAACTTCAAACCGGCACTAGGAAACACACTGAGAAAGTAGAGTAAAAGTTTCTCCTGCAACCCGTTCCCTTTGTGCTAGATGAACGAACGTCTCTCCACATGCTCAGTTCTGAGAGATAAGTGTGTGTGAGAGCCGTCCTTCAACTAGATTGTTGGGAACACAAAGTTCCTTTTCATTGCAAACTACACTCCATACATATATATGGGGAGGTACTAGCTCCAACTCGGTTTTACAGTGAAAACTGCAGGAACTTCAAACCGGCACTAGGAAACACACTGAGAAACTAGAGTAAAAGTTTCTCCTGCAACCCGTTCCCTTTGTGCTAGATGAACGAACGTCTCTCCACATGCTCAGTTCTGAGAGATAAGTGTGTGTGAAAGCCGTCCTTCAACTAGATTGTTGGGAACACAAAGTTCCTTTTCAGTTGCAAACTACACTCCATACATATATATGGGGAGGTACTAGCTCCAACTCGGTTTTACAGTGAAAACTGCAGGAACTTCAAACCGGCACTAGAAAAAACACTGAAAAACTAGAGTAAAAGTTTCCCCTGCAACCCGTTCCCTTTGTGCTAGATGAACGAACGTCTCTCCACATGCTCAGTTCTGAGAGATAAGTGTGTGTGAGAGCCGTCCTTCAACTAGATTGTTGGGAACACAAAGTTCCTTTTCAGTTGCAAACTACACTCCATACATATATATGGGGAGGTACTAGCTCCAACTCGGTTTTACAGTGAAAACTGCAGGAACTTCAAACCGGCACTAGGAAACACACTGAGAAACTAGAGTAAAAGTTTCTCCTGCAACCCGTTCCCTTTGTGCTAGATGAACGAACGTCTCTCCACATGCTCAATTCTGAGAGATAAGTGTGTGTGAAAGCCGTCCTTCAACTAGATTGTTGGGAACACAAAGTTCCTTTTCAGTTGCAAACTACACTCCTTACATATATATGGGGAGGTACTAGCTCCAACTCGGTTTTACAGTGAAAACTGCAGGAACTTCAAACCGGCACTAGGAAACACACTGAGAAACTAGAGTAAAAGTTTCTCCTGCAACCCGTTCCCTTTGTGCTAGATGAACGAACGTCTCTCCACATGCTCAATTCTGAGAGATAAGTGTGTGTGAAAGCCGTCCTTCAACTAGATTGTTGGGAACACAAAGTTCCTTTTCAGTTGCAAACTACACTCCTTACATATATATGGGGAGGTACTAGCTCCAACTCGGTTTTACAGTGAAAACTGCAGGAACTTCAAACCTGCACTAGGAAACACACTGAGAAACTAGAGTAAAAGTTTCTCCTGCAACCCGTTCCCTTTTTGCTAGATGAACGAACGTCTCTCCACATGCTCAATTCTGAGAGATAAGTGTGTGTGAAAGCCGTCCTTCAACTAGATTGTTGGGAACACAAAGTTCCTTTTCAGTTGCAAACTACACTCCTTACATATATATGGGGAGGTACTAGCTCCAACTCGGTTTTACAGTGAAAACTGCAGGAACTTCAAACCGGCACTAGGAAACACACTGAGAAACTAGAGTAAAAGTTTATCCTGCATCCCGTTCCCTTTGTGCTAGATGAACGAACGTCTCTCCACATGCTCAGTTCTGAGAGATAAGTGTGTGTGAAAGCCGTCCTTCACCTAGATTCTTGGGAACACAAAGTTCCTTTTCAGTTGCAAACTACACTCCATACATATATATGGGGAGGTACTAGCTCCAACTCGGTTTTACAGTGAAAACTGCAGGAACTTCAAACCGGCACTAGGAAACACACTGAGAAACTAGAGTAAAAGTTTCTCCTGCATCCCGTTCCCTTTGTGCTAGATGAACGAACGTCTCTCCACATGCTCAGTTCTGAGAGATAAGTGTGTGTGAAAGCCGTCCTTCACCTAGATTCTTGGGAACACAAAGTTCCTTTTCAGTTGCAAACTACACTCCATACATATATATGGGGAGGTACTAGCTCCAACTCGGTTTTACACTGAAAACTGCAGGAACTTCAAACCGGCACTAGGAAACACACTGAGAAACTAGAGTAAAAGTTTCTCCTGCAACCCGTTCCCTTTGTGCTAGATGAACGAACGTCTCTCCACATGCTCAGTTCTGAGAGATAAGTGTGTGTGAAAGCCGTCCTTCAACTAGATTGTTGGGAACACAAAGTTCCTTTTCAGTTGCAAACTACACTCCATACATATATATGGGGAGGTACTAGCTCCAACTCGGTTTTACAGTGAAAACTGCAGGAACTTCAAACCGGCACTAGGAAACACACTGAGAAACTAGAGTAAAAGTTTCTCCTGCAACCCGTTCCCTTTGTGCTAGATGAACGAACGTCTCTCCACATGCTCAGTTCTGAGAGATAAGTGTGTGTGAAAGCTGTCCTTCAACTAGATTGTTGGGAACACAAAGTTCCATTTCAGTTGCAAACTACACTCCATACGTATATATGGGGAGGTACTAGCTCCAACTCGGTTTTACAGTGAAAACTGCAGGAACTTCAAACCGGCACTAGGAAACACACTGAGAAAGTAGAGTAAAAGTTTCTCCTGCAACCCGTTCCCTTTGTGCTAGATGAACGAACGTCTCTCCACATGCTCAGTTCTGAGAGATAAGTGTGTGTGAAAGCCGTCCTTCACCTAGATTCTTGGGAACACAAAGTTCCTTTTCAGTTGCAAACTACACTCCATACATATATATGGGGAGGTACTAGCTCCAACTCGGTTTTACAGTGAAAACTGCAGGAACTTCAAACCGGCACTAGGAAACACACTGAGAAACTAGAGTAAAAGTTTCTCCTGCAAACCGTTCCCTTTGTGCTAGATGAACGAACGTCTCTCCACATGCTCAGTTCTGAGAGATAAGTGTGTGTGAAAGCCGTCCTTCAACTAGATTGTTGGGAACACAAAGTTCCTTTTCAGTTGCAAACTACACTCCATACATATATATGGGGAGGTACTAGCTCCAAATCGGTTTTACAGTGAAAACTGCAGGAACTTCAAACCGGCACTAGGAAACACACTGAGAAACTAGAGTAAAAGTTTCTCCTGCAACCCGTTCCCTTTGTGCTAGATGAACGAACGTCTCTCCACATGCTCAGTTCTGAGAGATAAGTGTGTGTGAAAGCCGTCCTTCAACTAGATTGTTGGGAACACAAAGTTCCTTTTCAGTTGCAAACTACACTCCATACATATATATGGGGAGGTACTAGCTCCAAATCGGTTTTACAGTGAAAACTGCAGGAACTTCAAACCGGCACTAGGAAACACACTGAGAAACTAGAGTAAAAGTTTCTCCTGCAACCCGTTCCCTTTGTGCTAGATGAACGAACGTCTCTCCACATGCTCAGTTCTGAGAGATAAGTGTGTGTGAAAGCCGTCCTTCAACTAGATTGTTGGGAACACAAAGTTCCTTTTCAGTTGCAAACTACACTCCATACATATATATGGGGAGGTACTAGCTCCAACACGGTTTTACAGTGAAAACTGCAGGAACTTCAAACCGGCACTAGGAAACACACTGAGAAACTAGAGTAAAAGTTTCTCCTGCAACCCATTACCTTTGTGCTAGATGAACGAACGTCTCTCCACATGCTCAGTTCTGAGAGATAAGTGTGTGTGAAAGCCGTCCTTCAACTAGATTGTTGGGAACACAAAGTTCCTTTTCAGTTGCAAACTACACTCCATACGTATATATGGGGAGGTACTAGCTCCAACTCGGTTTTACAGTGAAAACTGCAGGAACTTCAAACCGGCACTAGGAAACACACTGAGAAACTAGAGTAAAAGTTTCTCCTGCAACCCGTTCCCTTTGTGCTAGATGAACGAACGTCTCTCCACATGCTCAGTTCTGAGAGATAAGTGTGTGTGAAAGCCGTCCTTCACCTAGATTCTTGGGAACACAAAGTTCCTTTTCAGTGGCAAACTACACTCCATACGTATATATGGGGAGGTACTAGCTCCAAATCGGTTTTACAGTGAAAACTGCAGGAACTTCAAACCGGCACTAGGAAACACACTGAAAAACTAGAGTAAAAGTTTCTCCTGCAACCCGTACCCTTTGTGCTAGATGAACGAACGTCTCTCCACCTGCTCAGTTCTGAGAGATAAGTGTGTGTGAAAGCCGTCCTTCAACTAGATTGTTGGGAACACAAAGTTCCTTTTCAGTTGCAAACTACACTCCATACATATATATGGGGAGGTACTAGCTCCAACTCGGTTTTACAGTGAAAACTGCAGGAACTTCAAACCGGCACTAGGAAACACACTGAGAAACTAGAGTAAAAGTTTCTCCTGCAACCCGTTCCCTTTGTGCTAGATGAACGAACGTCTCTCCACATGCTCAGTTCTGAGAGATAAGTGTGTGTGAAAGCCGTCCTTCAACTAGATTGTTATGAACACAAAGTTCCTTTTCACTTGCAAACTACACTCCATACATATATATGGGGAGGTACTAGCTCCAACTCGGTTTTACAGTGAAAACTGCAGGAACTTCAAACCGGCACTAGGAAACACACTGAGAAACTAGAGTAAAAGTTTCTCCTGCAAACCGTTCCCTTTGTGCTAGATGAACGAACGTCTCTCCACATGCTCAATTCTGAGAGATAAGTGTGTGTGAAAGCCGTCCTTCAACTAGATTGTTGGGAACACAAAGTTCCTTTTCAGTTGCAAACTACACTCCATACGTATATATGGGGAGGTACTAGCTCCAACTCGGTTTTACAGTGAAAACTGCAGGAACTTCAAACCGGCACTAGGAAACACACTGAGAAACTAGAGTAAAAGTTTCTCCTGCAACCCGTTCCCTTTGTGCTAGATGAACGAACGTCTCTCCACATGCTCAGTTCTGAGAGATAAGTGTGTGTGAAAGCCGTCCTTCAACTTGATTGTTGGGAACACAAAGTTCCTTTTCAGTTGCAAACTACACTCCATACATATATATGGGGAGGTACTAGCTCCAACTCGGTTTTACAGTGAAAACTGCAGGAACTTCAAACCGGCACTAGGAAACACACTGAGAAACTAGAGTAAAAGTTTCTCCTGCAACCCGTTCCCTTTGTGCTAGATGAACGAACGTCTCTCCACATGCTCAGTTCTGAGAGATAAGTGTGTGTGAAAGCCGTCCTTCACCTAGATTCTTGGGAACACAAAGTTCCTTTTCAGTTGCAAACTACACTCCATACATATATATGGGGAGGTACTAGCTCCAACTCGGTTTTACAGTGAAAACTGCAGGAACTTCAAACCGGCACTAGGAAACACACTGAGAAACTAGAGTAAAAGTTTCTCCTGCAACCCGTTCCCTTTGTGCTAGATGAACGAACGTCTCTCCACCTGCTCAGTTCTGAGAGATAAGTGTGTGTGAAAGCCGTCCTTCAACTAGATTGTTGGGAACACAAAGTTCCTTTTCAGTTGCAAACTACACTCCATACATATATATGGGGAGGTACTAGCTCCAACTCGGTTTTACAGTGAAAACTGCAGGAACTTCAAACCGGCACTAGGAAACACACTGAGAAACTAGAGTAAAAGTTTCTCCTGCAACCCGTTCCCTTTGTGCTAGATGAACGAACGTCTCTCCACATGCTCAGTTCTGAGAGATAAGTGTGTGTGAAAGCCGTCCTTCACCTAGATTCTTGGGAACACAAAGTTCCTTTTCAGTTGCAAACTACACTCCATACATATATATGGGGAGGTACTAGCTCCAACTCGGTTTTACTGTGAAAACTGCAGGAACTTCAAACCGGTACTAGGAAATACACTGAGAAACTAGAGTAAAAGTTTCTCCTGCAACCCGTTCCCTTTGTGCTAGATGAACGAACGTCTCTCCACATGCTCAGTTCTGAGAGATAAGTGTGTGTGAAAGCCGTCCTTCAACTAGATTGTTGGGAACACAAAGTTCCTTTTCAGTTGCAAACTACACTCCATACATATATATGGGGAGGTACTAGCTCCAACTCGGTTTTACAGTGAAAACTGCAGGAACTTCAAACTGGCACTAGGAAACACACTGAGAAACTAGAGTAAAAGTTTCTCCTGCAACCCGTTCCCTTTGTGCTAGATGAACGAACGTCTCTCCACATGCTCAGTTCTGAGAGATAAGTGTGTGTGAAAGCCGTCCTTCAACTAGATTGTTGGGAACACAAAGTTCCTTTTCAGTTGCAAACTACACTCCATACATATATATGGGGAGGTACTAGCTCCAACTCGGTTTTACAGTGAAAACTGCAGGAACTTCAAACCGGCACTAGGAAACACACTGAGAAACTAGAGTAAAAGTTTCTCCTGCAACCCGTTCCCTTTGTGCTAGATGAACGAACGTCTCTCCACATGCTCAGTTCTGAGAGATAAGTGTGTGTGAAAGCCGTCCTTCAACTAGATTGTTGGGAACACAAAGTTCCTTTTCAGTTGCAAACTACACTCCATACATATATATGGGGAGGTACTAGCTCCAACTCGGTTTTACAGTGAAAACTGCAGGAACTTCAAACCGGCACTAGGAAACACACTGAGAAACTAGAGTAAAAGTTTCTCCTGCAACCCGTTCCCTTTGTGCTAGATGAACGAACGTCTCTCCACATGCTCAGTTCTGAGAGATAAGTGTGTGTGAAAGCCGTCCTTCAACTAGATTGTTGGGAACACAAAGTTCCTTTTCAGTTGCAAACTACACTCCATACGTATATATGGGGAGGTACTAGCTCCAACTCGGTTTTACAGTGAAAACTGCAGGAACTTCAAACCGGCACTAGGAAACACACTGAGAAACTAGAGTAAAAGTTTCTCCTGCAACCCGTTCCCTTTGTGCTAGATGAACGAACGTCTCTCCACATGCTCAGTTCTGAGAGATAAGTGTGTGTGAAAGCCGTCCTTCACCTAGATTCTTGGGAACACAAAGTTCCTTTTCAGTTGCAAACTACACTCCATACGTATATATGGGGAGGTACTAGCTCCAACTCGGTTTTACAGTGAAAACTGCAGGAAATTCAAACCGGCACTAGGAAACACACTGAGAAACTAGAGTAAAAGTTTCTCCTGCAACCCGTTCCCTTTGTGCTAGATGAACGAACGTCTCTCCACATGCTCAGTTCTGAGAGATAAGTGTGTGTGAAAGCCGTCCTTCAACTAGATTGTTGGGAACACAAAGTTCCTTTTCAGTTGCAAACTACACTCCATACATATATATGGGGAGGTACTAGCTCCAACTCGGTTTTACAGTGAAAACTGCAGGAACTTCAAACCGGCACTAGGAAACACACTGAGAAACTAGAGTAAAAGTTTCTCCTGCAACCCGTTCCCTTTGTGCTAGATGAACGAACGTCTCTCCACATGCTCAGTTCTGAGAGATAAGTGTGTGTGAAAGCCGTCCTTCAACTAGATTGTTGGGAACACAAAGTTCCTTTTCAGTTGCAAACTACACTCCATACATATATATGGGGAGGTACTAGCTCCAACTCGGTTTTACAGTGAAAACTGCAGGAACTTCAAACCGGCACTAGGAAACACACTGAGAAACTAGAGTAAAAGTTTCTCCTGCAACCCGTTCCCTTTGTGCTAGATGAACGAACGTCTCTCCACATGCTCAGTTCTGAGAGATAAGTGTGTGTGAAAGCCGTCCTTCACCTAGATTCTTGGGAACACAAAGTTCCTTTTCAGTTGCAAACTACACTCCATACGTATATATGGGGAGGTACTAGCTCCAACTCGGTTTTACAGTGAAAACTGCAGGAACTTCAAACCGGCACTAGGAAACACACTGAAAAACTAGAGTAAAAGTTTCTCCTGCAACCCGTTCCCTTTGTGCTAGATGAACGAACGTCTCTCCACATGCTCAGTTCTGAGAGATAAGTGTGTGTGAAAGCCATCCTTCAACTAGATTGTTGGGAACACAAAGTTCCTTTTCAGTTGCAAACTACACTCCATACATATATATGGGGAGGTACTAGCTCCAACTCGGTTTTACAGTGAAAACTGCAGGAACTTCAAACCGGCACTAGGAAACACACTGAGAAACTAGAGTAAAAGTTTCTCCTGCAACCCGTTCCCTTTGTGCTAGATGAACGAACGTCTCTCCACATGCTCAGTTCTGAGACATAAGTGTGTGTGAAAGCCGTCCTTCAACTAGATTGTTGGGAACACAAAGTTCCTTTTCAGTTGCAAACTACACTCCATACATATATATGGGGAGGTACTAGCTCCAACTCGGTTTTACAGTGAAAACTGCAGGAACTTCAAACCGGCACTAGGAAACACACTGAGAAACTAGAGTAAAAGTTTCTCCTGCAACCCGTTCCTTTTGTGCTAGATGAACGAACGTCTCTCCACATGCTCAGTTCTGAGAGATAAGTGTGTGTGAAAGCCGTCCTTCACCTAGATTCTTGGGAACACAAAGTTCCTTTTCAGTTGCAATCTACACTCCATACATATATATGGGGAGGTAGTAGCTCCAACTCGGTTTTACAGTGAAAACTGCAGGAACTTCAAACCGGCACTAGGAAACACACTGAAAATCTAGAGTAAAAGTTTCTCCTGCAACCCGTTCCCTTTGTGCTAGATGAACGAACGTCTCTCCACATGCTCAGTTCTGAGAGATAAGTGTGTGTGAAAGCCGTCCTTCACCTAGATTCCTGGGAACACAAAGTTCCTTTTCAGTTGCAAACTACATTCCATACGTATATATGGGGAGGTACTAGCTCCAACTCGGTTTTACAGTGAAAACTGCAGGAACTTCAAACCGGCACTAGGAAACACACTGAGAAACTAGAGTAAAAGTTTCTCCTGCAACCCGTTCCCTTTGTGCTAGATGAACGAACGTCTCTCCACATGCTCAGTTCTGAGAGATAAGTGTGTGTGAAAGCCGTCCTTCAACTAGATTGTTGGGAACACAAAGTTCCTTTTCAGTTGCAAACTACACTCCATACATATATATGGGGAGGTACTAGCTCCAACTCGGTTTTACAGTGAAAACTGCAGGAACTTCAAACCGGCACTAGGAAACACACTGAGAAACTAGAGTAAAACTTTCTCCTGCAACCCGTTCCCTTTGTGCTAGATGAACGAACGTCTCTCCACATGCTCAGTTCTGAGAGATAAGTGTGTGTGAAAGCCGTCCTTCAACTAGATTGTTGGGAACACAAAGTTCCTTTTCAGTTGCAAACTACACTCCATACGTATATATGGGGAGGTACTAGCTCCAACTCGGTTTTACAGTGAAAACTGCAGGAACTTCAAACCGGCACTAGGAAACACACTGAGAAACTAGAGTAAAAGTTTCTCCTGCAACCCGTTCCCTTTGTGCTAGATGAACGAACGTCTCTCCACATGCTCAGTTCTGAGAGATAAGTTTGTGTGAAAGCCGTCCTTCAACTAGATTCCTGGGAACACAAAGTTCCTTTTCAGTTGCAAACTACACTCCATACGTATATATGGGGAGGTACTAGCTCCAACTCGGTTTTACAGTGAAAACTGCAGGAACTTCAAACCGGCACTAGGAAACACACTGAGAAACTAGAGTAAAAGTTTCTCCTGCAACCCGTTCCCTTTGTGCTAGATGAACGAACGTCTCTCCACATGCTCAGTTCTGAGAGATAAGTGTGTGTGAAAGCCGTCCTTCAACTAGATTGTTGGGAACACAAAGTTCCTTTTCAGTTGCAAACTACACTCCATACATATATATGGGGAGGTACTAGCTCCAACTCGGTTTTACAGTGAAAACTGCAGGAACTTCAAACCGGCACTAGGAAACACACTGAGAAACTAGAGTAAAAGTTTCTCCTGCAACCCGTTCCCTTTGTGCTAGATGAACGAACGTCTCTCCACATGCTCAGTTCTGAGAGATAAGTGTGTGTGAAAGCCGTCCTTCAACTAGATTGTTGGGAACACAAAGTTCCTTTTCAGTTGCAAACTACACTCCATACATATATATGGGGAGGTACTAGCTCCAACTTGGTTTTACAGTGAAAACTGCAGGAACTTCATACCGGCACTAGGAAACACACTGAGAAACTAGAGTAAAAGTTTCTCCTGCAACCCGTTCCCTTTGTGCTAGATGAACGAACGTCTCTCCACATGCTCAGTTCTGAGAGATAAGTGTGTGTGAAAGCCGTCCTTCAACTAGATTGTTGGGAACACAAAGTTCCTTTTCAGTTGCAAACTACACTCCATACATATATATGGGGAGGTACTAGCTCCAACTCGGTTTTACAGTGAAAACTGCAGGAACTTCAAACCGGCACTAGGAAACACACTGAGAAACTAGAGTAAAAGTTTCTCCTGCAACCCGTTCCCTTTGTGCTAGATGAACGAACGTCTCTCCACATGCTCAGTTCTGAGAGATACGTGTGTGTGAAAGCCGTCCTTCAAGTAGATTGTTGGGAACACAAAGTTCCTTTTCAGTTGCAAACTACACTCCATACATATATATGGGGAGGTACTAGCTCCAACTCGGTTTTACAGTGAAAACTGCAGGAACTTCAAACCGGCACTAGGAAACACACTGAGAAACTAGAGTAAAAGTTTCTCCTGCAACCCGTTCCCTTTGTGCTAGATGAACGAACGTCTCTCCACATGCTCAGTTCTGAGAGATAAGTGTGTGTGAAAGCCGTCCTTCAACTAGATTGTTGGGAACACAAAGTTCCTTTTCAGTTGCAAACTACACTCCATACGTATATATGGGGAGGTACTAGCTCCAACTCGGTTTTACAGTGAAAACTGCAGGAACTTCAAACCGGCACTAGGAAACACACTGAGAAACTAGAGTAAAAGTTTCTCCTGCAACCCGTTCCCTTTGTGCTAGATGAACGAACGTCTCTCCACATGCTCAGTTCTGAGAGATAAGTGTGTGTGAAAGCCGTCCTTCAACTAGATTGTTGGGAACCAAAGTTCCTTTTCAGTTGCAAACTACACTCCATACGTATATATGGGGAGGTACTAGCTCCAACTCGGTTTTACAGTGAAAACTGCAGGAACTTCAAACCGGCACTAGGAAACACACTGAGAAACTAGAGTAAAAGTTTCCCCTGCAACCCGTTCCCTTTGTACTAGATGAACGAACGTCTCTCCACATGCTCAGTTCTGAGAGATAAGTGTGTGTGAAAGCCGTCCTTCAACTAGATTGTTGGGAACACAAAGTTCCTTTTCAGTTGCAAACTACACTCCATACATATATATGGGGAGGTACTAGCTCCAACTCGGTTTTACAGTGAAAACTGCAGGAACTTCAAACCGGCACTAGGAAACACACTGAGAAACTAGAGTAAAAGTTTCTCCTGCAACCCGTTCCCTTTGTGCTAGATGAACGAACGTCTCTCCACATGCTCAGTTCTGAGAGATAAGTGTGTGTGAAAGCCGTCCTTCAACTAGATTGTTGGGAACACAAAGTTCCTTTTCAGTTGCAAACTACACTCCATACATATATATGGGGAGGTACTAGCTCCAACTCGGTTTTACAGTGAAAACTGCAGGAACTTCAAACCGGCACTAGGAAACACACTGAGAAACTAGAGTAAAAGTTTCTCCTGCAACCCGTTCCCTTTGTGCTAGATGAACGAACGTCTCTCCACATGCTCAGTTCTGAGAGATAAGTGTGTGTGAAAGCCGTCCTTCAACTAGATTGTTGGGAACACAAAGTTCCTTTTCAGTTGCAAACTACACTCCATACATATATATGGGGAGGTACTAGCTCCAACTCGGTTTTACAGTGAAAACTGCAGGAACTTCAAACCGGCACTAGGAAACACACTGAGAAACTAGAGTAAAAGTTTCTCCTGCAACCCGTTCCCTTTGTGCTAGATGAACGAACGTCTCTCCACATGCTCAGTTCTGAGAGATAAGTGTGTGTGAAAGCCGTCCTTCACCTAGATTCTTGGGAACACAAAGTTCCTTTTCAGTTGCAAACTACACTCCATACATATATATGGGGAGGTACTAGCTCCAACTCGGTTTTACAGTGAAAACTGCAGGAACTTCAAACCGGCACTAGGAAACACACTGAGAAACTAGAGTAAAAGTTTCTCCTGCAACCCGTTCCCTTTGTGCTAGATGAACGAACGTCTCTCCACATGCTCAGTTCTGAGAGATAAGTGTGTGTGAAAGCCGTCCTTCAACTAGATTGTTGGGAACACAAAGTTCCTTTTCAGTTGCAAACTACACTCCATACATATATATGGGGAGGTACTAGCTCCAACTCGGTTTTACAGTGAAAACTGCAGGAACTTCAAACCGGCACTAGGAAACACACTGAGAAACTAGAGTAAAAGTTTCTCCTGCAACCCGTTCCCTTTGTGCTAGATGAACGAACGTCTCTCCACATGCTCAGTTCTGAGAGATAAGTGTGTGTGAAAGCCGTCCTTCAACTAGATTGTTGGGAACACAAAGTTCCTTTTCAGTTGCAAACTACACTCCATACATATATATGGGGAGGTACTAGCTCCAACTCGGTTTTACTGTGAAAACTGCAGGAACTTCAAACCGGCACTAGGAAACACACTGAAAAACTAGAGTAAAAGTTTCTCCTGCAACCCGTTCCCTTTGTGCTAGATGAACGAACGTCTCTCCACATGCTCAGTTCTGAGAGATAAGTGTGTGTGAGAGCCGTCCTTCAACTAGATTGTTGGGAACACAAAGTTCCTTTTCAGTTGCAAACTACACTCCATACATATATATGGGGAGGTACTAGCTCCAACTCGGTTTTACAGTGAAAACTGCAGGAACTTCAAACCGGCACTAGGAAACACACTGAGAAACTAGAGTAAAAGTTTCTCCTGCAACCCGTTCCCTTTGTGCTAGATGAACGAACGTCTCTCCACATGCTCAGTTCTGAGAGATAAGTGTGTGTGAGAGCCGTCCTTCAACTAGATTGTTGGGAACACAAAGTTCCTTTTCAGTTGCAAACTACACTCCATACATATATATGGGGAGGTACTAGCTCCAACTCGGTTTTACAGTGAAAACTGCAGGAACTTCAAACCGGCACTAGGAAACACACTGAGAAACTAGAGTAAAAGTTTCTCCTGCAACCCGTTCCCTTTGTGCTAGATGAACGAACGTCTCTCCACATGCTCAGTTCTGAGAGATAAGTGTGTGTGAAAGCCGTCCTTCAACTAGATTGTTGGGAACACAAAGTTCCTTTTCAGTTGCAAACTACACTCCATACATATATATGGGTAGGTACTAGCTCCAACTCGGTTTTACAGTGAAAACTGCAGGAACTTCCAACCGGCACTAGGAAACACACTGAAAAACTAGAGTAAAAGTTTCTCCTGCAACCCGTTCCCTTTGTGCTAGATGAACGAACGTCTCTCCACATGCTCAGTTCTGAGAGATAAGTGTGTGTGAAAGCCGTCCTTCACCTAGATTCTTGGGAACACAAAGTTCCTTTTCAGTTGCAAACTACACTCCATACATATATATGGGGAGGTACTAGCTCCAACTCGGTTTTACAGTGAAAACTGCAGGAACTTCAAACCGGCACTAGGAAACACACTGAGAAACTAGAGTAAAAGTTTCTCCTGCAACCCGTTCCCTTTGTGCTAGATGAACGAACGTCTCTCCACATGCTCAGTTCTGAGAGATAAGTGTGTGTGAAAGCCGTCCTTCAACTAGATTGTTGGGAACACAAAGTTCCTTTTCAGTTGCAAACTACACTCCATACATATATATGGGGAGGTACTAGCTCCAACTCGGTTTTACAGTGAAAACTGCAGGAACTTCAAACCGGCACTAGGAAACACACTGAGAAACTAGAGTAAAAGTTTCTCCTGCAACCCGTTCCCTTTGTGCTAGATGAACGAACGTCTCTCCACATGCTCAGTTCTGAGAGATAAGTGTGTGTGAAAGCCGTCCTTCACCTAGATTCTTGGGAACACAAAGTTCTTTTTCAGTTGCAAACTACACTCCATACATATATATGGGGAGGTACTAGCTCCAACTCGGTTTTACAGTGAAAACTGCAGGAACTTCAAACCGGCACTAGGAAACACACTGAGAAACTAGAGTAAAAGTTTCTCCTGCAACCCGTTCCCTTTGTGCTAGATGAACGAACGTCTCTCCACATGCTCAGTTCTGAGAGATAAGTGTGTGTGAAAGCCGTCCTTCAACTAGATTGTTGGGAACACAAAGTTCCTTTTCAGTTGCAAACTACACTCCATACGTATATATGGGGAGGTACTAGCTCCAACTCGGTTTTACAGTGAAAACTGCAGGAACTTCAAACCGGCACTAGGAAACACACTGAGAAACTAGAGTAAAAGTTTCTCCTGCAACCCGTTCCCTTTGTGCTAGATGAACGAACGTCTCTCCACATGCTCAGTTCTGAGAGATAAGTGTGTGTGAAAGCCGTCCTTCAACTAGATTGTTGGGAACCAAAGTTCCTTTTCAGTTGCAAACTACACTCCATACGTATATATGGGGAGGTACTAGCTCCAACTCGGTTTTACAGTGAAAACTGCAGGAACTTCAAACCGGCACTAGGAAACACACTGAGAAACTAGAGTAAAAGTTTCCCCTGCAACCCGTTCCCTTTGTGCTAGATGAACGAACGTCTCTCCACATGCTCAGTTCTGAGAGATAAGTGTGTGTGAAAGCCGTCCTTCAACTAGATTGTTGGGAACACAAAGTTCCTTTTCAGTTGCAAACTACACTCCATACATATATATGGGGAGGTACTAGCTCCAACTCGGTTTTACAGTGAAAACTGCAGGAACTTCAAACCGGCACTAGGAAACACACTGAGAAACTAGAGTAAAAGTTTCTCCTGCAACCCGTTCCCTTTGTGCTAGATGAACGAACGTCTCTCCACATGCTCAGTTCTGAGAGATAAGTGTGTGTGAAAGCCGTCCTTCAACTAGATTGTTGGGAACACAAAGTTCCTTTTCAGTTGCAAACTACACTCCATACATATATATGGGGAGGTACTAGCTCCAACTCGGTTTTACAGTGAAAACTGCAGGAACTTCAAACCGGCACTAGGAAACACACTGAGAAACTAGAGTAAAAGTTTCTCCTGCAACCCGTTCCCTTTGTGCTAGATGAACGAACGTCTCTCCACATGCTCAGTTCTGAGAGATAAGTGTGTGTGAAAGCCGTCCTTCAACTAGATTGTTGGGAACACAAAGTTCCTTTTCAGTTGCAAACTACACTCCATACATATATATGGGGAGGTACTAGCTCCAACTCGGTTTTACAGTGAAAACTGCAGGAACTTCAAACCGGCACTAGGAAACACACTGAGAAACTAGAGTAAAAGTTTCTCCTGCAACCCGTTCCCTTTGTGCTAGATGAACGAACGTCTCTCCACATGCTCAGTTCTGAGAGATAAGTGTGTGTGAAAGCCGTCCTTCACCTAGATTATTGGGAACACAAAGTTCCTTTTCAGTTGCAAACTACACTCCATACATATATATGGGGAGGTACTAGCTCCAACTCGGTTTTACAGTGAAAACTGCAGGAACTTCAAACCGGCACTAGGAAACACACTGAGAAACTAGAGTAAAAGTTTCTCCTGCAACCCGTTCCCTTTGTGCTAGATGAACGAACGTCTCTCCACATGCTCAGTTCTGAGAGATAAGTGTGTGTGAAAGCCGTCCTTCAACTAGATTGTTGGGAACACAAAGTTCCTTTTCAGTTGCAAACTACACTCCATACATATATATGGGGAGGTACTAGCTCCAACTCGGTTTTACAGTGAAAACTGCAGGAACTTCAAACCGGCACTAGGAAACACACTGAGAAACTAGAGTAAAAGTTTCTCCTGCAACCCGTTCCCTTTGTGCTAGATGAACGAACGTCTCTCCACATGCTCAGTTCTGAGAGATAAGTGTGTGTGAAAGCCGTCCTTCAACTAGATTGTTGGGAACACAAAGTTCCTTTTCAGTTGCAAACTACACTCCATACATATATATGGGGAGGTACTAGCTCCAACTCGGTTTTACTGTGAAAACTGCAGGAACTTCAAACCGGCACTAGGAAACACACTGAAAAACTAGAGTAAAAGTTTCTCCTGCAACCCGTTCCCTTTGTGCTAGATGAACGAACGTCTCTCCACATGCTCAGTTCTGAGAGATAAGTGTGTGTGAGAGCCGTCCTTCAACTAGATTGTTGGGAACACAAAGTTCCTTTTCAGTTGCAAACTACACTCCATACATATATATGGGGAGGTACTAGCTCCAACTCGGTTTTACAGTGAAAACTGCAGGAACTTCAAACCGGCACTAGGAAACACACTGAGAAACTAGAGTAAAAGTTTCTCCTGCAACCCGTTCCCTTTGTGCTAGATGAACGAACGTCTCTCCACATGCTCAGTTCTGAGAGATAAGTGTGTGTGAGAGCCGTCCTTCAACTAGATTGTTGGGAACACAAAGTTCCTTTTCAGTTGCAAACTACACTCCATACATATATATGGGGAGGTACTAGTTCCAACTCGGTTTTACTGTGAAAACTGCAGGAACTTCAAACCGGCACTAGGAAACACACTGAGAAACTAGAGTAAAAGTTTCTCCTGCAACCCGTTCCCTTTGTGCTAGATGAACGAACGTCTCTCCACATGCTCAGTTCTGAGAGATAAGTGTGTGTGAAAGCCGTCCTTCAACTAGATTGTTGGGAACACAAAGTTCCTTTTCAGTTGCAAACTACACTCCATACATATATATGGGTAGGTACTAGCTCCAACTCGGTTTTACAGTGAAAACTGCAGGAACTTCCAACCGGCACTAGGAAACACACTGAAAAACTAGAGTAAAAGTTTCTCCTGCAACCCGTTCCCTTTGTGCTAGATGAACGAACGTCTCTCCACATGCTCAGTTCTGAGAGATAAGTGTGTGTGAGAGCCGTCCTTCAACTAGATTGTTGGGAACACAAAGTTCCTTTTCATTGCAAACTACACTCCATACATATATATGGGGAGGTACTAGCTCCAACTCGGTTTTACAGTGAAAACTGCAGGAACTTCAAACCGGCACTAGGAAACACACTGAGAAACTAGAGTAAAAGTTTCTCCTGCAACCCGTTCCCTTTGTGCTAGATGAACGAACGTCTCTCCACATGCTCAGTTCTGAGAGATAAGTGTGTGTGAAAGCCGTCCTTCAACTAGATTGTTGGGAACACAAAGTTCCTTTTCAGTTGCAAACTACACTCCATACATATATATGGGGAGGTACTAGCTCCAACTCGGTTTTACAGTGAAAACTGCAGGAACTTCAAACCGGCACTAGGAAACACACTGAGAAACTAGAGTAAAAGTTTCTCCTGCAACCCGTTCCCTTTGTGCTAGATGAACGAACGTCTCTCCACATGCTCAGTTCTGAGAGATAAGTGTGTGTGAAAGCCGTCCTTCACCTAGATTCTTGGGAACACAAAGTTCTTTTTCAGTTGCAAACTACACTCCATACATATATATGGGGAGGTACTAGCTCCAACTCGGTTTTACAGTGAAAACTGCAGGAACTTCAAACCGGCACTAGGAAACACACTGAGAAACTAGAGTAAAAGTTTCTCCTGCAACCCGTTCCCTTTGTGCTAGATGAACGAACGTCTCTCCACATGCTCAGTTCTGAGAGATAAGTGTGTGTGAAAGCCGTCCTTCAACTAGATTGTTGGGAACACAAAGTTCCTTTTCAGTTGCAAACTACACTCCATACATATATATGGGGAGTTACTAGCTCCAACTCGGTTTTACAGTGAAAACTGCAGGAACTTCAAACCGGAACTAGGAAACACACTGAAAAACTAGAGTAAAAGTTTCTCCTGCAACCCGTTCCCTTTGTGCTAGATGAACGAACGTCTCTCCACATGCTCAGTTCTGAGAGATAAGTGTGTGTGAGAGCCGTCCTTCAACTAGATTGTTGGGAACACAAAGTTCCTTTTCATTGCAAACTACATTCCATACATATATAAGGGGAGGTACTAGCTCCAACTCGGTTTTACAGTGAAAACTGCAGGAACTTCAAACCGGCACTAGGAAACACACTGAGAAACTAGAGTAAAAGTTTCTCCTGCAACCCGTTCCCTTTGTGCTAGATGAACGAACGTCTCTCCACATGCTCAGTTCTGAGAGATAAGTGTGTGTGAAAGCCGTCCTTCAACTAGATTGTTGGGAACACAAAGTTCCTTTTCAGTTGCAAACTACACTCCATACATATATATGGGGAGGTACTAGCTCCAACTCGGTTTTACAGTGAAAACTGCAGGAACTTCAAACCGGCACTAGGAAACACACTGAGAAACTAGAGTAAAAGTTTCTCCTGCAACCCGTTCCCTTTGTGCTAGATGAACGAACGTCTCTCCACATGCTCAGTTCTGAGAGATAAGTGTGTGTGAGAGCCGTCCTTCAACTAGATTGTTGGGAACACAAAGTTCCTTTTCATTGCAAACTACACTCCATACATATATATGGGGAGGTACTAGCTCCAACTCGGTTTTACAGTGAAAACTGCAGGAACTTCAAACCGGCACTAGGAAACACACTGAAAAACTAGAGTAAAAGTTTCTCCTGCAACCCGTTCCCTTTGTGCTAGATGAACGAACGTCTCTCCACATGCTCAGTTCTGAGAGATAAGTGTGTGTGAAAGCCGTCCTTCAACTAGATTGTTGGGAACACAAAGTTCCTTTTCAGTTGCAAACTACACTCCATACATATATATGGGGAGGTACTAGCTCCAACTCGGTTTTACAGTGAAAACTGCAGGAACTTCAAACCGGCACTAGGAAACACACTGAGAAACTAGAGTAAAAGTTTCTCCTGCAACCCTTTCCCTTTGTGCTAGATGAACGAACGTCTCTCCACGTGCTCAGTTCTGAGAGATAAGTGTGTGTGAAAGCCGTCCTTCAACTAGATTGTTGGGAACACCAAGTTCCTTTTCAGTTGCAATCTACACTCCATACATATATATGGGGAGGTACTAGCTCCAACTCGGTTTTACAGTGAAAACTGCAGGAACTTCAAACCGGCACTAGGAAACACACTGAGAAACTAGAGTAAAAGTTTCTCCTGCAACCCGTTCCCTTTGTGCTAGATGAACGAACGTCTCTCCACATGCTCAGTTCTGAGAGATAAGTGTGTGTGAGAGCCGTCCTTCAACTAGATTGTTGGGAACACAAAGTTCCTTTCCATTGCAAACTACACTCCATACATATATATGGGGAGGTTCTAGCTCCAACACGGTTTTACAGTGAAAACTGCAGGAACTTCAAACCGGCACTAGGAAACACACTGAGAAACTAGAGTAAAAGTTTCTCCTGCAACCCGTTCCCTTTGTGCTAGATGAACGAACGTCTCTCCACATGCTCAGTTCTGAGAGATAAGTGTGTGTGAAAGCCGTCCTTCAACTAGATTGTTGGGAACACAAAGTTCCTTTTCAGTTGCAAACTACACTCCATACATATATATGGGGAGGTACTAGCTCCAACTCGGTTTTACAGTGAAAACTGCAGGAACTTCAAACCGGCACTAGGAAACACACTGAGAAACTAGAGTAAAAGTTTCTCCTGCAACCCGTTCCCTTTGTGCTAGATGAACGAACGTCTCTCCACATGCTCAGTTCTGAGAGATAAGTGTGTGTGAAAGCCGTCCTTCACCTAGATTCTTGGGAACACAAAGTTCCTTTTCAGTTGCAAACTACACTCCATACATATATATGGGGAGGTACTAGCTCCAACTCGGTTTTACAGTGAAAACTGCAGGAACTTCAAACCGGCACTAGGAAACACACTGAGAAACTAGAGTAAAAGTTTCTCCTGCAACCCGTTCCCTTTGTGCTAGATGAACGAACGTCTCTCCACATGCTCAGTTCTGAGAGATAAGTGTGTGTGAAAGCCGTCCTTCAACTAGATTGTTGGGAACACAAAGTTCCTTTTCAGTTGCAAACTACACTCCATACATATATATGGGGAGGTACTAGCTCCAACTCGGTTTTACAGTGAAAACTGCAGGAACTTCAAACCGGAACTAGGAAACACACTGAAAAACAAGAGTAAAAGTTTCTCCTGCAACCCGTTCCCTTTGTGCTAGATGAACGAACGTCTCTCCACATGCTCAGTTCTGAGAGATAAGTGTGTGTGAGAGCCGTCCTTCAACTAGATTGTTGGGAACACAAAGTTCCTTTTCATTGCAAACTACACTCCATACATATATAAGGGGAGGTACTAGCTCCAACTCGGTTTTACAGTGAAAACTGCAGGAACTTCAAACCGGCACTAGGAAACACACTGAGAAACTAGAGTAAAAGTTTCTCCTGCAACCCGTTCCCTTTGTGCTAGATGAACGAACGTCTCTCCACATGCTCAGTTCTGAGAGATAATTGTGTGTGAAAGCCGTCCTTCAACTAGATTGTTGGGAACACAAAGTTCCTTTTCAGTTGCAAACTACACTCCATACATATATATGGGGAGGTACTAGCTCCAACTCGGTTTTACAGTGAAAACTGCAGGAACTTCAAACCGGCACTAGGAAACACACTGAGAAACTAGAGTAAAAGTTTCTCCTGCAACCAGTTCCCTTTGTGCTAGATGAACGAACGTTTCTCCACATGCTCAGTTCTGAGAGATAAGTGTGTGTGAAAGCCGTCCTTCAACTAGATTGTTGGGAACACAAAGTTCCTTTTCAGTTGCAAACTACACTCCATACATATATATGGGGAGGTACAAGCTCCAACTCGGTTTTACAGTGAAAACTGCAGGAACTTCAAACCGGCACTAGGAAACACACTGAGAAACTAGAGTAAAAGTTTCTCCTGCAACCCGTTCCCTTTGTGCTAGATGAAAGAACGTCTATCCACATGCTCAGTTCTGAGAGATAAGTGTGTGTGAGAGCCGTCCTTCAACTAGATTGTTGGGAACACAAAGTTCCTTTTCATTGCAAACTACACTCCATACATATATATGGGGAGGTACTAGCTCCAACTCGGTTTTACAGTGAAAACTGCAGGAACTTCAAACCGGCACTAGGAAACACACTGAGAAACTAGAGTAAAAGTTTCTCCTGCAACCCGTTCCCTTTGTGCTAGATGAACGAACGTCTCTCCACATGCTCAGTTCTGAGAGATAAGTGTGTGTGAAAGCCGTCCTTCAACTAGATTGTTGGGAACACAAAGTTCCTTTTCAGTTGCAAACTACACTCCATACATATATATGGGGAGGTACTAGCTCCAACTCGGTTTTACAGTGAAAACTGCAGGAACTTCAAACCGGCACTAGGAAACACACTGAGAAACTAGAGTAAAAGTTTCTCCTGCAACCCTTTCCATTTGTGCTAGATGAACGAACGTCTCTCCACATGCTCAGTTCTGAGAGATAAGTGTGTGTGAAAGCCGTCCTTCAACTAGATTGTTGGGAACACCAAGTTCCTTTTCAGTTGCAAACTACACTCCATACATATATATGGGGAGGTACTAGCTCCAACTCGGTTTTACAGTGAAAACTGCAGGAACTTCAAACCGGCACTAGGAAACACACTGAGAAACTAGAGTAAAAGTTTCTCCTGCAACCCGTTCCCTTTGTGCTAGATGAACGAACGTCTCTCCACATGCTCAGTTCTGAGAGAAAAGTGTGTGTGAGAGCCGTCCTTCAACTAGATTGTTGGGAACACAAAGTTCCTTTTCAGTTGCAAACTACACTCCATACGTATATATGGGGAGGTACTAGCTCCAACTCGGTTTTACAGTGAAAACTGCAGGAACTTCAAACCGGCACTAGGAAACACACTGAGAAACTAGAGTAAAAGTTTCTCCTGCAACCCGTTCCCTTTGTGCTAGATGAACGAACGTCTCTCCACATGCTCAGTTCTGAGAGATAAGTGTGTGTGAAAGCCGTCCTTCAACTAGATTGTTGGGAACACAAAGTTCCTTTTCAGTTGCAAACTACACTCCATACATATATATGGGGAGGTACTAGCTCCAACTCGGTTTTACAGTGAAAACTGCAGGAACTTCAAACCGGCACTAGGAAACACACTGAGAAACTAGAGTAAAAGTTTCTCCTGCAACCCGTTCCCTTTGTGCTAGATGAACGAACGTCTCTCCACATGCTCAGTTCTGAGAGATAAGTGTGTGTGAAAGCCGTCCTTCAACTAGATTGTTGGGAACACAAAGTTCCTTTTCAGTTGCAAACTACACTCCATACATATATATGGGGAGGTACTAGCTCCAACTCGGTTTTACAGTGAAAACTGCAGGAACTTCAAACCGGCACTAGGAAACACACTGAGAAACTAGAGTAAAAGTTTCTCCTGCAACCCGTTCCCTTTGTGCTAGATGAACGAACGTCTCTCCACATGCTCAGTTCTGAGAGATAAGTGTGTGTGAAAGCCGTCCTTCAACTAGATTGTTGGGAACACAAAGTTCCTTTTCAGTTGCAAACTACACTCCATACATATATATGGGGAGGTACTAGCTCCAACTCGGTTTTACAGTGAAAACTGCAGGAACTTCAAACCGGCACTAGGAAACACACTGAGAAACTAGAGTAAAAGTTTCTCCTGCAAACCGTTCCCTTTGTGCTAGATGAACGAACGTCTCTCCACATGCTCAGTTCTGAGAGATAAGTGTGTGTGAAAGCCGTCCTTCAACTAGATTGTTGGGAACACAAAGTTCCTTTTCAGTTGCAAACTACACTCCATACATATATATGGGGAGGTACTAGCTCCAACTCGGTTTTACAGTGAAAACTGCAGGAACTTCAAACCGGCACTAGGAAACACACTGAGAAACTAGAGTAAAAGTTTCTCCTGCAACCCGTTCCCTTTGTGCTAGATGAACGAACGTCTCTCCACATGCTCAGTTCTGAGAGATAAGTGTGTGTGAAAGCCGTCCTTCAACTAGATTGTTGGGAACACAAAGTTCCTTTTCAGTTGCAAACTACACTCCATACATATATATGGGGAGGTACTAGCTCCAACTCGATTTTACAGTGAAAACTGCAGGAACTTCAAACCGGCACTAGGAAACACACTGAGAAACTAGAGTAAAAGTTTCTCCTGCAACCCGTTCCCTTTGTGCTAGATGAACGAACGTCTCTCCACATGCTCAGTTCTGAGAGATAAGTGTGTGTAAAAGCCGTCCTTCAACTAGATTGTTGGGAACACAAATTTCCTTTTCAGTTGCAAACTACACTCCATACATATATATGGGGAGGTACTAGCTCCAACTCGGTTTTACAGTGAAAACTGCAGGAACTTCAAACCGGCACTAGGAAACACACTGAGAAACTAGAGTAAAAGTTTCTCCTGCAACCCGTTCCCTTTGTGCTAGATGAACGAACGTCTCTCCACATGCTCAGTTCTGAGAGATAAGTGTGTGTGAAAGCCGTCCTTCAACTAGATTGTTGGGAACACAAAGTTCCTTTTCAGTTGCAAACTACACTCCATACATATATATGGGGAGGTACTAGCTCCAACTCGGTTTTACAGTGAAAACTGCAGGAACTTCAAACCGGCACTAGGAAACACACTGAGAAACTAGAGTAAAAGTTTCTCCTGCAACCCGTTCCCTTTGTGCTAGATGAACGAACGTCTCTCCACATGCTCAGTTCTGAGAGATAAGTGTGTGTGAAAGCCGTCCTTCAACTAGATTGTTGGGAACACAAAGTTCCTTTTCAGTTGCAAACTACACTCCATACATATATATGGGGAAGTACTAGCTCCAACTCGGTTTTACAGTGAAAACTGCAGGAACTTCAAACCGGCACTAGGAAACACACTGAAAAACTAGAGTAAAAGTTTCTCCTGCAACCCGTTCCCTTTGTGCTAGATGAACGAACGTCTCTCCACATGCTCAGTTCTGAGAGATAAGTGTGTGTGAGAGCCGTCCTTCAACTAGATTGTTGGGAACACAAAGTTCCTTTTCATTGCAAACTACACTCCATACATATATATGGGGAGGTACTAGCTCCAACTCGGTTTTACAGTGAAAACTGCAGGAACTTCCAACCGGCACTAGGAAACACACTGAGAAACTAGAGTAAAAGTTTCTCCTGCAACCCGTTCCCTTTGTGCTAGATGAACGAACGTCTCTCCACATGCTCAGTTCTGAGAGATAAGTGTGTGTGAAAGCCGTCCTTCAACTAGATTGTTGGGAACACAAAGTTCCTTTTCAGTTGCAAACTACACTCCATACATATATATGGGGAGGTACTAGCTCCAACTCGGTTTTACAGTGAAAACTGCAGGAACTTCAAACCGGCACTAGGAAACACACTGAGAAACTAGAGTAAAAGTTTCTCCTGCAACCCGTTCCCTTTGTGCTAGATGAACGAACGTCTCTCCACATGCTCAGTTCTGAGAGATAAATGTGTGTGAAAGCCGTCCTTCACCTAGATTCTTGGGAACACAAAGTTCCTTTTCAGTTGCAAACTACACTCCATACATATATATGGGGAGGTACTAGCTCCAACTCGGTTTTACAGTGAAAACTGCAGGAACTTCAAACCGGCACTAGGAAACACACTGAGAAACTAGAGTAAAAGTTTCTCCTGCAACCCGTTCCCTTTGTGCTAGATGAACGAACGTCTCTCCACATGCTCAGTTCTGAGAGATAAGTGTGTGTGAAAGCCGTCCTTCAACTAGATTGTTGGGAACACAAAGTTCCTTTTCAGTTGCAAACTACACTCCATACATATATATGGGGAGGTACTAGCTCCAACTCGGTTTTACAGTGAAAACTGCAGGAACTTCAAACCGGAACTAGGAAACACACTGAAAAACTAGAGTAAAAGTTTCTCCTGCAACCCGTTCCCTTTGTGCTAGATGAACGAACGTCTCTCCACATGCTCAGTTCTGAGAGATAAGTGTGTGTGAGAGCCGTCCTTCAACTAGATTGTTGGGAACACAAAGTTCCTTTTCATTGCAAACTACACTCCATACATATATAAGGGGAGGTACTAGCTCCAACTCGATTTTACAGTGAAAACTGCAGGAACTTCAAACCGGCACTAGGAAACACACTGAGAAACTAGAGTAAAAGTTTCTCCTGCAACCCGTTCCCTTTGTGCTAGATGAACGAACGTCTCTCCACATGCTCAGTTCTGAGAGATAAGTGTGTGTAAAAGCCGTCCTTCAACTAGATTGTTGGGAACACAAATTTCCTTTTCAGTTGCAAACTACACTCCATACATATATATGGGGAGGTACTAGCTCCAACTCGGTTTTACAGTGAAAACTGCAGGAACTTCAAACCGGCACTAGGAAACACACTGAGAAACTAGAGTAAAAGTTTCTCCTGCAACCCGTTCCCTTTGTGCTAGATGAACGAACGTCTCTCCACATGCTCAGTTCTGAGAGATAAGTGTGTGTGAAAGCCGTCCTTCAACTAGATTGTTGGGAACACAAAGTTCCTTTTCAGTTGCAAACTACACTCCATACATATATATGGGGAGGTACTAGCTCCAACTCGGTTTTACAGTGAAAACTGCAGGAACTTCAAACCGGCACTAGGAAACACACTGAGAAACTAGAGTAAAAGTTTCTCCTGCAACCCGTTCCCTTTGTGCTAGATGAACGAACGTCTCTCCACATGCTCAGTTCTGAGAGATAAGTGTGTGTGAAAGCCGTCCTTCAACTAGATTGTTGGGAACACAAAGTTCCTTTTCAGTTGCAAACTACACTCCATACATATATATGGGGAAGTACTAGCTCCAACTCGGTTTTACAGTGAAAACTGCAGGAACTTCAAACCGGCACTAGGAAACACACTGAAAAACTAGAGTAAAAGTTTCTCCTGCAACCCGTTCCCTTTGTGCTAGATGAACGAACGTCTCTCCACATGCTCAGTTCTGAGAGATAAGTGTGTGTGAGAGCCGTCCTTCAACTAGATTGTTGGGAACACAAAGTTCCTTTTCATTGCAAACTACACTCCATACATATATATGGGGAGGTACTAGCTCCAACTCGGTTTTACAGTGAAAACTGCAGGAACTTCAAACCGGCACTAGGAAACACACTGAGAAACTAGAGTAAAAGTTTCTCCTGCAACCCGTTCCCTTTGTGCTAGATGAACGAACGTCTCTCCACATGCTCAGTTCTGAGAGATAAGTGTGTGTGAAAGCCGTCCTTCAACTAGATTGTTGGGAACACAAAGTTCCTTTTCAGTTGCAAACTACACTCCATACATATATATGGGGAGGTACTAGCTCCAACTCGGTTTTACAGTGAAAACTGCAGGAACTTCAAACCGGCACTAGGAAACACACTGAGAAACTAGAGTAAAAGTTTCTCCTGCAACCCGTTCCCTTTGTGCTAGATGAACGAACGTCTCTCCACATGCTCAGTTCTGAGAGATAAGTGTGTGTGAAAGCCGTCCTTCACCTAGATTCTTGGGAACACAAAGTTCCTTTTCAGTTGCAAACTACACTCCATACATATATATGGGGAGGTACTAGCTCCAACTCGGTTTTACAGTGAAAACTGCAGGAACTTCAAACCGGCACTAGGAAACACACTGAGAAACTAGAGTAAAAGTTTCTCCTGCAACCCGTTCCCTTTGTGCTAGATGAACGAACGTCTCTCCACATGCTCAGTTCTGAGAGATAAGTGTGTGTGAAATCCGTCCTTCAACTAGATTGTTGGGAACACAAAGTTCCTTTTCAGTTGCAAACTACACTCCATACATATATATGGGGAGGTACTAGCTCCAACTCGGTTTTACAGTGAAAACTGCAGGAACTTCAAACCGGAACTAGGAAACACACTGAAAAACTAGAGTAAAAGTTTCTCCTGCAACCCGTTCCCTTTGTGCTAGATGAACGAACGTCTCTCCACATGCTCAGTTCTGAGAGATAAGTGTGTGTGAGAGCCGTCCTTCAACTAGATTGTTGGGAACACAAAGTTCCTTTTCATTGCAAACTACACTCCATACATATATAAGGGGAGGTACTAGCTCCAACTCGGTTTTACAGTGAAAACTGCAGGAACTTCAAACCGGCACTAGGAAACACACTGAGAAACTAGAGTAAAAGTTTCTCCTGCAACCCGTTCCCTTTGTGCTAGATGAACGAACGTCTCTCCACATGCTCAGTTCTGAGAGATAAGTGTGTGTGAAAGCCGTCCTTCAACTAGATTGTTGGGAACACAAAGTTCCTTTTCAGTTGCAAACTACACTCCATACATATATATGGGGAGGTACTAGCTCCAACTCGGTTTTACAGTGAAAACTGCAGGAACTTCAAACCGGCACTAGGAAACACACTGAGAAACTAGAGTAAAAGTTTCTCCTGCAACCCGTTCCCTTTGTGCTAGATGAACGAACGTTTCTCCACATGCTCAGTTCTGAGAGATAAGTGTGTGTGAAAGCCGTCCTTCAACTAGATTGTTGGGAACACAAAGTTCCTTTTCAGTTGCAAACTACACTCCATACATATATATGGGGAGGTACTAGCTCCAACTCGGTTTTACAGTGAAAACTGCAGGAACTTCAAACCGGCACTAGGAAACACACTGAGAAACTAGAGTAAAAGTTTCTCCTGCAACCCGTTCCCTTTGTGCTAGATGAACGAACGTCTCTCCACATGCTCAGTTCTGAGAGATAAGTGTGTGTGAAAGCCGTCCTTCAACTAGATTGTTGGGAACACAAAGTTCCTTTTCATTGCAAACTACACTCCATACATATATATGGGGAGGTACTAGCTCCAACTCGGTTTTACAGTGAAAACTGCAGGAACTTCAAACCGGCACTAGGAAACACACTGAGAAACTAGAGTAAAAGTTTCTCCTGCAACCCGTTCCCTTTGTGCTAGATGAACGAACGTCTCTCCACATGCTCAGTTCTGAGAGATAAGTGTGTGTGAAAGCCGTCCTTCAACTAGATTGTTGGGAACACAAAGTTCCTTTTCAGTTGCAAACTACACTCCATACATATATATGGGGAGGTACTAGCTCCAACTCGGTTTTACAGTGAAAACTGCAGGAACTTCAAACCGGCACTAGGAAACACACTGAGAAACTAGAGTAAAAGTTTCTCCTGCAACCCGTTCCCTTTGTGCTAGATGAACGAACGTCTCTCCACATGCTCAGTTCTGAGAGATAAGTGTGTGTGAAAGCCGTCCTTCACCTAGATTCTTGGGAACAAAAAGTTCCTTTTCAGTTGCAAACTACACTCCATACATATATATGGGGAGGTACTAGCTCCAACTCGGTTTTACAGTGAAAACTGCAGGAACTTCAAACCGGCACTAGGAAACACACTGAGAAACTAGAGTAAAAGTTTCTCCTGCAACCCGTTCCCTTTGTGCTAGATGAACGAACGTCTCTCCACATGCTCAGTTCTGAGAGATAAGTGTGTGTGAAATCCGTCCTTCAACTAGATTGTTGGGAACACAAAGTTCCTTTTCAGTTGCAAACTACACTCCATACATATATATGGGGAGGTACTAGCTCCAACTCGGTTTTACAGTGAAAACTGCAGGAACTTCAAACCGGAACTAGGAAACACACTGAAAAACTAGAGTAAAAGTTTCTCCTGCAACCCGTTCCCTTTGTGCTAGATGAACGAACGTCTCTCCACATGCTCAGTTCTGAGAGATAAGTGTGTGTGAGAGCCGTCCTTCAACTAGATTGTTGGGAACACAAAGTTCCTTTTCATTGCAAACTACACTCCATACATATATAAGGGGAGGTACTAGCTCCAACTCGGTTTTACAGTGAAAACTGCAGGAACTTCAAACCGGCACTAGGAAACACACTGAGAAACTAGAGTAAAAGTTTCTCCTGCAACCCGTTCCCTTTGTGCTAGATGAACGAACGTCTCTCCACATGCTCAGTTCTGAGAGATAAGTGTGTGTGAAAGCCGTCCTTCAACTAGATTGTTGGGAACACAAAGTTCCTTTTCAGTTGCAAACTACACTCCATACATATATATGGGGAGGTACTAGCTCCAACTCGGTTTTACAGTGAAAACTGCAGGAACTTCAAACCGGCACTAGGAAACACACTGAGAAACTAGAGTAAAAGTTTCTCCTGCAACCCGTTCCATTTGTGCTAGATGAACGAACGTCTCTCCACATGCTCAGTTCTGAGAGATATGTGTGTGTGAAAGCCGTCCTTCAACTAGATTGTTGGGAACACAAAGTTCCTTTTCAGTTGCAAACTACACTCCATACATATATATGGGGAGGTACTAGCTCCAACTCGGTTTTACAGTGAAAACTGCAGGAACTTCAAACCGGCACTAGGAAACACACTGAGAAACTAGAGTAAAAGTTTCTCCTGCAACCCGTTCCCTTTGTGCTAGATGAACGAACGTCTCTCCACATGCTCAGTTCTGAGAGATAAGTGTGTGTGAAAGCCGTCCTTCAACTAGATTGTTGGGAACACAAAGTTCCTTTTCAGTTGCAAACTACACTCCATACATATATATGGGGAGGTACTAGCTCCAACTCGGTTTTACAGTGAAAACTGCAGGAACTTCAAACCGGCACTAGGAAACACACTGAGAAACTAGAGTAAAAGTTTCTCCTGCAACCCGTTCCCTTTGTGCTAGATGAACGAACGTCTCTCCACATGCTCAGTTCTGAGAGATAAGTGTGTGTGAAAGCCGTCCTTCAACTAGATTGTTGGGAACACAAAGTTCCTTTTCAGTTGCAAACTACACTCCATACATATATATGGGGAGGTACTAGCTCCAACTCGGTTTTACAGTGAAAACTGCAGGAACTTCAAACCGGCACTAGGAAACACACTGAGAAACTAGAGTAAAAGATTCTCCTGCAACCCGTTCCCTTTGTGCTAGATGAACGAACGTCTCTCCACATGCTCAGTTCTGAGAGATAAGTGTGTGTGAAAGCCGTCCTTCAACTAGATTGTTGGGAACACAAAGTTCCTTTTCAGTTGCAAACTACACTCCATACGTATATATGGGGAGGTACTAGCTCCAACTCGGTTTTACAGTGAAAACTGCAGGAACTTCAAACCGGCACTGGGAAACACACTGAGAAACTAGAGTAAAAGTTTCTCCTGCAACCCGTTCCCTTTGTGCTAGATGAACGAACGTCTCTCCACATGCTCAGTTCTGAGAGATAAGTGTGTGTGAAAGCCGTCCTTCAACTAGATTGTTGGGAACACAAAGTTCCTTTTCAGTTGCAAACTACACTCCATACGTATATATGGGGAGGTACTAGCTCCAACTCGGTTTTACAGTGAAAACTGCAGGAACTTCAAACCGGCACTAGGGAACACACTGAGAAACTAGAGTAAAAGTTTCTCCTGCAACCCGTTCCCTTTGTGCTAGATGAACGAACGTCTCTCCACATGCTCAGTTCTGAGAGATAAGTGTGTGTGAAAGCCGTCCTTCAACTAGATTGTTGGGAACACAAAGTTCCTTTTCAGTTGCAAACTACATTCCATACATATATATGGGGAGGTACTAGCTCCAACTCGGTTTTACAGTGAAAACTGCAGGAACTTCAAACCGGCACTAGGAAACACACTGAGAAACTAGAGAAAAAGTTTCTCCTGCAACCCGTTCCCTTTGTGCTAGATGAACGAACGTCTCTCCACATGCTCAGTTCTGAGAGATAAGTGTGTGTGAAAGCCGTCCTTCAACTAGATTGTTGGGAACACAAAGTTCCTTTTCAGTTGCAAACTACACTCCATACATATATATGGGGAGGTACTAGCTCCAACTAGGTTTTACAGTGAAAACTGCAGGAACTTCAAACCGGCACTAGGAAACACACTGAGAAACTAGAGTAAAAGTTTCTCCTGCAACCCGTTCCCTTTGTGCTAGATGAACGAACGTCTCTCCACATGCTCAGTTCTGAGAGATAAGTGTGTGTGAAAGCCGTCCTTCAACTAGATTGTTGGGAACACAAAGTTCCTTTTCAGTTGCAAACTACACTCCATACATATATATGGGGAGGTACTAGCTCCAACTCGGTTTTACAGTGAAAACTGCAGGAACTTCAAACCGGCACTAGGAAACACACTGAAAAACTAGAGTAAAAGTTTCTCCTGCAACCCGTTCCCTTTGTGCTAGATGAACGAACGTCTCTCCACATGCTCAGTTCTGAGAGATATGTGTGTGTGAGAGCCGTCCTTCAACTAGATTGTTGGGAACACAAAGTTCCTTTTCAGTTGCAAACTACACTCCATACATATATATGGGGAGGTACTAGCTCCAACTCGGTTTTACAGTGAAAACTGCAGGAACTTCAAACCGGCACTAGGAAACACACTGAGAAACTAGAGTAAAAGTTTCTCCTGCAACCCGTTCCCTTTGTGCTAGATGAACGAACGTCTCTCCACATGCTCAGTTCTGAGAGATATGTGTGTGTGAAAGCCGTCCTTCAACTAGATTGTTGGGAACACAAAGTTCCTTTTCAGTTGCAAACTACACTCCATACATATATATGGGGAGGTACTAGCTCCAACTCGGTTTTACAGTGAAAACTGCAGGAACTTCAAACCGGCACTAGGAAACACACTGAGAAACTAGAGTAAAAGTTTCTCCTGCAACCCGTTCCCTTTGTGCTAGATGAACGAACGTCTCTCCACATGCTCAGTTCTGAGAGATAAGTGTGTGTGAGAGCCGTCCTTCAACTAGATTGTTGGGAACACAAAGTTCTTTTTCATTGCAAACTACACTCCATACATATATATGGGGAGGTACTAGCTCCAACTCGGTTTTACAGTGAAAACTGCAGGAACTTCAAACCGGCACTAGGAAACACACTGAGAAACTAGAGTAAAAGTTTCTCCTGCAACCCGTTCCCTTTGTGCTAGATGAACGAACGTCTCTCCACATGCTCAGTTCTGAGAGATAAGTGTGTGTGAAAGCCGTCCTTCAACTAGATTGTTGGGAACACAAAGTTCCTTTTCAGTTGCAAACTACACTCCATACATATATATGGGGAGGTACTAGCTCCAACTCGGTTTTACAGTGAAAACTGCAGGAACTTCAAACCGGCACTAGGAAACACACTGAGAAACTAGAGTAAAAGTTTCTCCTGCAACCCGTTCCCTTTGTGCTAGATGAACGAACGTCTCTCCACATGCTCAGTTCTGAGAGATAAGTGTGTGTGAAAGCCGTCCTTCAACTAGATTGTTGGGAACACAAAGTTCCTTTTCAGTTGCAAACTACACTCCATACATATATATGGGGAGGTACTAGCTCCAACTCGGTTTTACAGTGAAAACTGCAGGAACTTCAAACCGGCACTAGGAAACACACTGAAAAACTAGAGTAAAAGTTTCTCCTGCAACCCGTTCCCTTTGTGCTAGATGAACGAACGTCTCTCCACATGCTCAGTTCTGAGAGATATGTGTGTGTGAGAGCCGTCCTTCAACTAGATTGTTGGGAACACAAAGTTCCTTTTCAGTTGCAAACTACACTCCATACATATATATGGGGAGGTACTAGCTCCAACTCGGTTTTACAGTGAAAACTGCAGGAACTTCAAACCGGCACTAGGAAACACACTGAGAAACTAGAGTAAAAGTTTCTCCTGCAACCCGTTCCCTTTGTGCTAGATGAACGAACGTCTCTCCACATGCTCAGTTCTGAGAGATGTGTGTGTGAAAGCCGTCCTTCAACTAGATTGTTGGGAACACAAAGTTCCTTTTCAGTTGCAAACTACACTCCATACATATATATGGGGAGGTACTAGCTCCAACTCGGTTTTACAGTGAAAACTGCAGGAACTTCAAACCGGCACTAGGAAACACACTGAGAAACTAGAGTAAAAGTTTCTCCTGCAACCCGTTCCCTTTGTGCTAGATGAACGAACGTCTCTCCACATGCTCAGTTCTGAGAGATAAGTGTGTGTGAGAGCCGTCCTTCAACTAGATTGTTGGGAACACAAAGTTCTTTTTCATTGCAAACTACACTCCATACATATATATGGGGAGGTACTAGCTCCAACTCGGTTTTACAGTGAAAACTGCAGGAACTTCAAACCGGCACTAGGAAACACACTGAGAAACTAGAGTAAAAGTTTCTCCTGCAACCCGTTCCCTTTGTGCTAGATGAACGAACGTCTCTCCACATGCTCAGTTCTGAGAGATAAGTGTGTGTGAAAGCCGTCCTTCAACTAGATTGTTGGGAACACAAAGTTCCTTTTCAGTTGCAAACTACACTCCATACATATATATGGGGAGGTACTAGCTCCAACTCTGTTTTACAGTGAAAACTGCAGGAACTTCAAACCGGCACTAGGAAACACACTGAAAAACTAGAGTAAAAGTTTCCCCTGCAACCCGTTCCCTTTGTGCTAGATGAACGAACGTCTCTCCACATGCTCAGTTCTGAGAGATAAGTGTGTGTGAGAGCCGTCCTTCAACTAGATTGTTGGGAACACAAAGTTCCTTTTCAGTTGCAAACTACACTCCATACATATATATGGGGAGGTACTAGCTCCAACTCGGTTTTACAGTGAAAACTGCAGGAACTTCAAACCGGCACTAGGAAACACACTGAGAAACTAGAGTAAAAGTTTCTCCTACAACCCGTTCCCTTTGTGCTAGATGAACGAACGTCTCTCCACATGCTCAGTTCTGAGAGATAAGTGTGTGTGAAAGCCGTCCTTCAACTAGATTGTTGGGAACACAAAGTTCCTTTTCAGTTGCAAACTACACTCCATACATATATATGGGGAGGTACTAGCTCCAACTCGGTTTTACAGTGAAAACTGCAGGAACTTCAAACCGGCACTAGGAAACACACTGAGAAACTAGAGTAAATGTTTCTCCTGCAACCCGTTCCCTTTGTGCTAGATGAACGAACGTCTCTCCACATGCTCAGTTCTGAGAGATAAGTGTGTGTGAGAGCCGTCCTTCAACTAGATTGTTGGGAACACAAAGTTCCTTTTCAGTTGCAAACTACACTCCATACATATATATGGGGAGGTACTAGCTCCAACTCGGTTTTACAGTGAAAACTGCAGGAACTTCAAACCGGCACTAGGAAACACACTGAGAAACTAGAGTAAAAGTTTCTCCTGCAACCCGTTCCCTTTGTGCTAGATGAACGAACGTCTCTCCACATGCTCAGTTCTGAGAGATAAGTGTGTGTGAAAGCCGTCCTTCAACTAGATTGTTGGGAACACAAAGTTCCTTTTCAGTTGCAAACTACACTCCATACATATATATGGGGAGGTACTAGCTCCAACTCGGTTTTACAGTGAAAACTGCAGGAACTTCAAACCGGCACTAGGAAACACACTGAGAAACTAGAGTAAAACTTTCTCCTGCAACCCGTTCCCTTTGTGCTAGATGAACGAACGTCTCTCCACATGCTCAGTTCTGAGAGATAAGTGTGTGTGAAAGCCGTCCTTCAACTAGATTGTTGGGAACACAAAGTTCCTTTTCAGTTGCAAACTACACTCCATACATATATATGGGGAGGTACTAGCTCCAACTCGGTTTTACAGTGAAAACTGCAGGAACTTCAAACCGGCACTAGGAAACACACTGAGAAACTAGAGTAAAAGTTTCTCCTGCAACCCGTTCCCTTTGTGCTAGATGAACGAACGTCTCTCCACATGCTCAGTTCTGAGAGATAAGTGTGTGTGAAAGCCGTCCTTCAACTAGATTGTTGGGAACACAAAGTTCCTTTTCAGTTGCAAACTACACTCCATACATATATATGGGGAGGTACTAGCTCCAACTCGGTTTTACAGTGAAAACTGCAGGAACTTCAAACCGGCACTAGGAAACACACTGAAAAACTAGAGTAAAAGTTTCTCCTGCAACCCGTTCCCTTTGTGCTAGATGAACGAACGTCTCTCCACATGCTCAGTTCTGAGAGATAAGTGTGTGTGAAAGCCGTCCTTCAACTAGATTGTTGGGAACACAAAGTTCCTTTTCAGTTGCAAACTACACTCCATACATATATATGGGGAAGTACTAGCTCCAACCCGGTTTTACAGTGAAAACTGCAGGAACTTCAAACCGGCACTAGGAAACACACTGAGAAACTAGAGTAAAAGTTTCTCCTGCAACCCGTTCCCTTTGTGCTAGATGAACGAACGTCTCTCCACATGCTCAGTTCTGAGAGATAAGTGTGTGTGAAAGCCGTCCTTCAACTAGATTGTTGGGAACACAAAGTTCCTTTTCAGTTGCAAACTACACTCCATACGTATATATGGGGAGGTACTAGCTCCAACTCGGTTTTACAGTGAAAACTGCAGGAACTTCAAACCGGCACTAGGAAACACACTGAGAAACTAGAGTAAAAGTTTCTCCTGCAACCCTTTCCCTTTGTGCTAGATGAACGAACGTCTCTCCACATGCTCAGTTCTGAGAGATAATTGTGTGTGAAAGCCGTCCTTCACCTAGATTGTTGGGAACACAAAGTTCCTTTTCAGTTGCAAACTACACTCCATACGTATATATGGGGAGGTACTAGCTCTAACTCGGTTTTACAGTGAAAACTGCAGGAACTTCAAACCGGCACTAGGAAACACACTGAGAAACTAGAGTAAAAGTTTCTCCTGCAACCCGTTCCCTTTGTGCTAGATGAAAGAACGTCTCTCCACATGCTCAGTTCTGAGAGATAAGTGTGTGTGAAAGCCGTCCTTCAACTAGATTGTTGGGAACACAAAGTTCATTTTCAGTTGCAAACTACACTCCATACATATATATGGGGAGGTACTAGCTCCAACTCGGTTTTACAGTGAAAACTGCAGGAACTTCAAACCAGCACTAGGAAACACACTGAGAAAATAGAGTAAAAGTTTCTCCTGCAACCCGTTCCCTTTGTGCTAGATGAACGAACGTCTCTCCACATGCTCAGTCCTGAGAGATAAGTGTGTGTGAAAGCCGTCCTTCAACTAGATTGTTGGGAACACAAAGTTCCTTTTCAGTTGCAAACTACACTCCATACGTATATATGGGGAGGTACTAGCTCCAAATCGGTTTTACAGTGAAAACTGCAGGAACTTCAAACCGGCACTAGGAAACACACCGAGAATCTAGAGTAAAAGTTTCTCCTGCAACCCGTTCCCTTTGTGCTAGATGAACGAACGTCTCTCCACATGCTCAGTTCTGAGAGATAAGTGTGTGTGAAAGCCGTCCTTCACCTAGATTGTTGGGAACACAAAGTTCCTTTTCAGTTGCAAACTACACTCCATACATATATATGGGGAGGTACTAGCTCCAACTCGGTTTTACAGTGAAAACTGCAGGAACTTCAAACCGGCACTAGGAAACACACTGAGAAACTAGAGTAAAAGTTTCTCCTGCAACCCGTTCCCTTTGTGCTAGATGAACGAACGTCTCTCCACATGCTCAGTTCTGAGAGATACGTGTGTGTGAAAGCCGTCCTTCAACTAGATTGTTGGGAACACAAAGTTCCTTTTCAGTTGCAAACTACACTCCATACATATATATGGGGAGGTACTAGCTCCAACTCGGTTTTACAGTGAAAACTGCAGGAACTTCAAACCGGCACTAGGAAACACACTGAGAAACTAGAGTAAAAGTTTCTCCTGCAACCCGTTCCCTTTGTGCTAGATGAACGAACGTCTCTCCACATGCTCAGTTCTGAGAGCTAAGTGTGTGTGAGAGCCGTCCTTCAACTAGATTGTTGGGAACACAAAGTTCCTTTTCAGTTGCAAACTACACTCCATACATATATATGGGGAGGTACTAGCTCCAAATCGGTTTTACAGTGAAAACTGCAGGAACTTCAAACCGGCACTAGGAAACACACTGAGAAACTAGAGTAAAAGTTTCTCCTGCAACCCGTTCCCTTTGTGCTAGATGAACGAACGTCTCTCCACATGCTCAGTTCTGAGAGATAAGTGTGTGTGAAAGCCGTCCTTCAACTAGATTGTTGGGAACACAAAGTTCCTTTTCAGTTGCAAACTACACTCCATACATATATATGGGGAGGTACTAGCTCCAACTCGGTTTTACAGTGAAAACTGCAGGAACTTCAAACCGGCACTAGGAAACACACTGAGAAACTAGAGTAAAAGTTTCTCCTGCAACCCGTTCCCTTTGTGCTAGATGAACGAACGTCTCTCCACATGCTCAGTTCTGAGAGATAAGTGTGTGTGAAAGCCGTCCTTCAACTAGATTGTTGGGAACACAAAGTTCCTTTTCAGTTGCAAACTACACTCCATACATATATATGGGGAGGTACTAGCTCCAACTCGGTTTTACAGTGAAAACTGCAGGAACTTCAAACCGGCACTAGGAAACACACTGAGAAACTAGAGTAAAAGTTTCTCCTGCAACCCGTTCCCTTTGTGCTAGATGAACGAACGTCTCTCCACATGCTCAGTTCTGAGAGATAAGTGTGTGTGAAAGCCGTCCTTCAACTAGATTGTTGGGAACACAAAGTTCCTTTTCAGTTGCAAACTACACTCCATACATATATATGGGGAGGTACTAGCTCCAACTCGGTTTTACAGTGAAAACTGCAGGAACTTCAAACCGGCACTAGGAAACACACTGAGAAACTAGAGTAAAAGTTTCTCCTGCAACCCGTTCCCTTTGTGCTAGATGAACGAACGTCTCTCCACATGCTCAGTTCTGAGAGATAAGTGTGTGTGAAAGCCGTCCTTCAACTAGATTGTTGGGAACACAAAGTTCCTTTTCAGTTGCAAACTACACTCCATACATATATATGGGGAGGTACTAGCTCCAACTCGGTTTTACAGTGAAAACTGCAGGAACTTCAAACCGGCACTAGGAAACACACTGAGAAACTAGAGTAAAAGTTTCTCCTGCAACCCGTTCCCTTTGTGCTAGATGAACAAACGTCTCTCCACATGCTCAGTTCTGAGAGATAAGTGTGTGTGAAAGCCGTCCTTCAACTAGATTGTTGGGAACACGCAGTTCCTTTTCAGTTGCAAACTACACTCCATACATATATATGGGGAGGTACTAGCTCCAACTCGGTTTTACAGTGAAAACTGCAGGAACTTCAAACCGGCACTAGGAAACACACTGAGAAACTAGAGTAAAAGTTTCTCCTGCAACCCGTTCCCTTTGTGCTAGATGAACGAACGTCTCTCCACCTGCTCAGTTCTGAGAGATAAGTGTGTGTGAAAGCCGTCCTTCAACTATATTGTTGGGAACACAAAGTTCCTTTTCAGTTGCAAACTACACTCCATACATATATATGGGGAGGTACTAGCTCCAACTCGGTTTTACAGTGAAAACTGCAGGAACTTCAAACCGGCACTAGGAAACACACTGAGAAACTAGAGTAAAAGTTTCTCCTGCAACCCGTTCCATTTGTGCTAGATGAACGAACGTCTCTCCACATGCTCAGTTCTGAGAGATAAGTGTGTGTGAAAGCCGTCCTTCAACTAGATTGTTGGGAACACAAAGTTCCTTTTCAGTTGCAAACTACACTCCATATATATATATATGGGGAGGCACTAGCTCCAACTCGGTTTTACAGTGAAAACTGCAGGAACTTCAATCCGGCACTAGGAAACACACTGAAAAACTAGAGTAAATGTTTCTCCTGCAACCCGTTCCCTTTGTGCTAGATGAACGAACGTCTCTCCACATGCTCAGTTCTGAGAGATAAGTGTGTGTGAAAGCCGTCCTTCAACTAGATTGTTGGGAACACAAAGTTCCTTTTCAGTTGCAAATTACACTCCATACATATATATGGGGAGGTACTAGCTCCAACTCGGTTTTACACTGAAAACTGCAGGAACTTCAAACCGGCACTAGGAAACACACTGAGAAACTAGAGTAAAAGTTTCTCCTGCAACCCGTTCCCTTTTTGCTAGATGAACGAACGTCTCTCCACATGCTCAGTTCTGAGAGATAAGTGTGTGTGAAAGCCGTCCTTCAACTAGATTGTTGGGAACACAAAGTTCCTTTTCAGTTGCAAACTACACTCCATACGTATATATGGGGAGGTACTAGCTCCAAATCGGTTTTACAGTGAAAACTGCAGGAACTTCAAACCGGCACTAGGAAACACACTGAGAAACTAGAGTAAAAGTTTCTCCTGCAACCCATTCCCTTTGTGCTAGATGAACGAACGTCTCTCCACATGCTCAGTTCTGAGAGATAAGTGTGTGTGAAAGCCGTCCTTCACCTAGATTGTTGGGAACACAAAGTTCCTTTTCAGTTGCAAACTACACTCCATACGTATATATGGGGAGGTACTAGCTCCAACTCAGTTTTACAGTGAAAACTGCAGGAACTTCAAACCGGCACTAGGAAACACACTGAGAAACTAGAGTAAATGTTTCTCCTGCAACCCGTTCTCTTTTTGCTAGATGAACGAACGTCTCTCCACATGCTCAGTTCTGAGAGATAAGTGTGTGTGAAAGCCGTCCTTCAACTAGATTGTTGGGAACACAAAGTTCCTATTCAGTTGCAAACTACACTCCATTCATATATATGGGGAGGTACTAGCTCCAACTCGGTTTTACAGTGAAAACTGCAGGAACTTCAAACCGGCACTAGGAAACACACTGAAAAACTAGAGTAAAAGTTTCTCCTGCAACCCGTTCCCTTTGTGCTAGATGAACGAACGTCTCTCCACATGCTCAGTTCTGAGAGATAAGTGTGTGTGAAAGCCGTCCTTCAACTAGATTGTTGGGAACACAAAGTTCCTTTTCAGTTGCAAACTACACTCCATACATATATATGGGGAGGTACTAGCTCCAACTCGGTTTTACAGTGAAAACTGCAGGAACTTCAAACCGGCACTAGGAAACACACTGAGAAACTAGAGTAAAAGTTTCTCCTGCAACCCGTTCCCTTTGTGCTAGATGAACGAACGTCTCTCCACATGCTCAGTTCTGAGAGATACGTGTGTGTGAAAGCCGTCCTTCAACTAGATTGTTGGGAACACAAAGTTCCTTTTCAGTTGCAAACTACACTCCATACATATATATGGGGAGGTACTAGCTCCAACTCGGTTTTACAGTGAAAACTGCAGGAACTTCAAACCGGCACTAGGAAACACACTGAGAAACTAGAGTAAAAGTTTCTCCTGCAACCCGTTCCCTTTGTGCTAGATGAACGAACGTCTCTCCACATGCTCAGTTCTGAGAGATACGTGTGTGTGAAAGCCGTCCTTCAACTAGATTGTTGGGAACACAAAGTTCCTTTTCAGTTGCAAACTACACTCCATACATATATATGGGGAGGTACTAGCTCCAACTCGGTTTTACAGTGAAAACTGCAGGAACTTCAAACCGGCACTAGGAAACACACTGAGAAACTAGAGTAAAAGTTTCTCCTGCAACCCGTTCCCTTTGTGCTAGATGAACGAACGTCTCTCCACATGCTCAGTTCTGAGAGATAAGTGTGTGTGAAAGCCGTCCTTCAACTAGATTGTTGGGAACACAAAGTTCCTTTTCAGTTGCAAACTACACTCCATACATATATATGGGGAGGTACTAGCTCCAACTCGGTTTTACAGTGAAAACTGCAGGAACTTCAAACCGGCACTAGGAAACACACTGAGAAACTAGAGTAAAAGTTTCTCCTGCAACCCGTTCCCTTTGTGCTAGATGAACGAACGTCTCTCCACATGCTCAGTTCTGAGAGATAAGTGTGTGTGAAAGCCGTCCTTCAACTAGATTGTTGGGAACACAAAGTTCCTTTTCAGTTGCAAACTACACTCCATACATATATATGGGGAGGTACTAGCTCCAACTCGGTTTTACAGTGAAAACTGCAGGAACTTCAAACCGGCACTAGGAAACACACTGAGAAACTAGAGTAAAAGTTTCTCCTGCAACCCGTTCCCTTTGTGCTAGATGAACGAACGTCTCTCCACATGCTCAGTTCTGAGAGATAAGTGTGTGTGAAAGCCGTCCTTCAACTAGATTGTTGGGAACACAAAGTTCCTTTTCAGTTGCAAACTACACTCCATACATATATATGGGGAGGTACTAGCTCCAACTCGGTTTTACACTGAAAACTGCAGGAACTTCAAACCGGCACTAGGAAACACACTGAGAAACTAGAGTAAAAGTTTCTCCTGCAACCCGTTCCCTTTGTGCTAGATGAACGAACGTCTCTCCACATGCTCAGTTCTGAGAGATAATTGTGTGTGAAAGCCGTCCTTCAACTAGATTGTTGGGAACACAAAGTTCCTTTTCAGTTGCAAACTACACTCCATACATATATATGGGGAGGTACTAGCTCCAACTCGGTTTTACAGTGAAAACTGCAGGAACTTCAAACCGGCACTAGGAAACACACTGAGAAACTAGAGTAAAAGTTTCTCCTGCAACCCGTTCCCTTTGTGCTAGATGAACAAACGTCTCTCCACATGCTCAGTTCTGAGAGATAAGTGTGTGTGAAAGCCGTCCTTCAACTAGATTGTTGGGAACACGCAGTTCCTTTTCAGTTGCAAACTACACTCCATACATATATATGGGGAGGTACTAGCTCCAACTCGGTTTTACAGTGAAAACTGCAGGAACTTCAAACCGGCACTAGGAAACACACTGAGAAACTAGAGTAAAAGTTTCTCCTGCAACCCGTTCCCTTTGTGCTAGATGAACGAACGTCTCTCCACATGCTCAGTTCTGAGAGATAAGTGTGTGTGAAAGCCGTCCTTCAACTAGATTGTTGGGAACACAAAGTTCCTTTTCAGTTGCAAACTACACTCCATACATATATATGGGGAGGTACTAGCTCCAACTCGGTTTTACAGTGATGACTGCAGGAACTTCAAACCGGCACTAGGAAACACACTGAGAAAATAGAGTAAAAGTTTCTCCTGCAACCCGTTCCATTTGTGCTAGATGAACGAACGTCTCTCCACATGCTCAGTTCTGAGAGATAAGTGTGTGTGAAAGCCGTCCTTCAACTAGATTGTTGGGAACACAAAGTTCCTTTTCAGTTGCAAACTACAATCCATATATATATATATGGGGAGGCACTAGCTCCAACTCGGTTTTACAGTGAAAACTGCAGGAACTTCAATCCGGCACTAGGAAACACACTGAAAAACTAGAGTAAATGTTTCTCCTGCAACCCGTTCCCTTTGTGCTAGATGAACGAACGTCTCTCCACATGCTCAGTTCTGAGAGTTAAGTGTGTGTGAAAGCCGTCCTTCAACTAGATTGTTGGGAACACAAAGTTCCTTTTCAGTTGCAAACAACACTCCATACATATATATGGGGAGGTACTAGCTCCAACTCGGTTTTACACTGAAAACTGCAGGAACTTCAAACCGGCACTAGGAAACACACTGAGAAACTAGAGTAAAAGTTTCTCCTGCAACCCGTTCCCTTTTTGCTAGATGAACGAACGTCTCTCCACATGCTCAGTTCTGAGAGATAAGTGTGTGTGAAAGCCGTCCTTCAACTAGATTGTTGGGAACACAAAGTTCCTTTTCAGTTGCAAACTACACTCCATACATATATATGGGGAGGTACTAGCTCCAACTCGGTTTTACACTGAAAACTGCAGGAACTTCAAACCGGCACTAGGAAACACACTGAGAAACTAGAGTAAAAGTTTCTCCTGCAACCCGTTCCCTTTGTGCTAGATGAACGAACGTCTCTCCACATGCTCAGTTCTGAGAGATAAGTGTGTGTGAAAGCCGTCCTTCAACTAGATTGTTGGGAACACGCAGTTCCTTTTCAGTTGCAAACTACACTCCATACATATATATGGGGAGGTACTAGCTCCAACTCGGTTTTACAGTGAAAACTGCAGGAACTTCAAACCGGCACTAGGAAACACACTGAGAAACTAGAGTAAAAGTTTCTCCTGCAACCCGTTCCCTTTGTGCTAGATGAACGAACGTCTCTCCACCTGCTCAGTTCTGAGAGATATGTGTGTGTGAAAGCCGTCCTTCAACTAGATTGTTGGGAACACAAAGTTCCTTTTCAGTTGCAAACTACACTCCATACATATTTATGGGGAGGCACTAGCTCCAACTCGGTTTTACAGTGATAACTGCAGGAACTTCAAACCGGCACTAGGAAACACACTGAGAAACTAGAGTAAAAGTTTCTCCTGCAACCCGTTCCATTTGTGCTAGATGAACGAACGTCTCTCTACATGCTCAGTTCTGAGAGATAAGTGTGTGTGAAAGCCGTCCTTCAACTAGATTGTTGGGAACACAAAGTTCCTTTTCAGTTGCAAACTAAACTCCATATATATATATATGGGGAGGCACTAGCTCCAAATCGGTTTTACAGTGAAAACTGCAGGAACTTCAATCCGGCACTAGGAAACACACTGAAAAACTAGAGTAAATGTTTCTACTGCAACCCGTTCCTTTTGTGCTAGATGAACGAACGTCTCTCCACATGCTCAGTTCTGAGAGATAAGTGTCTGTGAAAGCCGTCCTTCAACTAGATTGTTGGGAACACAAAGTTCCTTTTCAGTTGCAAACTACACTCCATACATATATATGGGGAGGTACTAGCTCCAACTCGGTTTTACAGTGAAAACTGCAGGAACTTCAAACCGGCACTAGGAAACACACTGAGAAACTAGAGTAAAAGTTTCTCCTGCAACCCGTTCCCTTTTTGCTAGATGAACGAACGTCTCTCCACATGCTCAGTTCTGAGAGATAAGTGTGTGTGAAAGCCGTCCTTCAACTAGATTGTTGGGAACAAAAAGTTCCTTTTCAGTTGCAAACTACACTCCATACATATATATGGGGAGGTACTAGCTCCAACTCGGTTTTACAGTGAAAACTGCAGGAACTTCAAACCGGCACTAGGAAACACACTGAGAAACTAGAGTAAAAGTTTCTCCTGCAACCCGTTCCCTTTGTGCTAGATGAACGAACGTCTCTCCACATGCTCAGTTCTGAGAGATAAGTGTGTGTGAAAGCCGTCCTTCAACTAGATTGTTGGGAACACAAAGTTCCTTTTCAGTTGCAAACTACAATCCATACATATATATGGGGAGGTACTAGCTCCAACTCGGTTTTACAGTGAAAACTGCAGGAACTTCAAACCGGCACTAGGAAACACACTGAGAAACTAGAGTAAAAGTTTCTCCTGCAACCCGTTCCCTTTTTGCTAGATGAACGAACGTCTCTCCACATGCTCAGTTCTGAGAGATAAGTGTGTGTGAAAGCCGTCCTTCAACTAGATTGTTGGGAACACAAAGTTCCTTTTCAGTTGCAAACTACACTCCATACATATATATGGGGAGGTACTAGCTCCAACTCGGTTTTACAGTGAAAACTGCAGGAACTTCAAACCGGCACTAGGAAACACACTGAGAAACTGGAGTAAAAGTTTCTCCTGCAACCCGTTCCCTTTGTGCTAGATGAACGAACGTCTCTCCACATGCTCAGTTCTGAGAGATAAGTGTGTGTGAAAGCCGTCCTTCAACTAGATTGTTGGGAACACAAAGTTCCTTTTCAGTTGCAAACTACACTCCATACATATATATGGGGAGGTACTAGCTCCAACTCGGTTTTACAGTGAAAACTGCAGGAACTTCAAACCGGCACTAGGAAACACACTGAGAAACTAGAGTAAAAGTTTCTCCTGCAACCCGTTCCCTTTGTGCTAGATGAACGAACGTCTCTCCACATGCTCAGTTCTGAGAGATAAGTGTGTGTGAAAGCCGTCCTTCAACTAGATTGTTGGGAACACAAAGTTCCTTTTCAGTTGCAAACTACACTCCATAGATATATATGGGGAGGTACTAGCTCCAACTCGCTTTTACAGTGAAAACTGCAGGAACTTCAAACCGGCACTAGGAAACACACTGAGAAACTAGAGTAAAAGTTTCTCCTGCAACCCGTTCCCTTTGTGCTAGATGAACGAACGTCTCTCCACCTGCTCAGTTCTGAGAGATAAGTGTGTGTGAAAGCCGTCCTTCAACTAGATTGTTGGGAACACAAAGTTCCTTTTCAGTTGCAATCTACACTCCATACATATATATGGGGAGGTACTAGCTCCAACTCGGTTTTACAGTGATAACTGCAGGAACTTCAAACCGGCACTAGGAAACACACTGAGAAACTAGAGTAAAAGTTTCTCCTGCAACCCGTTCCCTTTGTGCTAGATGAACGAACGTCTCTCCACATGCTCAGTTCTGAGAGATAAGTGTGTGTGAAAGCCGTCCTTCAACTAGATTGTTGGGAACACAAAGTTCCTTTTCAGTTGCAAACTACACTCCATATATATATATATGTGGAGGCACTAGCTACAACTCGGTTTTACAGTGAAAACTGCAGGAACTTCAATCCGGCACTAGGAAACACACTGAAAAACTAGAGTAAATGTTTCTCCTGCAACCCGTTCCCTTTGTGCTTGATGAACGAACGTCTCTCCACATGCTCAGTTCTGAGAGATAAGTGTGTGTGAAAGCCGTCCTTCAACTAGATTGTTGGGAACACAAAGTTCCTTTTCAGTTGCATACTACACTCCATACATATATATGGGGCGGTACTAGCTCCAACTCGGTTTTACACTGAAAACTGCAGGAACTTCAAACCGGCACTAGGAAACACACTGAGAAACTAGAGTAAAAGTTTCTCCTGCAACCCGTTCCCTTTTTGCTAGATGAACGAACGTCTCTGCACATGCTCAGTTCTGAGAGATAAGTGTGTGTGAAAGCCGTCCTTCAACTAGATTGTTGGGAACACAAAGTTCCTTTTCAGTTGCAAACTACACTCCATACATATATATGGGGAGGTACTAGCTCCAACTCGGTTTTACAGTGAAAACTGCAGGAACTTCAAACCGGCACTAGGAAACACACTGAGAAACTAGAGTAAAAGTTTCTCCTGCAACCCGTTCCCTTTGTGCTAGATGAACGAACGTCTCTCCACATGCTCAGTTCTGAGAGATAAGTGTGTGTGAAAGCCGTCCTTCAACTAGATTGTTGGGAACACAAAGTTCCTTTTCAGTTGCAAACTACACTCCATACAAATATATGGGGAGGTACTAGCTCCAACTCGGTTTTACAGTGAAAACTGCAGGAACTTCAAACCGGCACTAGGAAACACACTGAGAAACTAGAGTAAAAGTTTCTCCTGCAACCCATTCCCTTTGTGCTAGATGAACGAACGTCTCTCCACCTGCTCAGTTCTGAGAGATAAGTGTGTGTGAAAGCCGTCCTTCAACTAGATTGTTGGGAACACAAAGTTCCTTTTCAGTTGCAAACTACACTCCATACATATATATGGGGAGGTACTAGCTCCAACTCGGTTTTACAGTGATGACTGCAGGAACTTCAAACCGGCACTAGGAAACACACTGAGAAAATAGAGTAAAAGTTTCTCCTGCAACCCGTTCCATTTGTGCTAGATGAACGAACGTCTCTCCACATGCTCAGTTCTGAGAGATAAGTGTGTGTGAAAGCCGTCCTTCAACTAGATTGTTGGGAACACAAAGTTCCTTTTCAGTTGCAAACTACACTCCATATATATATATATGGGGAGGCACTAGCTCCAACTCGGTTTTACAGTGAAAACTGCAGGAACTTCAATCCGGCACTAGGAAACACACTGAAAAACTAGAGTAAATGTTTCTCCTGCAACCCGTTCCCTTTGTGCTAGATGAACGAACGTCTCTCCACATGCTCAGTTCTGAGAGATAAGTGTGTGTGAAAGCCGTCCTTCAACTAGATTGTTGGGAACACAAAGTTCCTTTTCAGTTGCAAACTACACTCCATACATATATATGGGGAGGTACTAGCTCCAACTCGGTTTTACAGTGAAAACTGCAGGAACTTCAAACCGGCACTAGGAAACACACTGAGAAACTAGAGTAAAAGTTTCTCCTGCAACCCGTTCCCTTTGTGCTAGATGAACGAACGTCTCTCCACCTGCTCAGTTCTGAGAGATAAGTGTGTGTGAAAGCCGTCCTTCAACTAGATTGTTGGGAACACAAAGTTCCTTTTCAGTTGCAAACTACACTCCATACATATATATGGGGAGGTACTAGCTCCAACTCGGTTTTACAGTGAAAACTGCAGGAACTTCAAACCGGCACTAGGAAACACACTGAGAATCTAGAGTAAAAGTTTCTCCTGCAACCCGTTCCCTTTGTGCTAGATGAACGAACGTCTCTCCACCTGCTCAGTTCTGAGAGATATGTGTGTGTGAAAGCCGTCCTTCAACTAGATTGTTGGGAACACAAAGTTCCTTTTCAGTTGCAAACTACACTCCATACATATATATGGGGAGGCACTAGCTCCAACTCGGTTTTACAGTGATAACTGCAGGAACATCAAACCGGCACTAGGAAACACACTGAGAAACTAGAGTAAAAGTTTCTCCTGCAACCCGTTCCATTTGTGCTAGATGAACGAACGTCTCTCTACATGCTCAGTTCTGAGAGATAAGTGTGTGTGAAAGCCGTCCTTCAACTAGATTGTTGGGAACACAAAGTTCCTTTTCAGTTGCAAACTACACTCCATATATATATATATGGGGAGGCACTAGCTCCAACTCGGTTTTACAGTGAAAACTGCAGGAACTTCAATCCGGCACTAGGAAACACACTGAAAAACTAGAGTAAATGTTTCTCCTGCAACCCGTTCCTTTTGTGCTAGATGAACGAACGTCTCTCCACATGCTCAGTTCTGAGAGATAAGTGTCTGTGAAAGCCGTCCTTCAACTAGATTGTTGGGAACACAAAGTTCCTTTTCAGTTGCAAACTACACTCCATACATATATATGGGGAGGTACTAGCTCCAACTCGGTTTTACAGTGAAAACTGCAGGAACTTCAAACCGGCACTAGGAAACACACTGAGAAACTAGAGTAAAAGTTTCTCCTGCAACCCGTTCCCTTTTTGCTAGATGAACGAACGTCTCTCCACATGCTCAGTTCTGAGAGATAAGTGTGTGTGAAAGCCGTCCTTCAACTAGATTGTTGGGAACAAAAAGTTCCTTTTCAGTTGCAAACTACACTCCATACATATATATGGGGAGGTACTAGCTCCAACTCGGTTTTACAGTGAAAACTGCAGGAACTTCAAACCGGCACTAGGAAACACACTGAGAAACTAGAGTAAAAGTTTCTCCTGCAACCCGTTCCCTTTGTGCTAGATGAACGAACGTCTCTCCACATGCTCAGTTCTGAGAGATAAGTGTGTGTGAAAGCCGTCCTTCAACTAGATTGTTGGGAACACAAAGTTCCTTTTCAGTTGCAAACTACACTCCATAGATATATATGGGGAGGTACTAGCTCCAACTCGGTTTTACAGTGAAAACTGCAGGAACTTCAAACCGGCACTAGGAAACACACTGAGAAACTAGAGTAAAAGTTTCTCCTGCAACCCGTTCCCTTTGTGCTAGATGAAAGAACGTCTCTCCACATGCTCAGTTCTGAGAGATAAGTGTGTGTGAGAGCCGTCCTTCAACTAGATTGTTGGGAACACGCAGTTCCTTTTCAGTTGCAAACTACACTCCATACATATATATGGGGAGGTACTAGCTCCAACTCGGTTTTACAGTGAAAACTGCAGGAACTTCAAACCGGAACTAGGAAACACACTGAGAAACTAGAGTAAATGTTTCTCCTGCAACCCGTTCCCTTTGTGCTAGATGAACGAACGTCTCTCCACCTGCTCAGTTCTGAGAGATAAGTGTGTGTGAAAGCCGTCCTTCAACTAGATTGTTGGGAACACAAAGTTCCTTTTCAGTTGCAATCTACACTCCATACATATATATGGGGAGGTACTAGCTCCAACTCGGTTTTACAGTGATAACTGCAGGAACTTCAAACCGGCACTAGGAAACACACTGAGAAACTAGAGTAAAAGTTTCTCCTGCAACCCGTTCCATTTGTGCTAGATGAACGAACGTCTCTCCACATGCTCAGTTCTGAGAGATAAGTGTGTGTGAAAGCCGTCCTTCAACTAGATTGTTGGGAACACAAAGTTCCTTTTCAGTTGCAAACTACACTCCATATATATATATATGTGGAGGCACTAGCTACAACTCGGTTTTACAGTGAAAACTGCAGGAACTTCAATCCGGCACTAGGAAACACACTGAAAAACTAGAGTAAATATTTCTCCTGCAACCCGTTCCCTTTGTGCTTGATGAACGAACGTCTCTCCACATGCTCAGTTCTGAGAGATAAGTGTGTGTGAAAGCCGTCCTTCAACTAGATTGTTGGGAACACAAAGTTCCTTTTCAGTTGCATACTACACTCCATACATATATATGGGGAGGTACTAGCTCCAACTCGGTTTTACACTGAAAACTGCAGGAACTTCAAACCGGCACTAGGAAACATACTGAGAAACTAGAGTAAAAGTTTCTCCTGCAACCCGTTCCCTTTTTGCTAGATGAACGAACGTCTCTGCACATGCTCAGTTCTGAGAGGTAAGTGTGTGTGAAAGCCGTCCTTCAACTTGATTGTTGGGAACACAAAGTTCCTTTTCAGTTGCAAACTACACTCCATACATATATATGGGGAGGTACTAGCTCCAACTCGGTTTTACAGTGAAAACTGCAGGAACTTCAAACCGGCACTAGGAAACACACTGAGAAACTAGAGTAAAAGTTTCTCCTGCAACCCGTTCCCTTTGTGCTAGATGAACGAACGTCTCTCCACATGCTCAGTTCTGAGAGATAAGTGTGTGTGAAAGCCGTCCTTCAACTAGATTGTTGGGAACACAAAGTTCCTTTTCAGTTGCAAACTACACTCCATACGTATATATGGGGAGGTACTAGCTCCAACTCGGTTTTACAGTGAAAACTGCAGGAACTTCAAACCGGCACTAGGAAACACACTGAGAAACTAGAGTAAAAGTTTCTCCTGCAACCCATTCCCTTTGTGCTAGATGAACGAACGTCTCTCCACATGCTCAGTTCTGAGAGATAATTGTGTGTGAAAGCCGTCCTTCACCTAGATTGTTGGGAACACAAAGTTCCTTTTCAGTTGCAAACTACACTCCATACATATATATGGGGAGGTACTAGCTCCAACTCGGTTTTACAGTGAAAACTGCAGGAACTTCAAACCGGAACTAGGAAACACACTGAGAAACTAGAGTAAAAGTTTCTCCTGCAACCCGTTCCCTTTGTGCTAGATGAACGAACGTCTCTCCACCTGCTCAGTTCTGAGAGATAAGTGTGTGTGAAAGCCGTCCTTCAACTAGATTGTTGGGAACACAAAGTTCCTTTTCAGTTGCAATCTACACTCCATACATATATATGGGGAGGTACTAGCTCCAACTCGGTTTTACAGTGATAACTGCAGGAACTTCAAACCGGCACTAGGAAACACACTGAGAAACTAGAGTAAAAGTTTCTCCTGCAACCCGTTCCATTTGTGCTAGATGAACGAACGTCTCTCCACATGCTCAGTTCTGAGAGATAAGTGTGTGTGAAAGCCGTCCTTCAACTAGATTGTTGGGAACACAAAGTTCCTTTTCAGTTGCAAACTACACTCCATATATATATATATGTGGAGGCACTAGCTACAACTCGGTTTTACAGTGAAAACTGCAGGAACTTCAATCCGGCACTAGGAAACACACTGAAAAACTAGAGTAAATGTTTCTCCTGCAACCCGTTCCCTTTGTGCTTGATGAACGAACGTCTCTCCACATGCTCAGTTCTGAGAGATAAGTGTGTGTGAAAGCCGTCCTTCAACTAGATTGTTGGGAACACAAAGTTCCTTTTCAGTTGCATACTACACTCCATACATATATATGGGGAGGTACTAGCTCCAACTCGGTTTTACACTGAAAACTGCAGGAACTTCAAACCGGCACTAGGAAACACACTGAGAAACTAGAGTAAAAGTTTCTCCTGCAACCCGTTCCCTTTTTGCTAGATGAACGAACGTCTCTGCACATGCTCAGTTCTGAGAGATAAGTGTGTGTGAAAGCCGTCCTTCAACTTGATTGTTGGGAACACAAAGTTCCTTTTCAGTTGCAAACTACACTCCATACATATATATGGGGAGGTACTAGCTCCAACTCGGTTTTACAGTGAAAACTGCAGGAACTTCAAACCGGCACTAGGAAACACACTGAGAAACTAGAGTAAAAGTTTCTCCTGCAACCCGTTCCCTTTGTGCTAGATGAACGAACGTCTCTCCACATGCTCAGTTCTGAGAGATAAGTGTGTGTGAAAGCCGTCCTTCAACTAGATTGTTGGGAACACAAAGTTCCTTTTCAGTTGCAAACTACACTCCATACGTATATATGGGGAGGTACTAGCTCCAACTCGGTTTTACAGTGAAAACTGCAGGAACTTCAAACCGGCACTAGGAAACACACTGAGAAACTAGAGTAAAAGTTTCTCCTGCAACCCATTCCCTTTGTGCTAGATGAACGAACGTCTCTCCACATGCTCAGTTCTGAGAGATAATTGTGTGTGAAAGCCGTCCTTCACCTAGATTGTTGGGAACACAAAGTTCCTTTTCAGTTGCAAACAACACTCCATACGTATATATGGGGAGGTACTAGCTCCAACTCGGTTTTACAGTGAAAACTGCAGGAACTTCAAACCGGCAATAGGAAACACACTGAGAAACTAGAGTAAAAGTTTCTCCTGCAACCCATTCCCTTTGTGCTAGATGAACGAACGTCTCTCCACCTGCTCAGTTCTGAGAGATAAGTGTGTGTGAAAGCCGTCCTTCAACTAGATTGTTGGGAACACAAAGTTCCTTTTCAGTTGCAAACTACACTCCATACATATATATGGGGAGGTACTAGCTCCAACTCGGTTTTACAGTGAAAACTGCAGGAACTTCAAACCGGCACTAGGAAACACACTGAGAATCTAGAGTAAAAGTTTCTCCTGCAACCCGTTCCCTTTGTGCTAGATGAACGAACGTCTCTCCACCTGCTCAGTTCTGAGAGATATGTGTGTGTGAAAGCCGTCCTTCAACTAGATTGTTGGGAACACAAAGTTCCTTTTCAGTTGCAAACTACACTCCATACATATATATGGGGAGGTACTAGCTCCAACTCGGTTTTACAGTGATAACTGCAGGAACTTCAAACCGGCACTAGGAAACACACTGAGAAACTAGAGTAAAAGTTTCTCCTGCAACCCGTTCCATTTGTGCTAGATGAACGAACGTCTCTCCACATGCTCAGTTCTGAGAGATAAGTGTGTGTGAAAGCCGTCCTTCAACTAGATTGTTGGGAACACAAAGTTCCTTTTCAGTTGCAAACTACACTCCATATATATATATATGGGGAGGCACTAGCTCCAACTCGGTTTTACAGTGAAAACTGCAGGAACTTCAATCCGGCACTAGGAAACACACTGAAAAACTAGAGTAAAAGTTTCTCCTGCAACCCGTTCCCTTTGTGCTTGATGAACGAACGTCTCTCCACATGCTCAGTTCTGAGAGATAAGTTTGTGTGAAAGCCGTCCTTCAACTAGATTGTTGGGAACACAAAGTTCCTTTTCAGTTGCAAACTACACTCCATACATATATATGGGGAGGTACTAGCTCCAACTCGGTTTTACAGTGAAAACTGCAGGAACTTCAAACCGGCACTAGGAAACACACTGAGAAACTAGAGTAAAAGTTTCTCCTGCAACCCGTTCCCTTTGTGCTAGATGAACGAACGTCTCTCCACATGCTCAGTTCTGAGAGATAAGTGTGTGTGAAAGCCGTCCTTCAACTAGATTGTTGGGAACACAAAGTTCCTTTTCAGTTGCAAACTACACTCCATAGATATATATGGGGAGGTACTAGCTCCAACTCGGTTTTACAGTGAAAACTGCAGGAACTTCAAACCGGCACTAGGAAACACACTGAGAAACTAGAGTAAAAGTTTCTCCTGCAACCCGTTCCCTTTGTGCTAGATGAAAGAACGTCTCTCCACATGCTCAGTTCTGAGAGATAAGTGTGTGTGAGAGCCGTCCTTCAACTAGATTGTTGGGAACACGCAGTTCCTTTTCAGTTGCAAACTACACTCCATACATATATATGGGGAGGTACTAGCTCCAACTCGGTTTTACAGTGAAAACTGCAGGAACTTCAAACCGGAACTAGGAAACACACTGAGAAACTAGAGTAAAAGTTTCTCCTGCAACCCGTTCCCTTTGTGCTAGATGAACGAACGTCTCTCCACCTGCTCAGTTCTGAGAGATAAGTGTGTGTGAAAGCCGTCCTTCAACTAGATTGTTGGGAACACAAAGTTCCTTTTCAGTTGCAATCTACACTCCATACATATATATGGGGAGGTACTAGCTCCAACTCGGTTTTACAGTGAAAACTGCAGGAACTTCAAACCGGCACTAGGAAACACACTGAGAAACTAGAGTAAAAGTTTCTCCTGCAACCCGTTCCATTTGTGCTAGATGAACGAACGTCTCTCCACATGCTCAGTTCTGAGAGATAAGTGTGTGTGAAAGCCGTCCTTCAACTAGATTGTTGGGAACACAAAGTTCCTTTTCAGTTGCAAACTACACTCCATAGATATATATGGGGAGGTACTAGCTCCAACTCGGTTTTACAGTGAAAACTGCAGGAACTTCAAACCGGCACTAGGAAACACACTGAGAAACTAGAGTAAAAGTTTCTCCTGCAACCCGTTCCCTTTGTGCTAGATGAAAGAACGTCTCTCCACATGCTCAGTTCTGAGAGATAAGTGTGTGTGAGAGCCGTCCTTCAACTAGATTGTTGGGAACACGCAGTTCCTTTTCAGTTGCAAACTACACTCCATACATATATATGGGGAGGTACTAGCTCCAACTCGGTTTTACAGTGAAAACTGCAGGAACTTCAAACCGGAACTAGGAAACACACTGAGAAACTAGAGTAAAAGTTTCTCCTGCAACCCGTTCCCTTTGTGCTAGATGAACGAACGTCTCTCCACCTGCTCAGTTCTGAGAGATAAGTGTGTGTGAAAGCCGTCCTTCAACTAGATTGTTGGGAACACAAAGTTCCTTTTCAGTTGCAATCTACACTCCATACATATATATGGGGAGGTACTAGCTCCAACTCGGTTTTACAGTGATAACTGCAGGAACTTCAAACCGGCACTAGGAAACACACTGAGAAACTAGAGTAAAAGTTTCTCCTGCAACCCGTTCCATTTGTGCTAGATGAACGAACGTCTCTCCACATGCTCAGTTCTGAGAGATAAGTGTGTGTGAAAGCCGTCCTTCAACTAGATTGTTGGGAACACAAAGTTCCTTTTCAGTTGCAAACTACACTCCATATATATATATATGTGGAGGCACTAGCTACAACTCGGTTTTACAGTGAAAACTGCAGGAACTTCAATCCGGCACTAGGAAACACACTGAAAAACTAGAGTAAATGTTTCTCCTGCAACCCGTTCCCTTTGTGCTTGATGAACGAACGTCTCTCCACATGCTCAGTTCTGAGAGATAAGTGTGTGTGAAAGCCGTCCTTCAACTAGATTGTTGGGAACACAAAGTTCCTTTTCAGTTGCATACTACACTCCATACATATATATGGGGAGGTACTAGCTCCAACTCGGTTTTACACTGAAAACTGCAGGAACTTCAAACCGGCACTAGGAAACACACTGAGAAACTAGAGTAAAAGTTTCTCCTGCAACCCGTTCCCTTTTTGCTAGATGAACGAACGTCTCTGCACATGCTCAGTTCTGAGAGATAAGTGTGTGTGAAAGCCGTCCTTCAACTAGATTGTTGGGAACACAAAGTTCCTTTTCAGTTGCAAACTACACTCCATACATATATATGGGGAGGTACTAGCTCCAACTCGGTTTTACAGTGAAAACTGCAGGAACTTCAAACCGGCACTAGGAAACACACTGAGAAACTAGAGTAAAAGTTTCTCCTGCAACCCGTTCCCTTTGTGCTAGATGAACGAACGTCTCTCCACATGCTCAGTTCTGAGAGATAATTGTGTGTGAAAGCCGTCCTTCACCTAGATTGTTGGGAACACAAAGTTCCTTTTCAGTTGCAAACTACACTCCATACATATATATGGGGAGGTACTAGCTCCAACTCGGTTTTACAGTGAAAACTGCAGGAACTTCAAACCGGCACTAGGAAACACACTGAGAATCTAGAGTAAAAGTTTCTCCTGCAACCCGTTCCCTTTGTGCTAGATGAACGAACGTCTCTCCACCTGCTCAGTTCTGAGAGATATGTGTGTGTGAAAGCCGTCCTTCAACTAGATTGTTGGGAACACAAAGTTCCTTTTCAGTTGCAAACTACACTCCATACATATATATGGGGAGGTACTAGCTCCAACTCGGTTTTACAGTGATAACTGCAGGAACTTCAAACCGGCACTAGGAAACACACTGAGAAACTAGAGTAAAAGTTTCTCCTGCAACCCGTTCCCTTTGTGCTAGATGAACGAACGTCTCTCCACATGCTCAGTTCTGAGAGATAAGTGTGTGTGAAAGCCGTCCTTCAACTAGATTGTTGGGAACACAAAGTTCCTTTTCAGTTGCAAACTACACTCCATATATATATATATGGGGAGGCACTAGCTCCAACTCGGTTTTACAGTGAAAACTGCAGGAACTTCAATCCGGCACTAGGAAACACACTGAAAAACTAGAGTAAAAGTTTCTCCTGCAACCCGTTCCCTTTGTGCTTGATGAACGAACGTCTCTCCACATGCTCAGTTCTGAGAGATAAGTGTGTGTGAAAGCCGTCCTTCAACTAGATTGTTGGGAACACAAAGTTCCTTTTCAGTTGCAAACTACACTCCATACATATATATGGGGAGGTACTAGCTCCAACTCGGTTTTACAGTGAAAACTGCAGGAACTTCAAACCGGCACTAGGAAACACACTGAGAAACTAGAGTAAAAGTTTCTCCTGCAACCCGTTCCCTTTGTGCTAGATGAACGAACGTCTCTCCACATGCTCCGTTCTGAGAGATAAGTGTGTGTGAAAGCCGTCCTTCAACTAGATTGTTGGGAACACAAAGTTCCTTTTCAGTTGCAAACTACACTCCATAGATATATATGGGGAGGTACTAGCTCCAACTCGGTTTTACAGTGAAAACTGCAGGAACTTCAAACCGGCACTAGGAAACACACTGAGAAACTAGAGTAAAAGTTTCTCCTGCAACCCGTTCCCTTTGTGCTAGATGAAAGAACGTCTCTCCACATGCTCAGTTCTGAGAGATAAGTGTGTGTGAGAGCCGTCCTTCAACTAGATTGTTGGGAACACGCAGTTCCTTTTCAGTTGCAAACTACACTCCATACATATATATGGGGAGGTACTAGCTCCAACTCGGTTTTACAGTGAAAACTGCAGGAACTTCAAACCGGAACTAGGAAACACACTGAAAAACTAGAGTAAAAGTTTCTCCTGCAACCCGTTCCCTTTGTGCTAGATGAACGAACGTCTCTCCACCTGCTCAGTTCTGAGAGATAAGTGTGTGTGAAAGCCGTCCTTCAACTAGATTGTTGGGAACACAAAGTTCCTTTTCAGTTGCAATCTACACTCCATACATATATATGGGGAGGTACTAGCTCCAACTCGGTTTTACAGTGAAAACTGCAGGAACTTCAAACCGGCACTAGGAAACACACTGAGAAACTAGAGTAAAAGTTTCTCCTGCAACCCGTTCCATTTGTGCTAGATGAACGAACGTCTCTCCACATGCTCAGTTCTGAGAGATAAGTGTGTGTGAAAGCCGTCCTTCAACTAGATTGTTGGGAACACAAAGTTCCTTTTCAGTTGTAAACTACACTCCATATATATATATATGTGGAGGCACTAGCTACAACTCGGTTTTACAGTGAAAACTGCAGGAACTTCAATCCGGCACTAGGAAACACACTGAAAAACTAGAGTAAATGTTTCTCCTGCAACCCGTTCCCTTTGTGCTTGATGAACGAACGTCTCTCCACATGCTCAGTTCTGAGAGATAAGTGTGTGTGAAAGCCGTCCTTCAACTAGATTCTTGGGAACACAAAGTTCCTTTTCAGTTGCATACTACACTCCATACATATATATGGGGAGGTACTAGCTCCAACTCGGTTTTACACTGAAAACTGCAGGAACTTCAAACCGGCACTAGGAAACACACTGAGAAACTAGAGTAAAAGTTTCTCCTGCAACCCGTTCCCTTTTTGCTAGATGAACGAACGTCTCTGCACATGCTCAGTTCTGAGAGATAAGTGTGTGTGAAAGCCGTCCTTCAACTAGATTGTTGGGAACACAAAGTTCCTTTTCAGTTGCAAACTACACTCCATACATATATATGGGGAGGTACTAGCTCCAACTCGGTTTTACAGTGAAAACTGCAGGAACTTCAAACCGGCACTAGGAAACACACTGAGAAACTAGAGTAAAAGTTTCTCCTGCAACCCGTTCCCTTTGTGCTAGATGAACGAACGTCTCTCCACATGCTCAGTTCTGAGAGATAAGTGTGTGTGAAAGCCGTCCTTCAACTAGATTGTTGGGAACACAAAGTTCCTTTTCAGTTGCAAACTACACTCCATACGTATATATGGGGAGGTACTAGCTCCAACTCGGTTTTACAGTGAAAACTGCAGGAACTTCAAACCGGCACTAGGAAACACACTGAGAAACTAGAGTAAAAGTTTCTCCTGCAACCCATTCCCTTTGTGCTAGATGAACGAACGTCTCTCCACATGCTCAGTTCTGAGAGATAATTGTGTGTGAAAGCCGTCCTTCACCTAGATTGTTGGGAACACAAAGTTCCTTTTCAGTTGCAAACTACACTCCATACGTATATATGGGGAGGTACTAGCTCCAACTCGGTTTTACAGTGAAAACTGCAGGAACTTCAAACCGGCACTAGGAAACACACTGAGAAACTAGAGTAATAGTTTCTCCTGCAACCCATTCCCTTTGTGCTAGATGAACGAACGTCTCTCCACCTGCTCAGTTCTGAGAGATAAGTGTGTGTGAAAGCCGTCCTTCAACTAGATTGTTGGGAACACAAAGTTCCTTTTCAGTTGCAAACTACACTCCATACATATATATGGGGAGGTACTAGCTCCAACTCGGTTTTACAGTGAAAACTGCAGGAACTTCAAACCGGCACTAGGAAACACACTGAGAATCTAGAGTAAAAGTTTCTCCTGCAACCCGTTCCCTTTGTGCTAGATGAACGAACGTCTCTCAACCTGCTCAGTTCTGAGAGATATGTGTGTGTGAAAGCCGCCCTTCAACTAGATTGTTGGGAACACAAAGTTCCTTTTCAGTTGCAAACTACACTCCATATATATATATATGGGGAGGCACTAGCTCCAACTCGGTTTTACAGTGAAAACTGCAGGAACTTCAATCCGGCACTAGGAAACACACTGAAAAACTAGAGTAAAAGTTTCTCCTGCAACCCGTTCCCTTTGTGCTTGATGAACGAACGTCTCTCCACATGCTCAGTTCTGAGAGATAAGTGTGTGTGAAAGCCGTCCTTCAACTAGATTGTTGGGAACACAAAGTTCCTTTTCAGTTGCAAACTACACTCCATACATATATATGGGGAGGTACTAGCTCCAACTCGGTTTTACAGTGAAAACTGCAGGAACTTCAAACCGGCACTAGGAAACACACTGAGAAACTAGAGTAAAAGTTTCTCCTGCAACCCGTTCCCTTTGTGCTAGATGAACGAACGTCTCTCCACATGCTCAGTTCTGAGAGATAAGTGTGTGTGAAAGCCGTCCTTCAACTAGATTGTTGGGAACACAAAGTTCCTTTTCAGTTGCAAAATACACTCCATAGATATATATGGGGAGGTACTAGCTCCAACTCGGTTTTACAGTGAAAACTGCAGGAACTTCAAACCGGCACTAGGAAACACACTGAGAAACTAGAGTAAAAGTTTCTCCTGCAACCCGTTCCCTTTGTGCTAGATGAAAGAACGTCTCTCCACATGCTCAGTTCTGAGAGATAAGTGTGTGTGAGAGCCGTCCTTCAACTAGATTGTTGGGAACACGCAGTTCCTTTTCAGTTGCAAACTACACTCCATACATATATATGGGGAGGTACTAGCTCCAACTCGGTTTTACAGTGAAAACTGCAGGAACTTCAAACCGGAACTAGGAAACACACTGAAAAACTAGAGTAAAAGTTTCTCCTGCAACCCGTTCCCTTTGTGCTAGATGAACGAACGTCTCTCCACCTGCTCAGTTCTGAGAGATAAGTGTGTGTGAAAGCCGTCCTTCAACTAGATTGTTGGGAACACAAAGTTCCTTTTCAGTTGCAATCTACACTCCATACATATATATGGGGAGGTACTAGCTCCAACTCGGTTTTACAGTGATAACTGCAGGAACTTCAAACCGGCACTAGGAAACACACTGAGAAACTAGAGTAAAAGTTTCTCCTGCAACCCGTTCCATTTGTGCTAGATGAACGAACGTCTCTCCACATGCTCAGTTCTGAGAGATAAGTGTGTGTGAAAGCCGTCCTTCAACTAGATTGTTGGGAACACAAAGTTCCTTTTCAGTTGCAAACTACACTCCATATATATATATATGTGGAGGCACTAGCTACAACTCGGTTTTACAGTGAAAACTGCAGGAACTTCAATCCGGCACTAGGAAACACACTGAAAAACTAGAGTAAATGTTTCTCCTGCAACCCGTTCCCTTTGTGCTTGATGAACGAACGTCTCTCCACATGCTCAGTTCTGAGAGATAAGTGTGTGTGAAAGCCGTCCTTCAACTAGATTGTTGGGAACACAAAGTTCCTTTTCAGTTGCATACTACACTCCATACATATATATGGGGAGGTACTAGCTCCAACTCGGTTTTACACTGAAAACTGCAGGAACTTCAAACCGGCACTAGGAAACACACTGAGAAACTAGAGTAAAAGTTTCTCCTGCAACCCGTTCCCTTTTTGCTAGATGAACGAACGTCTCTGCACATGCTCAGTTCTGAGAGATAAGTGTGTGTGAAAGCCGTCCTTCAACTAGATTGTTGGGAACACAAAGTTCCTTTTCAGTTGCAAACTACACTCCATACATATATATGGGGAGGTACTAGCTCCAACTCGGTTTTACAGTGAAAACTGCAGGAACTTCAAACCGGCACTAGGAAACACACTGAGAAACTAGAGTAAAAGTTTCTCCTGCAACCCGTTCCCTTTGTGCTAGATGAACGAACGTCTCTCCACATGCTCAGTTCTGAGAGATAAGTGTGTGTGAAAGCCGTCCTTCAACTAGATTGTTGGGAACACAAAGTTCCTTTTCAGTTGCAAACTACACTCCATACGTATATATGGGGAGGTACTAGCTCCAACTCGGTTTTACAGTGAAAACTGCAGGAACTTCAAACCGGCACTAGGAAACACACTGAGAAACTAGAGTAAAAGTTTCTCCTGCAACCCATTCCCTTTGTGCTAGATGAACGAACGTCTCTCCACATGCTCAGTTCTGAGAGATAATTGTGTGTGAAAGCCGTCCTTCACCTAGATTGTTGGGAACACAAAGTTCCTTTTCAGTTGCAAACTACACTCCATACGTATATATGGGGAGGTACTAGCTCCAACTCGGTTTTACAGTGAAAACTGCAGGAACTTCAAACCGGCACTAGGAAACACGCTGAGAAACTAGAGTAATAGTTTCTCCTGCAACCCATTCCCTTTGTGCTAGATGAACGAACGTCTCTCCACCTGCTCAGTTCTGAGAGATAAGTGTGTGTGAAAGCCGTCCTTCAACTAGATTGTTGGGAACACAAAGTTCCTTTTCAGTTGCAAACTACACTCCATACATATATATGGGGAGGTACTAGCTCCAACTCGGTTTTACAATGAAAACTGCAGGAACTTCAAACCGGCACTAGGAAACACACTGAGAATCTAGAGTAAAAGTTTCTCCTGCAACCCGTTCCCTTTGTGCTAGATGAACGAACGTCTCTCAACCTGCTCAGTTCTGAGAGATATGTGTGTGTGAAAGCCGTCCTTCAACTAGATTGTTGGGAACACAAAGTTCCTTTTCAGTTGCAAACTACACTCCATACATATATATGGGGAGGTACTAGCTCCAACTCGGTTTTACAGTGATAACTGCAGGAACTTCAAACCGGCACTAGGAAACACACTGAGAAACTAGAGTAAAAGTTCCTCCTGCAACCCGTTCCATTTGTGCTAGATGAACGAACGTCTCTCCACATGCTCAGTTCTGAGAGATAAGTGTGTGTGAAAGCCGTCCTTCAACTAGATTGTTGGGAACACAAAGTTCCTTTTCAGTTGCAAACTACACTCCATATATATATATATGGGGAGGCACTAGCTCCAACTCGGTTTTACAGTGAAAACTGCAGGAACTTCAATCCGGCACTAGGAAACACACTGAAAAACTAGAGTAAATGTTTCTCCTGCAACCCGTTCCCTTTGTGCTTGATGAACGAACGTCTCTCCACATGCTCAGTTCTGAGAGATAAGTGTGTGTGAAAGCCGTCCTTCAACTAGATTGTTGGGAACACAAAGTTCCTTTTCAGTTGCATACTACACTCCATACATATATATGGGGAGGTACTAGCTCCAACTCGGTTTTACACTGAAAACTGCAGGAACTTCAAACCGGCACTAGGAAACACACTGAGAAACTAGAGTAAAAGTTTCTCCTGCAACCCGTTCCCTTTTTGCTAGATGAACGAACGTCTCTGCACATGCTCAGTTCTGAGAGATAAGTGTGTGTGAAAGCCGTCCTTCAACTAGATTGTTGGGAACACAAAGTTCCTTTTCAGTTGCAAACTACACTCCATACATATATATGGGGAGGTACTAGCTCCAACTCGGTTTTACAGTGAAAACTGCAGGAACTTCAAACCGGCACTAGGAAACACACTGAGAATCTAGAGTAAAAGTTTCTCCTGCAACCCGTTCTCTTTGTGCTAGATGAACGAACGTCTCTCCACCTGCTCAGTTCTGAGAGATATGTGTGTGTGAAAGCCGTCCTTCAACTAGATTGTTGGGAACACAAAGTTCCTTTTCAGTTGCAAACTACACTCCATACATATATATGGGGAGGTACTAACTCCAACTCGGTTTTACAGTGATAACTGCAGGAACTTCAAACCGGCACTAGGAAACACACTGAGAAACTAGAGTAAAAGTTTCTCCTGCAACCCGTTCCCTTTTTGCTAGATGAACGAACGTCTCTCCACATGCTCAGTTCTGAGAGATAAGTGTGTGTGAAAGCCGTCCTTCAACTAGATTGTTGGGAACAAAAAGTTCCTTTTCAGATGCAAACTACACTCCATACATATATATGGGGAGGTACTAGCTCCAACTCGGTTTTACAGTGAAAACTGCAGGAACTTCAAACCGGCACTAGGAAACACACTGAGAAACTAGAGTAAAAGTTTCTCCTGCAACCCGTTCCCTTTGTGCTAGATGAACGAACGTCTCTCCACATGCTCAGTTCTGAGAGATAAGTGTGTGTGAAAGCCGTCCTTCAACTAGATTGTTGGGAACACGCAGTTCCTTTTCAGTTGCAAACTACACTCCATACATATATATGGGGAGGTACTAGCTCCAACTCGGTTTTACAGTGAAAACTGCAGGAAATTCAAACCGGCACTAGGAAACACACTGAGAAACTAGAGTAAAAGTTTCTCCTGCAACCCGTTCCCTTTGTGCTAGATGAACGAACGTCTCTCCACATGCTCAGTTCTGAGAGATAAGTGTGTGTGAAAGCCGTCCTTCAACTAGATTGTTGGGAACACAAAGTTCCTTTTCAGTTGCAAACTACACTCCATACATATATATGGGGAGGTACTAGCTCCAACTCGGTTTTACAGTGAAAACTGCAGGAACTTCAAACCGGCACTAGGAAACACACTGAGAAACTAGAGTAAAAGTTTCTCCTGCAACCCGTTCCCTTTGTGCTAGATGAACGAACGTCTCTCCACATGCTCAGTTCTGAGAGATAAGTGTGTGTGAAAGCCGTCCTTCAACTAGATTGTTGGGAACACAAAGTTCCTTTTCAGTTGCAAACTACACTCCATAGATATATATGGGGAGGTACTAGCTCCAACTCGGTTTTACAGTGAAAACTGCAGGAACTTCAAACCGGCACTAGGAAACACACTGAGAAACTAGAGTAAAAGTTTCTCCTGCAACCCGTTCCCTTTGTGCTAGATGAAAGAACGTCTCTCCACATGCTCAGTTCTGAGAGATAAGTGTGTGTGAGAGCCGTCCTTCAACTAGATTGTTGGGAACACGCAGTTCCTTTTCAGTTGCAAACTACACTCCATACATATATATGGGGAGGTACTAGCTCCAACTCGGTTTTACAGTGAAAACTGCAGGAACTTCAAACCGGAACTAGGAAACACACTGAGAAACTAGAGTAAAGGTTTCTCCTGCAACCCGTTCCCTTTGTGCTAGATGAACGAACGTCTCTCCACCTGCTCAGTTCTGAGAGATAAGTGTGTGTGAAAGCCGTCCTTCAACTAGATTGTTGGGAACACAAAGTTCCTTTTCAGTTGCAAACTACACTCCATACATATATATGGGGAGGTACTAGCTCCAACTCGGTTTTACAGTGATAACTGCAGGAACTTCAAACCGGCACTAGGAAACACACTGAGAAACTAGAGTAAAAGTTTCTCCTGCAACCCGTTCCATTTGTGCTAGATGAACGAACGTCTCTCCACATGCTCAGTTCTGAGAGATAAGTGTGTGTGAAAGCCGTCCTTCAACTAGATTGTTGGGAACACAAAGTTCCTTTTCAGTTGCAAACTACACTCCATATATATATATATGGGGAGGCACTAGCTACAACTCGGTTTTACAGTGAAAACTGCAGGAACTTCAATCCGGCACTAGGAAACACACTGAAAAACTAGAGTAAATGTTTCTCCTGCAACCCGTTCCCTTTGTGCTTGATGAACGAACGTCTCTCCACATGCTCAGTTCTGAGAGATAAGTGTGTGTGAAAGCCGTCCTTCAACTAGATTGTTGGGAACACAAAGTTCCTTTTCAGTTGCATACTACACTCCATACATATATATGGGGAGGTACTAGCTCCAACTCGGTTTTACACTGAAAACTGCAGGAACTTCAAACCGGCACTAGGAAACACACTGAGAAACTAGAGTAAAAGTTTCTCCTGCAACCCGTTCCCTTTTTGCTAGATGAACGAACGTCTCTGCACATGCTCAATTCTGAGAGATAAGTGTGTGTGAAAGCCGTCCTTCAACTAGATTGTTGGGAACACAAAGTTCCTTTTCAGTTGCAAACTACACTCCATACATATATATGGGGAGGTACTAGCTCCAACTCGGTTTTACAGTGAAAACTGCAGGAACTTCAAACCGGCACTAGGAAACACACTGAGAAACTAGAGTAAAAGTTTCTCCTGCAACCCGTTCCCTTTGTGCTAGATGAACGAACGTCTCTCCACATGCTCAGTTCTGAGAGATAAGTGTGTGTGAAAGCCGTCCTTCAACTAGATTGTTGGGAACACAAAGTTCCTTTTCAGTTGCAAACTACACTCCATACGTATATATGGGGAGGTACTAGCTCCAACTCGGTTTTACAGTGAAAACTGCAGGAACTTCAAACCGGCACTAGGAAACACACTGAGAAACTAGAGTAAAAGTTTCTCCTGCAACCCATTCCCTTTGTGCTAGATGAACGAACGTCTCTCCACATGCTCAGTTCTGAGAGATAATTGTGTGTGAAAGCCGTCCTTCACCTAGATTGTTGGGAACACAAAGTTCCTTTTCAGTTGCAAACTACACTCCATACGTATATATGGGGAGGTACTAGCTCCAACTCGGTTTTACAGTGAAAACTGCAGGAAATTCAAACCGGCACTAGGAAACACACTGAGAAACTAGAGTAAAAGTTTCTCCTGCAACCCGTTCCCTTTGTGCTAGATGAACGAACGTCTCTCCACATGCTCAGTTCTGAGAGATAAGTGTGTGTGAAAGCCGTCCTTCAACTAGATTGTTGGGAACACAAAGTTCCTTTTCAGTTGCAAACTACACTCCATACATATATATGGGGAGGTACTAGCTCCAACTCGGTTTTACAGTGAAAACTGCAGGAACTTCAAACCGGCACTAGGAAACACACTGAGAAACTAGAGTAAAAGTTTCTCCTGTAACCCGTTCCCTTTGTGCTAGATGAACGAACGTCTCTCCACATGCTCAGTTCTGAGAGATAAGTGTGTGTGAAAGCCGTCCTTCAACTAGATTGTTGGGAACACAAAGTTCCTTTTCAGTTGCAAACTACACTCCATACATATATATGGGGAGGTACTAGCCCCAACTCGGTTTTACAGTGAAAACTGCAGGAACTTCAAACCGGCACTAGGAAACACACTGAGAAACTAGAGTAAAAGTTTCTCCTGCAACCCGTTCCCTTTGTGCTAGATGAACGAACGTCTCTCCACATGCTCAGTTCTGAGAGATAAGTGTGTGTGAAAGCCGCCCTTCAACTAGATTGTTGGGAACACAAAGTTCCTTTTCAGTTGCAAACTACACTCCATACATATATATGGGGAGGTACTAGCTCCAACTCGGTTTTACAGTGAAAACTGCAGGAACTTCAAACCGGCACTAGGAAACACACTGAGAAAATAGAGTAAAAGTTTCTCCTGCAACCCGTTCCTTTTGTGCTAGATGAACGAACGTCTCTCCACATGCTCATTTCTGAGAGATAAGTGTGTGTGAAAGCCGTCCTTCAACTAGATTGTTGGGAACACAAAGTTCCTTTTCAGTTGCAAACTACACTCCATACGTATATATGGGGAGGTACTAGCTCCAACTCGGTTTTACAGTGAAAACTGCAGGAACTTCAAACCGGCACTAGGAAACACACTGAGAAACTAGAGTAAAAGTTTCTCCTGCAACCCATTCCCTTTGTGCTAGATGAACGAACGTCTCTCCACATGCTCAGTTCTGAGAGATAATTGTGTGTGAAAGCCGTCCTTCACCTAGATTGTTGGGAACACAAAGTTCCTTTTCAGTTGCAAACTACACTCCATACGTATATATGGGGAGGTACTAGCTCCAACTCGGTTTTACAGTGAAAACTGCAGGAACTTCAAACCGGCACTAGGAAACACACTGAGAAACTAGAATAAAAGTTTCTCCTGCAACCCGTTCCCTTTGTGCTAGATGAACGAACGTCTCTCCACATGCTCAGTTCTGAGAGATAAGTGTGTGTGAAAGCCGTCCTTCAACTAGATTGTTGGGAACACAAAGTTCCTTTTCAGTTGCAAACTACACTCCATACATATATATGGGGAGGTACTAGCTCCAACTCGGTTTTACAGTGAAAACTGCAGGAACTTCAAACCGGCACTAGGAAACACACTGAGAAACTAGAGTAAAAGTTTCTCCTGTAACCCGTTCCCTTTGTGCTAGATGAACGAACGTCTCTCCACATGCTCAGTTCTGAGAGATAAGTGTGTGTGAAAGCCGTCCTTCAACTAGATTGTTGGGAACACAAAGTTCCTTTTCAGTTGCAAACTACACTCCATACATATATATGGGGAGGTACTAGCCCCAACTCGGTTTTACAGTGAAAACTGCAGGAACTTCAAACCGGCACTAGGAAACACACTGAGAAACTAGAGTAAAAGTTTCTCCTGCAACCCGTTCCCTTTGTGCTAGATGAACGAACGTCTCTCCACATGCTCAGTTCTGAGAGATAAGTGTGTGTGAAAGCCGCCCTTCAACTAGATTGTTGGGAACACAAAGTTCCTTTTCAGTTGCAAACTACACTCCATACATATATATGGGGAGGTACTAGCTCCAACTCGGTTTTACAGTGAAAACTGCAGGAACTTCAAACCGGCACTAGGAAACACACTGAGAAAATAGAGTAAAAGTTTCTCCTGCAACCCGTTCCCTTTGTGCTAGATGAACGAACGTCTCTCCACATGCTCATTTCTGAGAGATAAGTGTGTGTGAAAGCCGTCCTTCAACTAGATTGTTGGGAACACAAAGTTCCTTTTCAGTTGCAAACTACACTCCATACGTATATATGGGGAGGTACTAGCTCCAACTCGGTTTTACAGTGAAAACTGCAGGAACTTCAAACCGGCACTAGGAAACACACTGAGAAACTAGAGTAAAAGTTTCTCCTGCAACCCGTTCCCTTTGTGCTAGATGAACGAACGTCTCTCCACATGCTCAGTTCTGAGAGATAAGTGTGTGTGAAAGCCGTCCTTCATCTAGATTCTTGGGAACACAAAGTTCCTTTTCAGTTGCAAACTACACTCCATACGTATATATGGGGAGGTACTAGCTCCAACTCGGTTTTACAGTGAAAACTGCAGGAACTTCAAACCGGCACTAGGAAACACACTGAGAAACTAGAGTAAAATTTCTCCTGCAACCCGTTCCCTTTGTGCTAGATGAACGAACGTCTCTCCACATGCTCAGTTCTGAGAGATAAGTGTGTGTGAAAGCCGTCCTTCAACTAGATTGTTGGGAACACAAAGTTCCTTTTCAGTTGCAAACTACACTCCATACATATATATGGGGAGGTACTAGCTCCAACTCGGTTTTACAGTGAAAACTGCAGGAACTTCAAACCGGCACTAGGAAACACACTGAGAAACTAGAGTAAAAGTTTCTCCTGCAACCCGTTCCTTTTGTGCTAGATGAACGAACGTCTCTCCACCTGCTCAGTTCTGAGAGATAATTGTGTGTGAAAGCCGTCCTTCAACTAGATTGTTGGGAACACAAAGTTCCTTTTCAGTTGCAAACTACACTCCATACATATATATGGGGAGGTACTAGCTCCAACTCGGTTTTACAGTGAAAACTGCAGGAACTTCAAACCGGCACTAGGAAACACACTGAGAAACTAGAGTAAAAGTTTCTCCTGCAACCCGTTCCCTTTGTGCTAGATGAACGAACGTCTCTCCACATGCTCAGTTCTGAGAGATACCTGTGTGTGAAAGCCGTTCTTCAACTAGATTGTTGGGAACACGCAGTTCCTTTTCAGTTGCAAACTACACTCCATACATATATATGGGGAGGTACTAGCTCCAACTCGGTTTTACAGTGAAAACTGCAGGAACTTCAAACCGGCACTAGGAAACACACTGAGAAACTAGAGTAAAAGTTTCTCCTGCAACCCGTTCCCTTTGTGCTAGATGAACGAACGTCTCTCCACATGCTCAGTTCTGAGAGATAAGTGTGTGTGAAAGCCGTCCTTCAACTAGATTGTTGGGAACACAAAGTTCCTTTTCAGTTGCAAACTACTCTCCATACATATATATGGGGAGGTACTAGCTCCAACTCGGTTTTACAGTGAAAACTGCAGGAACTTCAAACCGGCACTAGGAAACACACTGAAAAACTAGAGTAAAAGTTTCTCCTGCAACCCGTTCCCTTTGTGCTAGATGAACGAACGTCTCTCCACATGCTCAGTTCTGAGAGATAAGTGTGTGTGAAAGCCGTCCTTCAACTAGATTGTTGGGAACACAAAGTTCCTTTTCAGTTGCAAACTACACTCCATACATATATATGGGGAGGTACTAGCTCCAACTCGGTTTTACAGTGAAAACTGCAGGAACTTCAAACCGGCACTAGGAAACACACTGAGAAACTAGAGTAAAAGTTTCTCCTGCAACCCGTTCCCTTTGTGCTAGATGAACGAACGTCTCTCCACATGCTCAGTTCTGAGAGATAAGTGTGTGTGAAAGCCGTCCTTCACCTAGATTCTTGGGAACACAAAGTTCCTTTTCAGTTGCAAACTACACTCCATACGTATATTTGGGGAGGTACTAGTTCCAACTCGGTTTTACAGTGAAAACTGCAGGAACTTCAAACCGGCACTAGGAAACACACTGAGAAACTAGAGTAAAATTTCTCCTGCAACCCGTTCCCTTTGTGCTAGATGAACGAACGTCTCTCCACATGCTCAGTTCTGAGAGATAAGTGTGTGTGAAAGCCGTCCTTCACCTAGATTCTTGGGAACACAAAGTTCCTTTTCAGTTGCAAACTACACTCCATACGTATATTTGGGGAGGTACTAGTTCCAACTCGGTTTTACAGTGAAAACTGCAGGAACTTCAAACCGGCACTAGGAAACACACTGAGAAACTAGAGTAAAATTTCTCCTGCAACCCGTTCCCTTTGTGCTAGATGAACGAACGTCTCTCCACATGCTCAGTTCTGAGAGATAAGTGTGTGTGAAAGCCGTCCTTCAACTAGATTGTTGGGAACACAAAGTTCCTTTTCAGTTGCAAACTACACTCCATACATATATATGGGGAGGTACTAGCCCCAACTCGGTTTTACAGTGAAAACTGCAGGAACTTCAAACCGGCACTAGGAAACACACTGAGAAACTAGAGTAAAAGTTTCTCCTGCAACCCGTTCCCTTTGTGCTAGATGAACGAACGTCTCTCCACATGCTCAGTTCTGAGAGATAAGTGTGTGTGAAAGCCGCCCTTCAACTAGATTGTTGGGAACACAAAGTTCCTTTTCAGTTGCAAACTACACTCCATACATATATATGGGGAGGTACTAGCTCCAACTCGGTTTTACAGTGAAAACTGCAGGAACTTCAAACCGGCACTAGGAAACACACTGAGAAAATAGAGTAAAAGTTTCTCCTGCAACCCGTTCCTTTTGTGCTAGATGAACGAACGTCTCTCCACATGCTCATTTCTGAGAGATAAGTGTGTGTGAAAGCCGTCCTTCAACTAGATTGTTGGGAACACAAAGTTCCTTTTCAGTTGCAAACTACACTCCATACGTATATATCGGGAGGTACTAGCTCCAACTCGGTTTTACAGTGAAAACTGCAGGAACTTCAAACCGGCACTAGGAAACACACTGAGAAACTAGAGTAAAAGTTTCTCCTGCAACCCATTCCCTTTGTGCTAGATGAACGAACGTCTCTCCACATGCTCAGTTCTGAGAGATAATTGTGTGTGAAAGCCGTCCTTCACCTAGATTGTTGGGAACACAAAGTTCCTTTTCAGTTGCAAACTACAATCCATACGTATATATGGGGAGGTACTAGCTCCAACTCGGTTTTACAGTGAAAACTGCAGGAACTTCAAACCGGCACTAGGAAACACACTGAGAAACTAGAATAAAAGTTTCTCCTGCAACCCGTTCCCTTTGTGCTAGATGAACGAACGTCTCTCCACATGCTCAGTTCTGAGAGATAAGTGTGTGTGAAAGCCGTCCTTCAACTAGATTGTTGGGAACACAAAGTTCCTTTTCAGTTGCAAACTACACTCCATACATATATATGGGGAGGTACTAGCTCCAACTCGGTTTTACAGTGAAAACTGCAGGAACTTCAAACCGGCACTAGGAAACACACTGAGAAACTAGAGTAAAAGTTTCTCCTGTAACCCGTTCCCTTTGTGCTAGATGAACGAACGTCTCTCCACATGCTCAGTTCTGAGAGATAAGTGTGTGTGAAAGCCGTCCTTCAACTAGATTGTTGGGAACACAAAGTTCCTTTTCAGTTGCAAACTACACTCCATACATATATATGGGGAGGTACTAGCCCCAACTCGGTTTTACAGTGAAAACTGCAGGAACTTCAAACCGGCACTAGGAAACACACTGAGAAACTAGAGTAAAAGTTTCTCCTGCAACCCGTTCCCTTTGTGCTAGATGAACGAACGTCTCTCCACATGCTCAGTTCTGAGAGATAAGTGTGTGTGAAAGCCGCCCTTCAACTAGATTGTTGGGAACACAAAGTTCCTTTTCAGTTGCAAACTACACTCCATACATATATATGGGGAGGTACTAGCTCCAACTCGGTTTTACAGTGAAAACTGCAGGAACTTCAAACCGGCACTAGGAAACACACTGAGAAAATAGAGTAAAAGTTTCTCCTGCAACCCGTTCCCTTTGTGCTAGATGAACGAACGTCTCTCCACATGCTCATTTCTGAGAGATAAGTGTGTGTGAAAGCCGTCCTTCAACTAGATTGTTGGGAACACAAAGTTCCTTTTCAGTTGCAAACTACACTCCATACGTATATATGGGGAGGTACTAGCTCCAACTCGGTTTTACAGTGAAAACTGCAGGAACTTCAAACCGGCACTAGGAAACACACTGAGAAACTAGAGTAAAAGTTTCTCCTGCAACCCGTTCCCTTTGTGCTAGATGAACGAACGTCTCTCCACATGCTCAGTTCTGAGAGATAAGTGTGTGTGAAAGCCGTCCTTCATCTAGATTCTTGGGAACACAAAGTTCCTTTTCAGTTGCAAACTACACTCCATACGTATATATGGGGAGGTACTAGCTCCAACTCGGTTTTACAGTGAAAACTGCAGGAACTTCAAACCGGCACTAGGAAACACACTGAGAAACTAGAGTAAAATTTCTCCTGCAACCCGTTCCCTTTGTGCTAGATGAACGAACGTCTCTCCACATGCTCAGTTCAGAGAGATAAGTGTGTGTGAAAGCCGTCCTTCAACTAGATTGTTGGGAACACAAAGTTCCTTTTCAGTTGCAAACTACACTCCATACATATATATGGGGAGGTACTAGCTCCAACTCGGTTTTACAGTGAAAACTGCAGGAACTTCAAACCGGCACTAGGAAACACACTGAGAAACTAGAGTAAAAGTTTCTCCTGCAACCCGTTCCTTTTGTGCTAGATGAACGAACGTCTCTCCACCTGCTCAGTTCTGAGAGATAATTGTGTGTGAAAGCCGTCCTTCAACTAGATTGTTGGGAACACAAAGTTCCTTTTCAGTTGCAAACTACACTCCATACATATATATGGGGAGGTACTAGCTCCAACTCGGTTTTACAGTGAAAACTGCAGGAACTTCAAACCGGCACTAGGAAACACACTGAGAAACTAGAGTAAAAGTTTCTCCTGCAACCCGTTCCCTTTGTGCTAGATGAACGAACGTCTCTCCACATGCTCAGTTCTGAGAGATACCTGTGTGTGAAAGCCGTTCTTCAACTAGATTGTTGGGAACACGCAGTTCCTTTTCAGTTGCAAACTACACTCCATACATATATATGGGGAGGTACTAGCTCCAACTCGGTTTTACAGTGAAAACTGCAGGAACTTCAAACCGGCACTAGGAAACACACTGAGAAACTAGAGTAAATGTTTCTCCTGCAACCCGTTCTCTTTGTGCTAGATGAACGAACGTCTCTCCACATGCTCAGTTCTGAGAGATAAGTGTGTGTGAAAGCCGTCCTTCAACTAGATTGTTGGGAACACAAAGTTCCTTTTCAGTTGCAAACTACACTCCATACATATATATGGGGAGGTACTAGCTCCAACTCGGTTTTACAGTGAAAACTGCAGGAACTTCAAACCGGCACTAGGAAACACACTGAAAAACTAGAGTAAAAGTTTCTCCTGCAACCCGTTCCCTTTGTGCTAGATGAACGAACGTCTCTCCACATGCTCAGTTCTGAGAGATAAGTGTGTGTGAAAGCCGTCCTTCAACTAGATTGTTGGGAACACAAAGTTCCTTTTCAGTTGCAAACTACACTCCATACATATATATGGGGAGGTACTAGCTCCAACTCGGTTTTACAGTGAAAACTGCAGGAACTTCAAACCGGCACTAGGAAACACACTGAAAAACTAGAGTAAAAGTTTCTCCTGCAACCCGTTCCCTTTGTGCTAGATGAACGAACGTCTCTCCACATGCTCAGTTCTGAGAGATAAGTGTGTGTGAAAGCCGTCCTTCACCTAGATTCTTGGGAACACAAAGTTCCTTTTCAGTTGCAAACTACACTCCATACGTATATTTGGGGAGGTACTAGTTCCAACTCGGTTTTACAGTGAAAACTGCAGGAACTTCAAACCGGCACTAGGAAACACACTGAGAAACTAGAGTAAAATTTCTCCTGCAACCCGTTCCCTTTGTGCTAGATGAACGAACGTCTCTCCACATGCTCAGTTCTGAGAGATAAGTGTGTGTGAAAGCCGTCCTTCAACTAGATTGTTGGGAACACAAAGTTCCTTTTCAGTTGCAAACTACACTCCATACATATATATGGGGAGGTACTAGCTCCAACTCGGTTTTACAGTGAAAACTGCAGGAACTTCAAACCGGCACTAGGAAACACACTGAGAAACTAGAGTAAAAGTTTCTCCTGCAACCCGTTCCTTTTGGGCTAGATGAACGAACGTCTCTCCACCTGCTCAGTTCTGAGAGATAAGTGTGTGTGAAAGCCGTCCTTCAACTAGATTGTTGGGAACACAAAGTTCCTTTTCAGTTGCAAACTACACTCCATACATATATATGGGGAGGTACTAGCTCCAACTCGGTTTTACAGTGAAAACTGCAGGAACTTCAAACCGGCACTAGGAAACACACTGAGAAACTAGAGTAAAAGTTTCTCCTGCAACCCGTTCCCTTTGTGCTAGATGAACGAACGTCTCTCCACATGCTCAGTTCTGAGAGATAAGTGTGTGTGAAAGCCGTCCTTCACCTAGATTGTTGGGAACACAAAGTTCCTTTTCAGTTGCAAACTACACTCCATACGTATATATGGGGAGGTACTAGCTCCAACTCGGTTTTACAGTGAAAACTGCAGGAACTTCAAACCGGCACTAGGAAACACACTGAGAAACTAGAGTAAAATTTCTCCTGCAACCCGTTCCCTTTGTGCTAGATGAACGAACGTCTCTCCACATGCTCAGTTCTGAGAGATAAGTGTGTGTGAAAGCCGTCCTTCAACTAGATTGTTGGGAACACAAAGTTCCTTTTCAGTTGCAAACTACACTCCATACATATATATGGGGAGGTACTAGCTCCAACTCGGTTTTACAGTGAAAACTGCAGGAACTTCAAACCGGCACTAGGAAACACACTGAGAAACTAGAGTAAAAGTTTCTCCTGCAACCCGTTCCTTTTGTGCTAGATGAACGAACATCTCTCCACCTGCTCAGTTCTGAGAGATAAGTGTGTGTGAAAGCCGTCCTTCAACTAGATTGTTGGGAACACAAAGTTCCTTTTCAGTTGCAAACTACACTCCATACATATATATGGGGAGGTACTAGCTCCAACTCGGTTTTACTGTGAAAACTGCAGGAACTTCAAACCGGCACTAGGAAACACACTGAGAAACTAGAGTAAAAGTTTCTCCTGCAACCCGTTCCCTTTGTGCTAGATGAACGAACGTCTCTCCACATACTCAGTTCTGAGAGATACGTGTGTGTGAAAGCCGTCCTTCAACTAGATTGTTGGGAACACAAAGTTCCTTTTCAGTTGCAAACTACACTCCATACATATATATGGGGAGGTACTAGCTCCAACTCGGTTTTACAGTGAAAACTGCAGGAACTTCAAACCGGCACTAGGAAACACACTGAGAAACTAGAGTAAAAGTTTCTCCTGCAACCCGTTCCCTTTGTGCTAGATGAACGAACGTCTCTCCACATGCTCAGTTCTGAGAGATAAGTGTGTGTGAAAGCCGTCCTTCAACTAGATTGTTGGGAACACAAAGTTCCTTTTCAGTTGCAAACTACACTCCATACATATATATGGGGAGGTACTAGCTCCAACTCGGTTTTACAGTGAAAACTGCAGGAACTTCAAACCGGCACTAGGAAACACACTGAGAAACTAGAGTAAAAGTTTCTCCTGCAACCCGTTCCCTTTGTGCTAGATGAACGAACGTCTCTCCACATGCTCAGTTCTGAGAGATACGTGTGTGTGAAAGCCGTCCTTCAACTAGATTGTTGGGAACACAAAGTTCCTTTTCAGTTGCAAACTACACTCCATACATATATATGGGGAGGTACTAGCTCCAACTCGGTTTTACAGTGAAAACTGCAGGAACTTCAAACCGGCACTAGGAAACACACTGAGAAACTAGAGTAAAAGTTTCTCCTGCAACCCGTTCCCTTTGTGCTATATGAACGAACGTCTCTCCACATGCTCATTTCTGAGAGATAAGTGTGTGTGAAAGCCGTCCTTCAACTAGATTGTTGGGAACACAAAGTTCCTTTTCAGTTGCAAACTACACTCCATACGTATATATGGGGAGGTACTAGCTCCAACTCGGTTTTACAGTGAAAACTGCAGGAACTTCAAACCGGCACTAGGAAACACACTGAGAAACTAGAGTAAAAGTTTCTCCTGCAACCCGTTCCCTTTGTGCTAGATGAACGAATGTCTCTCCACATGCTCAGTTCTGAGAGATAAGTGTGTGTGAAAGCCGTCCTTCATCTAGATTCTTGGGAACACAAAGTTCCTTTTCAGTTGCAAACTACACTCCATACGTATATATGGGGAGGTACTAGCTCCAACTCGGTTTTACAGTGAAAACTGCAGGAACTTCAAACCGGCACTAGGAAACACACTGAGAAACTAGAGTAAAATTTCTCCTGCAACCCGTTCCCTTTGTGCTAGATGAACGAACGTCTCTCCACATGCTCAGTTCTGAGAGATAAGTGTGTGTGAAAGCCGTCCTTCAACTAGATTGTTGGGAACACAAAGTTCCTTTTCAGTTGCAAACTACACTCCATACATATATATGGGGAGGTACTAGCTCCAACTCGGTTTTACAGTGAAAACTGCAGGAACTTCAAACCGGCACTAGGAAACACACTGAGAAACTAGAGTAAAAGTTTCTCCTGCAACCCGTTCCTTTTGTGCTAGATGAACGAACGTCTCTCCACCTGCTCAGTTCTGAGAGATAATTGTGTGTGAAAGCCGTCCTTCAACTAGATTGTTGGGAACACAAAGTTCCTTTTCAGTTGCAAACTACACTCCATACATATATATGGGGAGGTACTAGCTCCAACTCGGTTTTACAGTGAAAACTGCAGGAACTTCAAACCGGCACTAGGAAACACACTGAGAAACTAGAGTAAAAGTTTCTCCTGCAACCCGTTCCCTTTGTGCTAGATGAACGAACGTCTCTCCACATGCTCAGTTCTGAGAGATACCTGTGTGTGAAAGCCGTTCTTCAACTAGATTGTTGGGAACACGCAGTTCCTTTTCAGTTGCAAACTACACTCCATACATATATATGGGGAGGTACTAGCTCCAACTCGGTTTTACAGTGAAAACTGCAGGAACTTCAAACCGGCACTAGGAAACACACTGAGAAACTAGAGTAAATGTTTCTCCTGCAACCCGTTCTCTTTGTGCTAGATGAACGAACGTCTCTCCACATGCTCAGTTCTGAGAGATAAGTGTGTGTGAAAGCCGTCCTTCAACTAGATTGTTGGGAACACAAAGTTCCTTTTCAGTTGCAAACTACACTCCATACATATATATGGGGAGGTACTAGCTCCAACTCGGTTTTACAGTGAAAACTGCAGGAACTTCAAACCGGCACTAGGAAACACACTGAAATACTAGAGTAAAAGTTTCTCCTGCAACCCGTTCCCTTTGTGCTAGATGAACGAACGTCTCTCCACATGCTCAGTTCTGAGAGATAAGTGTGTGTGAAAGCCGTCCTTCAACTAGATTGTTGGGAACACAAAGTTCCTTTTCAGTTGCAAACTACACTCCATACATATATATGGGGAGCTACTAGCTCCAACTCGGTTTTACAGTGAAAACTGCAGGAACTTCAAACCGGCACTAGGAAACACACTGAGAAACTAGAGTAAAAGTTTCTCCTGCAACCCGTTCCCTTTGTGCTAGATGAACGAACGTCTCTCCACATGCTCAGTTCTGAGAGATAAGTGTGTGTGAAAGCCGTCCTTCACCTAGATTCTTGGGAACACAAAGTTCCTTTTCAGTTGCAAACTACACTCCATACGTATATTTGGGGAGGTACTAGTTCCAACTCGGTTTTACAGTGAAAACTGCAGGAACTTCAAACCGGCACTAGGAAACACACTGAAAAACTAGAGTAAAATTTCTCCTGCAACCCGTTCCCTTTGTGCTAGATGAACGAACGTCTCTCCACATGCTCAGTTCTGAGAGATAAGTGTGTGTGAAAGCCGTCCTTCAACTAGATTGTTGGGAACACAAAGTTCCTTTTCAGTTGCAAACTACACTCCATACATATATATGGGGAGGTACTAGCTCCAACTCGGTTTTACAGTGAAAACTGCAGGAACTTCAAACCGGCACTAGGAAACACACTGAGAAACTAGAGTAAAAGTTTCTCCTGCAACCCGTTCCTTTTGGGCTAGATGAACGAACGTCTCTCCACCTGCTCAGTTCTGAGAGATAAGTGTGTGTGAAAGCCGTCCTTCAACTAGATTGTTGGGAACACAAAGTTCCTTTTCAGTTGCAAACTACACTCCATACATATATATGGGGAGGTACTAGCTCCAACTCGGTTTTACAGTGAAAACTGCAGGAACTTCAAACCGGCACTAGGAAACACACTGAGAAACTAGAGTAAAAGTTTCTCCTGCAACCCGTTCCCTTTGTGCTAGATGAACGAACGTCTCTCCACATGCTCAGTTCTGAGAGATAAGTGTGTGTGAAAGCCGTCCTTCACCTAGATTGTTGGGAACACAAAGTTCCTTTTCAGTTGCAAACTACACTCCATACGTATATATGGGGAGGTACTAGCTCCAACTCGGTTTTACAGTGAAAACTGCAGGAACTTCAAACCGGCACTAGGAAACACACTGAGAAACTAGAGTAAAATTTCTCCTGCAACCCGTTCCCTTTGTGCTAGATGAACGAACGTCTCTCCACATGCTCAGTTCTGAGAGATAAGTGTGTGTGAAAGCCGTCCTTCAACTAGATTGTTGGGAACACAAAGTTCCTTTTCAGTTGCAAACTACACTCCATACATATATATGGGGAGGTACTAGCTCCAACTCGGTTTTACAGTGAAAACTGCAGGAACTTCAAACCGGCACTAGGAAACACACTGAGAAACTAGAGTAAAAGTTTCTCCTGCAACCCGTTCCTTTTGTGCTAGATGAACGAACATCTCTCCACCTGCTCAGTTCTGAGAGATAAGTGTGTGTGAAAGCCGTCCTTCAACTAGATTGTTGGGAACACAAAGTTCCTTTTCAGTTGCAAACTACACTCCATACATATATATGGGGAGGTACTAGCTCCAACTCGGTTTTACTGTGAAAACTGCAGGAACTTCAAACCGGCACTAGGAAACACACTGAGAAACTAGAGTAAAAGTTTCTCCTGCAACCCGTTCCCTTTGTGCTAGATGAACGAACGTCTCTCCACATACTCAGTTCTGAGAGATACGTGTGTGTGAAAGCCGTCCTTCAACTAGATTGTTGGGAACACAAAGTTCCTTTTCAGTTGCAAACTACACTCCATACATATATATGGGGAGGTACTAGCTCCAACTCGGTTTTACAGTGAAAACTGCAGGAACTTCAAACCGGCACTAGGAAACACACTGAGAAACTAGAGTAAAAGTTTCTCCTGCAACCCGTTCCCTTTGTGCTAGATGAACGAACGTCTCTCCACATGCTCAGTTCTGAGAGATACGTGTGTGTGAAAGCCGTCCTTCAACTAGATTGTTGGGAACACAAAGTTCCTTTTCAGTTGCAAACTACACTCCATACATATATATGGGGAGGTACTAGCTCCAACTCGGTTTTACAGTGAAAACTGCAGGAACTTCAAACCGGCACTAGGAAACACACTGAGAAACTAGAGTAAAAGTTTCTCCTGCAACCCGTTCCCTTTGTGCTAGATGAACGAACGTCTCTCCACATGCTCAGTTCTGAGAGATAAGTGTGTGTGAAAGCCGTCCTTCAACTAGATTGTTGGGAACACAAAGTTCCTTTTCAGTTGCAAACTACACTCCATACATATATATGGGGAGGTACTAGCTCCAACTCGGTTTTACAGTGAAAACTGCAGGAACTTCAAACCGGCACTAGGAAACACACTGAGAAACTAGAGTAAAAGTTTCTCCTGCAACCCGTTCCCTTTGTGCTAGATGAACGAACGTCTCTCCACATGCTCAGTTCTGAGAGATAAGTGTGTGTGAAAGCCGTCCTTCAACTAGATTGTTGGGAACACGCAGTTCCTTTTCAGTTGCAAACTACACTCCATATATATATATATGGGGAGGTGCTAGCTCCAACTCGGTTTTACAGTGAAAACTGCAGGAACTTCAATCCGGCACTAGGAAACACACTGAAAAACTAGAGTAAATGTTTCTCCTGCAACCCGTTCCCTTTGTGCTAGATGAACGAACGTCTCTCCACATGCTCAGTTCTGAGAGATAAGTGTGTGTGAAAGCCGTCCTTCAACTAGATTGTTGGGAACACAAAGTTCCTTTTCAGTTGCAAACTACACTCCATACATATATATGGGGAGGTACTAGCTCCAACTCGGTTTTACAGTGAAAACTGCAGGATCTTCAAACCGGCACTAGGAAACACACTGAGAAACTAGAGTAAAAGTTTCTCCTGCATCCCGTTCCCTTTTTGCTAGATGAACGAACGTCTCTCCACATGCTCAGTTCTGAGAGATAAGTGTGTGTGAAAGCCGTCCTTCAACTAGATTGTTGGGAACACAAAGTTCCTTTTCAGTTGCAAACTACACTCCATACATATATATGGGGAGGTACTAGCTCCAACTCGGTTTTACAGTGAAAACTGCAGGATCTTCAAACCGGCACTAGGAAACACACTGAGAAACTAGAGTAAAAGTTTCTCCTGCATCCCGTTCCCTTTTTGCTAGATGAACGAACGTCTCTCCACATGCTCAGTTCTGAGAGATAAGTGTGTGTGAAAGCCGTCCTTCAACTAGATTGTTGGGAACACAAAGTTCCTTTTCAGTTGCAAACTACACTCCATACATATATATGGGGAGGTACTAGCTCCAACTCGGTTTTACAGTGAAAACTGCAGGAACTTCAAACCGGCACTAGGAAACACACTGAGAAACTAGAGTAAAAGTTTCTCCTGCAACCCGTTCCCTTTGTGCTAGATGAACGAACGTCTCTCCACATGCTCAGTTCTGAGAGATAAGTGTGTGTGAAAGCCGTCCTTCAACTAGATTGTTGGGAACACAAAGTTCCTTTTCAGTTGCAAACTACACTCCATACATATATATGGGGAGGTACTAGCTCCAACTCGGTTTTACAGTGAAAACTGCAGGAACTTCAAACCGGCACTAGGAAACACACTGAGAAACTAGAGTAAAAGTTTCTCCTGCAACCCGTTCCCTTTGTGCTAGATGAACGAACGTCTCTCCACATGCTCAGTTCTGAGAGATAAGTGTGTGTGAAAGCCGTCCTTCAACTAGATTGTTGGGAACACAAAGTTCCTTTTCAGTTGCAAACTACACTCCATACATATATATGGGGAGGTACTAGCTCCAACTCGGTTTTACAGTGAAAACTGCAGGAACTTCAAACCGGCACTAGGAAACACACTGAGAAACTAGAGTAAAAGTTTCTCCTGCAACCCGTTCCCTTTGTGCTAGATGAACGAACGTCTCTCCACATGCTCAGTTCTGAGAGATAAGTGTGTGTGAAAGCCGTCCTTCAACTAGATTGTTGGGAACACAAAGTTCCTTTTCAGTTGCAAACTACACTCCATACATATATATGGGGAGGTACTAGCTCCAACTCGGTTTTACAGTGAAAACTGCAGGAACTTCAAACCGGCACTAGGAAACACACTGAGAAACTAGAGTAAAAGTTTCTCCTGCAACCCGTTCCCTTTGTGCTAGATGAACGAACGTCTCTCCACATGCTCAGTTCTGAGAGATAAGTGTGTGTGAAAGCCGTCCTTCAACTAGATTGTTGGGAACACAAAGTTCCTTTTCAGTTGCAAACTACACTCCATACATATATATGGGGAGGTACTAGCTCCAACTCGGTTTTACAGTGAAAACTGCAGGAACTTCAAACCGGCACTAGGAAACACACTGAGAAACTAGAGTAAAAGTTTCTCCTGCAACCCGTTCCCTTTGTGCTAGATGAACGAACGTCTCTCCACATGCTCAGTTCTGAGAGATAAGTGTGTGTGAAAGCCGTCCTTCAACTAGATTGTTGGGAACACGCAGTTCCTTTTCAGTTGCAAACTACACTCCATATATATATATATGGGGAGGTGCTAGCTCCAACTCGGTTTTACAGTGAAAACTGCAGGAACTTCAATCCGGCACTAGGAAACACACTGAAAAACTAGAGTAAATGTTTCTCCTGCAACCCGTTCCCTTTGTGCTAGATGAACGAACGTCTCTCCACATGCTCAGTTCTGAGAGATAAGTGTGTGTGAAAGCCGTCCTTCAACTAGATTGTTGGGAACACAAAGTTCCTTTTCAGTTGCAAACTACACTCCATACATATATATGGGGAGGTACTAGCTCCAACTCGGTTTTACAGTGAAAACTGCAGGATCTTCAAACTGGCACTAGGAAACACACTGAGAAACTAGAGTAAAAGTTTCTCCTGCATCCCGTTCCCTTTTTGCTAGATGAACGAACGTCTCTCCACATGCTCAGTTCTGAGAGATAAGTGTGTGTGAAAGCCGTCCTTCAACTAGATTGTTGGGAACACAAAGTTCCTTTTCAGTTGCAAACTACACTCCATACATATATATGGGGAGGTACTAGCTCCAACTCGGTTTTACAGTGAAAACTGCAGGAACTTCAAACCGGCACTAGGAAACACACTGAGAAACTAGAGTAAAAGTTTCTCCTGCAACCCGTTCCCTTTGTGCTAGATGAACGAACGTCTCTCCACATGCTCAGTTCTGAGAGATAAGTGTGTGTGAAAGCCGTCCTTCAACTAGATTGTTGGGAACACAAAGTTCCTTTTCAGTTGCAAACTACACTCCATACATATATATGGGGAGGTACTAGCTCCAACTCGGTTTTACAGTGAAAACTGCAGGAACTTCAAACCGGCACTAGGAAACACACTGAGAAACTAGAGTAAAACTTTCTCCTGCAACCCGTTCCCTTTGTGCTAGATGAACGAACGTCTCTCCACATGCTCAGTTCTGAGAGATAAGTGTGTGTGAAAGCCGTCCTTCAACTAGATTGTTGGGAACACAAAGTTCCTTTTCAGTTGCAAACTACACTCCATACATATATATGGGGAGGTACTAGCTCCAACTCGGTTTTACAGTGAAAACTGCAGGAACTTCAAACCGGCACTAGGAAACACACTGAGAAACTAGAGTAAAAGATTCTCCTGCAACCCGTTCCCTTTGTGCTAGATGAACGAACGTCTCTCCACATGCTCAGTTCTGAGAGATAAGTGTGTGTGAAAGCCGTCCTTCAACTAGATTGTTGGGAACACAAAGTTCCTTTTCAGTTGCAAACTACACTCCATACATATATATGGGGAGGTACTAGCTCCAACTCGGTTTTACAGTGAAAACTGCAGGAACTTCAAACCGGCACTAGGAAACACACTGAGAAACTAGAGTAAAAGTTTCTCCTGCAACCCGTTCCCTTTGTGCTAGATGAACGAACGTCTCTCCACATGCTCAGTTCTGAGAGATAAGTGTGTGTGAAAGCCGTCCTTCAACTAGATTGTTGGGAACACAAAGTTCCTTTTCAGTTGCAAACTACACTCCATACATATATATGGGGAGGTACTAGCTCCAACTCGGTTTTACAGTGAAAACTGCAGGAACTTCAAACCGGCACTAGGAAACACACTGAGAAACTAGAGTAAAAGTTTCTCCTGCAACCCGTTCCCTTTGTGCTAGATGAACGAACGTCTCTCCACATGCTCAGTTCTGAGAGATACCTGTGTGTGAAAGCCGTCCTTCAACTAGATTGTTGGGAACACGCAGTTTCTTTTCAGTTGCAAACTACACTCCATACATATATATGGGGAGGTACTAGCTCCAACTCGGTTTTACAGTGAAAACTGCAGGAACCTCAAACCGGCACTAGGAAACACACTGAGAAACTAGAGTAAAAGTTTCTCCTGCAACCCGTTCTCTTTGTGCTAGATGAAGGAAAGTCTCTCCACATGCTCAGTTCTGAGAGATAAGTGTGTGTGAAAGCCGTCCTTCAACTAGATTGTTGGGAACACAAAGTTCCTTTTCAGTTGCAAACTACACTCCATACATATATATGGGGAGGTACTAGCTCCAACTCGGTTTTACAGTGAAAACTGCAGGAACTTCAAACCGGCACTAGGAAACACACTGAGAAACTAGAGTAAAAGTTTCTCCTGCAACCCGTTCCCTTTGTGCTAGATGAACGAACGTCTCTCCACATGCTCAGTTCTGAGAGATAAGTGTGTGTGAAAGCCGTCCTTCAACTAGATTGTTGGGAACACAAAGTTCCTTTTCAGTTGCAAACTACACTCCATACATATATATGGGGAGGTACTAGCTCCAACTCGGTTTTACAGTGAAAACTGCAGGAACTTCAAACCGGCACTAGGAAACACACTGAGAAACTAGAGTAAAAGTTTCTCCTGCAACCCGTTCCCTTTGTGCTAGATGAACGAACGTCTCTCCACATGCTCAGTTCTGAGAGATAAGTGTGTGTGAAAGCCGTCCTTCAACTAGATTGTTGGGAACACAAAGTTCCTTTTCAGTTGCAAACTACACTCCATACATATATATGGGGAGGTACTAGCTCCAACTCGGTTTTACAGTGAAAACTGCAGGAACTTCAAACCGGCACTAGGAAACACACTGAGAAACTAGAGTAAAAGTTTCTCCTGCAACCCGTTCCCTTTGTGCTAGATGAACGAACGTCTCTCCACATGCTCAGTTCTGAGAGATAAGTGTGTGTGAAAGCCGTCCTTCAACTAGATTGTTGGGAACACAAAGTTCCTTTTCAGTTGCAAACTACACTCCATATATATATATATGGGGAGGTACTAGCTCCAACTCGGTTTTACAGTGAAAACTGCAGGAACTTCAAACCGGCACTAGGAAACACACTGAAAAACTAGAGTAAATGTTTCTCCTGCAACCCGTTCCCTTTGTGCTAGATGAACGAACGTCTCTCCACATGCTCAGTTCTGAGAGATAAGTGTGTGTGAAAGCCGTCCTTCAACTAGATTGTTGGGAACCCAAAGTTCCTTTTCAGTTGCAAACTGCACTCCATACATATATATGGGGAGGTACTAGCTCCAACTCGGTTTTACAATGAAAACTGCAGGAACTTCAAACCGGCACTAGGAAACACACTAAGAAACTAGAGTAAAAGTTTCTCCTGCAACCCGTTCCCTTTTTGCTAGATGAACGAACGTCTCTCCACATGCTCAGTTCTGAGAGATAAGTGTGTGTGAAAGCCGTCCTTCACCTAGATTGTTGGGAACACAAAGTTCCTTTTCAGTTGCAAACTACACTCCATACATATATATGGGGAGGTACTAGCTCCAACTCGGTTTTACAGTGAAAACTGCAGGAACTTCAAACCGGCACTAGGAAACACACTGAGAAACTAGAGTAAAAGTTTCTCCTGCAACCCGTTCCCTTTGTGCTAGATGAACGAACGTCTCTCCACATGCTCAGTTCTGAGAGATAAGTGTGTGTGAAAGCCGTCCTTCAACTAGATTGTTGGGAACACAAAGTTCCTTTTCAGTTGCAAACTACACTCCATACATATATATGGGGAGGTACTAGCTCCAACTCGGTTTTACAGTGAAAACTGCAGGAACTTCAAACCGGCACTAGGAAACACACTGAGAAACTAGAGTAAATGTTTCTCCTGCAACCCGTTCCCTTTGTGCTAGATGAACGAACGTCTCTCCACATGCTCAGTTCTGAGAGATAAGTGTGTGTGAAAGCCGTCCTTCAACTAGATTGTTGGGAACACGCAGTTCCTTTTCAGTTGCAAACTACACTCCATATATATATATATGGGGAGGTGCTAGCTCCAACTCGGTTTTACAGTGAAAACTGCAGGAACTTCAATCCGGCACTAGGAAACACACTGAAAAACTAGAGTAAATGTTTCTCCTGCAACCCGTTCCCTTTGTGCTAGATGAACGAACGTCTCTCCACATGCTCAGTTCTGAGAGATAAGTGTGTGTGAAAGCCGTCCTTCAACTAGATTGTTGGGAACACAAAGTTCCTTTTCAGTTGCAAACTACACTCCATACATATATATGGGGAGGTACTAGCTCCAACTCGGTTTTACAGTGAAAACTGCAGGATCTTCAAACCGGCACTAGGAAAAACACTGAGAAACTAGAGTAAAAGTTTCTCCTGCATCCCGTTCCCTTTTTGCTAGATGAACGAACGTCTCTCCACATGCTCAGTTCTGAGAGATAAGTGTGTGTGAAAGCCGTCCTTCAACTAGATTGTTGGGAACACAAAGTTCCTTTTCAGTTGCAAACTACACTCCATACATATATATGGGGAGGTACTAGCTCCAACTCGGTTTTACAGTGAAAACTGCAGGAACTTCAAACCGGCACTAGGAAACACACTGAGAAACTAGAGTAAAAGTTTCTCCTGCAACCCGTTCCCTTTGTGCTAGATGAACGAACGTCTCTCCACATGCTCAGTTCTGAGAGATAAGTGTGTGTGAAAGCCGTCCTTCTACTAGATTGTTGGGAACACAAAGTTCCTTTTCAGTTGCAAACTACACTCCATACATATATATGGGGAGGTACTAGCTCCAACTCGGTTTTACAGTGAAAACTGCAGGAACTTCAAACCGGCACTAGGAAACACACTGAGAAACTAGAGTAAAACTTTCTCCTGCAACCCGTTCCCTTTGTGCTAGATGAACGAACGTCTCTCCACATGCTCAGTTCTGAGAGATACCTGTGTGTGAAAGCCGTCCTTCAACTAGATTGTTGGGAACACGCAGTTTCTTTTCAGTTGCAAACTACACTCCATACATATATATGGGGAGGTACTAGCTCCAACTCGGTTTTACAGTGAAAACTGCAGGAACTTCAAACCGGCACTAGGAAACACACTGAGAAACTACAGTAAAAGTTTCTCCTGCAACCCGTTCCCTTTGTGCTAGATGAACGAACGTCTCTCCACATGCTCAGTTCTGAGAGATAAGTGTGTGTGAAAGCCGTCCTTCAACTAGATTGTTGGGAACACAAAGTTCCTTTTCAGTTGCAAACTACACTCCATACATATATATGGGGAGGTACTAGCTCCAACTCGGTTTTACAGTGAAAACTGCAGGAACTTCAAACCGGCACTAGGAAACACACTGAGAAACTAGAGTAAAAGTTTCTCCTGCAACCCGTTCCCTTTGTGCTAGATGAACGAACGTCTCTCCACATGCTCAGTTCTGAGAGATAAGTGTGTGTGAAAGCCGTCCTTCAACTAGATTGTTGGGAACACAAAGTTCCTTTTCAGTTGCAAACTACACTCCATACATATATATGGGGAGGTACTAGCTCCAACTCGGTTTTACAGTGAAAACTGCAGGAACTTCAAACCGGCACTAGGAAACACACTGAGAAACTAGAGTAAAAGTTTCTCCTGCAACCCGTTCCCTTTGTGCTAGATGAACGAACGTCTCTCCACATGCTCAGTTCTGAGAGATACCTGTGTGTGAAAGCCGTCCTTCAACTAGATTGTTGGGAACACGCAGTTTCTTTTCAGTTGCAAACTACACTCCATACATATATATGGGGAGGTACTAGCTCCAACTCGGTTTTACAGTGAAAACTGCAGGAACCTCAAACCGGCACTAGGAAACACACTGAGAAACTAGAGTAAAAGTTTCTCCTGCAACCCGTTCCCTTTGTGCTAGATGAACGAACGTCTCTCCACATGCTCAGTTCTGAGAGATAAGTGTGTGTGAAAGCCGTCCTTCAACTAGATTGTTGGGAACACAAAGTTCCTTTTCAGTTGCAAACTACACTCCATACATATATATGGGGAGGTACTAGCTCCAACTCGGTTTTACAGTGAAAACTGCAGGAACTTCAAACCGGCACTAGGAAACACACTGAGAAACTAGAGTAAAAGTTTCTCCTGCAACCCGTTCCCTTTGTGCTAGATGAACGAACGTCTCTCCACATGCTCAGTTCTGAGAGATAAGTGTGTGTGAAAGCCGTCCTTCAACTAGATTGTTGGGAACACAAAGTTCCTTTTCAGTTGCAAACTACACTCCATACATATATATGGGGAGGTACTAGCTCCAACTCGGTTTTACAGTGAAAACTGCAGGAACCTCAAACCGGCACTAGGAAACACACTGAGAAACTAGAGTAAAAGTTTCTCCTGCAACCCGTTCTCTTTGTGCTAGATGAAGGAAAGTCTCTCCACATGCTCAGTTCTGAGAGATAAGTGTGTGTGAAAGCCGTCCTTCAACTAGATTGTTGGGAACACAAAGTTCCTTTTCAGTTGCAAACTACACTCCATACATATATATGGGGAGGTACTAGCTCCAACTCGGTTTTACAGTGAAAACTGCAGGAACTTCAAACCGGCACTAGGAAACACACTGAGAAACTAGAGTAAAAGTTTCTCCTGCAACCCGTTCCCTTTGTGCTAGATGAACGAACGTCTCTCCACATGCTCAGTTCTGAGAGATAAGTGTGTGTGAAAGCCGTCCTTCAACTAGATTGTTGGGAACACAAAGTTCCTTTTCAGTTGCAAACTACACTCCATACATATATATGGGGAGGTACTAGCTCCAACTCGGTTTTACAGTGAAAACTGCAGGAACTTCAAACCGGCACTAGGAAACACACTGAGAAACTAGAGTAAAAGTTTCTCCTGCAACCCGTTCCCTTTGTGCTAGATGAACGAACGTCTCTCCACATGCTCAGTTCTGAGAGATAAGTGTGTGTGAAAGCCGTCCTTCAACTAGATTGTTGGGAACACAAAGTTCCTTTTCAGTTGCAAACTACACTCCATACATATATATGGGGAGGTACTAGCTCCAACTCGGTTTTACAGTGAAAACTGCAGGAACTTCAAACCGGCACTAGGAAACACACTGAGAAACTAGAGTAAAAGTTTCTCCTGCAACCCGTTCCCTTTGTGCTAGATGAACGAACGTCTCTCCACATGCTCAGTTCTGAGAGATAAGTGTGTGTGAAAGCCGTCCTTCAACTAGATTGTTGGGAACACAAAGTTCCTTTTCAGTTGCAAACTACACTCCATATATATATATATGGGGAGGTACTAGCTCCAACTCGGTTTTACAGTGAAAACTGCAGGAACTTCAAACCGGCACTAGGAAACCCACTGAGAAACTAGAGTAAAAGTTTCTCCTGAAACCCGTTCCCTTTGTGCTAGATGAACGAACGTCTCTCCACATGCTCAGTTCTGGAGATAAGTGTGTGTGAAAGCCGTCCTTCAACTAGATTGTTGGGAACACAAAGTTCCTTTTCAGTTGCAAACTACACTCCATATATATATATATGGGGAGGTACTAGCTCCAACTCGGTTTTACAGTGAAAACTGCAGGAACTTCAAACCGGCACTAGGAAACTCACTGAAAAACTAGAGTAAATGTTTCTCCTGCAACCCGTTCCCTTTGTGCTAGATGAACGAACGTCTCTCCACATGCTCAGTTCTGAGAGATAAGTGTGTGTGAAAGCCGTACTTCAACTAGATTGTTGGGAACACAAAGTTCCTTTTCAGTTGCAAACTACACTCCATACATATATATGGGGAGCTACTAGCTCCAACTCGGTTTTACAGTGAAAACTGCAGGAACTTCAAACCGGCACTAGGAAACACACTGAGAAACTAGAGTAAAAGTTTCTCCTGCAACCCGTTCCCTTTGTGCTAGATGAACGAACGTCTCTCCACATGCTCAGTTCTGAGAGATAAGTGTGTGTGAAAGCCGTCCTTCAACTAGATTGTTGGGAACACAAAGTTCCTTTTCAGTTGCAAACTACACTCCATACATATATATGGGGAGGTACTAGCTCCAACTCGGTTTTACAGTGAAAACTGCAGGAACTTCAAACCGGCACTAGGAAACACACTGAGAAACTAGAGTAAAAGTTTCTCCTGCAACCCGTTCCCTTTGTGCTAGATGAACGAACGTCTCTCCACATGCTCAGTTCTGAGAGATAAGTGTGTGTGAAAGCCGTCCTTCAACTAGATTGTTGGGAACACAAAGTTCCTTTTCAGTTGCAAACTACACTCCATACATATATATGGGGAGGTACTAGCTCCAACTCGGTTTTACAGTGAAAACTGCAGGAACTTCAAACCGGCACTAGGAAACACACTGAGAAACTAGAGTAAAAGTTTCTCCTGCAACCCTTTCCCTTTGTGCTAGATGAACGAACGTCTCTCCACATGCTCAGTTCTGAGAGATAAGTGTGTGTGAAAGCCGTCCTTCAACTAGATTGTTGGGAACACAAAGTTCCTTTTCAGTTGCAAACTACACTCCATACATATATACGGGGATGTACTAGCTCCAACTCGGTTTTACAGTGAAAACTGCAGGAACTTCAAACCGGCACTAGGAAACACACTGAGAAACTAGAGTAAAAGTTTCTCCTGCAACCCGTTCCCTTTGTGCTAGATGAACGAACGTCTCTCCACATGCTCAGTTCTGGAGATAAGTGTGTGTGAAAGCCGTCCTTCAACTAGATTGTTGGGAACACAAAGTTCCTTTTCAGTTGCAAACTACACTCCATATATATATATATGGGGAGGTACTAGCTCCAACTCGGTTTTACAGTGAAAACTGCAGGAACTTCAAACCGGCACTAGGAAACACACTGAAAAACTAGAGAAAATGTTTCTCCTGCAACCCGTTCCCTTTGTGCTAGATGAACGAACGTCTCTCCACATGCTCAGTTCTGAGAGATAAGTGTGTGTGAAAGCCGTCCTTCAACTAGATTGTTGGGAACACAAAGTTCCTTTTCAGTTGCAAACTACACTCCATACATATATATGGGGAGGTACTAGCTCCAACTCGGTTTTACACTGAAAACTGCAGGAACTTCAAACCGGCACTAGGAAACACACTGAGAAACTAGAGTAAAAGTTTCTCCTGCAACCCGTTCCCTTTGTGCTAGATGAACGAACGTCTCTCCACATGCTCAGTTCTGAGAGATATGTGTGTGTGAAAGCCGTCCTTCAACTAGATTGTTGGGAACACAAAGTTCCTTTTCAGTTGCAAACTACACTCCATACATATATATGGGGAGGTACTAGCTCCAACTCGGTTTTACAGTGAAAACTGCAGGAACTTCAAACCGGCACTAGGAAACACACTGAGAAACTAGAGTAAAAGTTTCTCCTGCAACCCGTTCCCTTTGTGCTAGATGAACGAACGTCTCTCCACATGCTCAGTTCTGAGAGATAAGTGTGTGTGAAAGCCGTCCTTCAACTAGATTGTTGGGAACACAAAGTTCCTTTTCAGTTGCAAACTACACTCCATACGTATATATGGGGAGGTACTAGCTCCAACTCGGTTTTACAGTGAAAACTGCAGGAACTTCAAACCGGCACTAGGAAACACACTGAGAAACTAGAGTAAAAGTTTCTCCTGCAACCCGTTCCCTTTGTGCTAGATGAACGAACGTCTCTCCACATGCTCAGTTCTGAGAGATAAGTGTGTGTGAAAGCCGTCCTTCAACTAGATTGTTGGGAACACAAAGTTCCTTTTCAGTTGCAAACTACACTCCATACATATATATGGGGAGGTACTAGCTCCAACTCGGTTTTACAGTGAAAACTGCAGGAACTTCAAACCGGCACTAGGAAACACACTGAGAAACTAGGGTAAAAGTTTCTCCTGCAACCCGTTCCCTTTGTGCTAGATGAACGAACGTCTCTCCACATGCTCAGTTCTGAGAGATAAGTGTGTGTGAAAGCCGTCCTTCAACTAGATTGTTGGGAACACAAAGTTCCTTTTCAGTTGCAAACTACACTCCATACATATATATGGGGAGGTACTAGCTCCAACTCGGTTTTACACTGAAAACTGCAGGAACTTCAAACCGGCACTAGGAAACACACTGAGAAACTAGAGTAAAAGTTTCTCCTGCAACCCGTTCCCTTTGTGCTAGATGAACGAACGTCTCTCCACATGCTCAGTTCTGAGAGATAAGTGTGTGTGAAAGCCGTCCTTCAACTAGATTGTTGGGAACACAAAGTTCCTTTTCAGTTGCAAACTACACTCCATACATATATATGGGGAGGTACTAGCTCCAACTCGGTTTTACAGTGAAAACTGCAGGAACTTCAAACCGGCACTAGGAAACACACTGAGAAACTAGAGTAAAAGTTTCTCCTGCAACCCGTTCCCTTTGTGCTAGATGAACGAACGTCTCTCTACATGCTCAGTTCTGAGAGATAAGTGTGTGTGAAAGCCGTCCTTCAACTAGATTGTTGGGAACACAAAGTTCGTTTTCAGTTGCAAACTACACTCCATACATATATATGGGGAGGTACTAGCTCCAACTCGGTTTTACAGTGAAAACTGCAGGAACTTCAAACCGGCACTAGGAAACACACTGAGAAACTAGAGTAAAAGTTTCTCCTGCAACCCGTTCCCTTTGTGCTAGATGAACGAACGTCTCTCCACCTGCTCAGTTCTGAGAGATAAGTGTGTGTGAAAGCCGTCCTTCAACTAGATTGTTGGGAACACAAAGTTCCTTTTCAGTTGCAAACTACACTCCATACATATATATGGGGAGGTACTAGCTCCAACTCGGTTTTACAGTGAAAACTGCAGGAACTTCAAACCGGCACTAGGAAACACACTGAAAAACTAGAGTAAAAGTTTCTCCTGCAACCCGTTCCTTTTGTGCTAGATGAACGAACGTCTCTCCACATGCTCAGTTCTGAGAGATAAGTGTGTGTGAAAGCCGTCCTTCAACTAGATTGTTGGGAACACAAAGTTCCTTTTCAGTTGCAAACTACACTCCATATATATATAAATGGGGAGGTACTAGCTCCAACTCGGTTTTACAGTGAAAACTGCAGGAACTTCAAACCGGCACTAGGAAACACACTGAAAAACTAGAGTAAATGTTTCTCCTGCAATCCGTTCCCTTTGTGCTAGATGAACGAACGTCTCTCCACATGCTCAGTTCTGAGAGATAAGTGTGTGTGAAAGCCGTCCTTCAACTAGATTGTTGGGAACACAAAGTTCCTTTTCAGTTGCAAACTACACTCCATACATATATATGGGGAGGTACTAGCTCCAACTCGGTTTTACAGTGAAAACTGCAGGAACTTCAAACCGGCACTAAGAAACACACTGAAAATCTAGAGTAAAAGTTTCTCCTGCAACCCGTTCCCTTTGTGCTAGATGAACGAACGTCTCTCCACCTGCTCAGTTCTGAGAGATAAGTGTGTGTGAAAGCCGTCCTTCAACTAGATTGTTGGGAACACAAAGTTCCTTTTCAGTTGCAAACTACACTCCATACATATATATGGGGAGGTACTAGCTCCAACTCGGTTTTACAGTGAAAACTGCAGGAACTTCAAACCGGCACTAGGAAACACACTGAAAAACTAGAGTAAAAGTTTCTCCTGCAACCCGTTCCTTTTGTGCTAGATGAACGAACGTCTCTCCACATGCTCAGTTCTGAGAGATAAGTGTGTGTGAAAGCCGCCCTTCAACTAGATTGTTGGGAACACAAAGTTCCTTTTCAGTTGCAAACTACACTCCATATATATATAAATGGGGAGGTACTAGCTCCAACTCTGTTTTACAGTGAAAACTGCAGGAACTTCAAACCGGCACTAGGAAACACACTGAAAAACTAGAGTAAATGTTTCTCCTGCAATCCGTTCCCTTTGTGCTAGATGAACGAACGTCTCTCCACATGCTCAGTTCTGAGAGATAAGTGTGTGTGAAAGCCGTCCTTCAACTAGATTGTTGGGAACACAAAGTTCCTTTTCAGTTGCAAACTACACTCCATACATATATATGGGGAGGTACTAGCTCCAACTCGGTTTTACAGTGAAAACTGCAGGAACTTCAAACCGGCACTAGGAAACACACTGAGAAACTAGAGTAAAAGTTTCTCCTGCAACCCGTTCCCTTTGTGCTAGATGAACGAACGTCTCTCCACATGCTCAGTTCTGAGAGTTAAGTGTGTGTGAAAGCCGTCCTTCAACTAGATTGTTGGGAACACAAAGTTCCTTTTCAGTTGCAAACTACACTCCATACATATATATGGGGAGGTACTAGCTCCAACTCGGTTTTACAGTGAAAACTGCAGGAACTTCAAACCGGCACTAGGAAACACACTGAGAAACTAGGGTAAAAGTTTCTCCTGCAACCCGTTCCCTTTGTGCTAGATGAACGAACGTCTCTCCACATGCTCAGTTCTGAGAGATAAGTGTGTGTGAAAGCCGTCCTTCAACTAGATTGTTGGGAACACAAAGTTCCTTTTCAGTTGCAAACTACACTCCATACATATATATGGGGAGGTACTAGCTCCAACTCGGTTTTACAGTGAAAACTGCAGGAACTTCAAACCGGCACTAGGAAACACACTGAGAAACTAGGGTAAAAGTTTCTCCTGCAACCCGTTCCCTTTGTGCTAGATGAACGAACGTCTCTCCACATGCTCAGTTCTGAGAGATAAGTGTGTGTGAAAGCCGTCCTTCAACTAGATTGTTGGGAACACAAAGTTCCTTTTCAGTTGCAAACTACACTCCATACATATATATGGGGAGGTACTAGCTCCAACTCGGTTTTACACTGAAAACTGCAGGAACTTCAAACCGGCACTAGGAAACACACTGAGAAACTAGAGTAAAAGTTTCTCCTGCAACCCGTTCCCTTTGTGCTAGATGAACGAACGTCTCTCCACATGCTCAGTTCTGAGAGATAAGTGTGTGTGAAAGCCGTTCTTCAACTAGATTGTTGGGAACACAAAGTTCCTTTTCAGTTGCAAACTACACTCCATACATATATATGGGGAGGTACTAGCTCCAACTCGGTTTTACAGTGAAAACTGCAGGAACTTCAAACCGGCACTAGGAAACACACTGAGAAACTAGAGTAAAAGTTTCTCCTGCAACCCGTTCCCTTTGTGCTAGATGAACGAACTTCTCTCTACATGCTCAGTTCTGAGAGATAAGTGTGTGTGAAAGCCGTCCTTCAACTAGATTGTTGGGAACACAAAGTTCGTTTTCAGTTGCAAACTACACTCCATACATATATATGGGGAGGTACTAGCTCCAACTCGGTTTTACAGTGAAAACTGCAGGAACTTCAAACCGGCACTAGGAAACACACTGAGAAACTAGAGTAAAAGTTTCTCCTGCAACCCGTTCCCTTTGTGCTAGATGAACGAACGTCTCTCCACCTGCTCAGTTCTGAGAGTTAAGTGTGTGTGAAAGCCGTCCTTCAACTAGATTGTTGGGAACACAAAGTTCCTTTTCAGTTGCAAACTACACTCCATACATATATATGGGGAGGTACTAGCTCCAACTCGGTTTTACAGTGAAAACTGCAGGAACTTCAAACCGGCACTAGGAAACACACTGAAAAACTAGAGTAAAAGTTTCTCCTGCAACCCGTTCCTTTTGTGCTAGATGAACGAACGTCTCTCCACATGCTCAGTTCTGAGAGATAAGTGTGTGTGAAAGCCGTCCTTCAACTAGATTGTTGGGAACACAAAGTTCCTTTTCAGTTGCAAACTACACTCCATATATATATAAATGGGGAGGTACTAGCTCCAACTCGGTTTTACAGTGAAAACTGCAGGAACTTCAAACCGGCACTAGGAAACACACTGAAAAACTAGAGTAAATGTTTCTCCTGCAATCCGTTCCCTTTGTGCTAGATGAACGAACGTCTCTCCACATGCTCAGTTCTGAGAGATAAGTGTGTGTGAAAGCCGTCCTTCAACTAGATTGTTGGGAACACAAAGTTCCTTTTCAGTTGCAAACTACACTCCATACATATATATGGGGAGGTACTAGCTCCAACTCGGTTTTACAGTGAAAACTGCAGGAACTTCAAACCGGCACTAAGAAACACACTGAAAATCTAGAGTAAAAGTTTCTCCTGCAACCCGTTCCCTTTGTGCTAGATGAACGAACGTCTCTCCACCTGCTCAGTTCTGAGAGATAAGTGTGTGTGAAAGCCGTCCTTCAACTAGATTGTTGGGAACACAAAGTTCCTTTTCAGTTGCAAACTACACTCCATACATATATATGGGGAGGTACTAGCTCCAACTCGGTTTTACAGTGAAAACTGCAGGAACTTCAAACCGGCACTAGGAAACACACTGAAAAACTAGAGTAAAAGTTTCTCCTGCAACCCGTTCCTTTTGTGCTAGATGAACGAACGTCTCTCCACATGCTCAGTTCTGAGAGATAAGTGTGTGTGAAAGCCGCCCTTCAACTAGATTGTTGGGAACACAAAGTTCCTTTTCAGTTGCAAACTACACTCCATATATATATAAATGGGGAGGTACTAGCTCCAACTCTGTTTTACAGTGAAAACTGCAGGAACTTCAAACCGGCACTAGGAAACACACTGAAAAACTAGAGTAAATGTTTCTCCTGCAATCCGTTCCCTTTGTGCTAGATGAACGAACGTCTCTCCACATGCTCAGTTCTGAGAGATAAGTGTGTGTGAAAGCCGTCCTTCAACTAGATTGTTGGGAACACAAAGTTCCTTTTCAGTTGCAAACTACACTCCATACATATATATGGGGAGGTACTAGCTCCAACTCGGTTTTACACTGAAAACTGCAGGAACTTCAAACCGGCACTAGGAAACACACTGAGAAACTAGAGTAAAAGTTTCTCCTGCAACCCGTTCCCTTTGTGCTAGATGAACGAACGTCTCTCCACATGCTCAGTTCTGAGAGATAAGTGTGTGTGAAAGCCGTCCTTCAACTAGATTGTTGGGAACACAAAGTTCCTTTTCAGTTGCAAACTACACTCCATACATATATATGGGGAGGTACTAGCTCCAACTCGGTTTTACAGTGAAAACTGCAGGAACTTCAAACCGGCACTAGGAAACACACTGAGAAACTAGAGTAAAAGTTTCTCCTGCAACCCGTTCCCTTTGTGCTAGATGAACGAACGTCTCTCCACATGCTCAGTTCTGAGAGATAAGTGTGTGTGAAAGCCGTCCTTCAACTAGATTGTTGGGAACACAAAGTTCCTTTTCAGTTGCAAACTACACTCCATACATATATATGGGGAGGTACTAGCTCCAACTCGGTTTTACAGTGAAAACTGCAGGAACTTCAAACCGGCACTAGGAAACACACTGAGAAACTAGAGTAAAAGTTTCTCCTGCAACCCGTTCCCTTTGTGCTAGATGAACGAACGTCTCTCCACATGCTCAGTTCTGAGAGATAAGTGTGTGTGAAAGCCGTCCTTCAACTAGATTGTTGGGAACACAAAGTTCCTTTTCAGTTGCAAACTACACTCCATACATATATATGGGGAGGTACTAGCTCCAACTCGGTTTTACAGTGAAAACTGCAGGAACTTCAAACCGGCACTAGGAAACACACTGAGAAACTAGAGTAAAAGTTTCTCCTGCAACCCGTTCCCTTTGTGCTAGATGAACGAACGTCTCTCCACATGCTCAGTTCTGAGAGATAAGTGTGTGTGAAAGCCGTCCTTCAACTAGATTGTTGGGAACACAAAGTTCCTTTTCAGTTGCAAACTACACTCCATACATATATATGGGGAGGTACTAGCTCCAACTCGGTTTTACAGTGAAAACTGCAGGAACTTCAAACCGGCACTAGGAAACACACTGAGAAACTAGAGTAAAAGTTTCTCCTGCAACCCGTTCCCTTTGTGCTAGATGAACGAACGTCTCTCCACATGCTCAGTTCTGAGAGATAAGTGTGTGTGAAAGCCGTCCTTCAACTAGATTGTTGGGAACACAAAGTTCCTTTTCAGTTGCAAACTACACTCCATATATATATATATGTGGAGGTACTAGCTCCAACTCGGTTTTACAGTGAAAACTGCAGGAACTTCAAACCGGCACTAGGAAACACACTGAGAAACTAGAGTAAAAGTTTCTCCTGCAACCCGTTCCCTTTGTGCTAGATGAACGAACGTCTCTCCACATGCTCAGTTCTGAGAGATAAGTGTGTGTGAAAGCCGTCCTTCAACTAGATTGTTGGGAACACAAAGTTCCTTTTCAGTTGCAAACTACACTCCATACATATATATGGGGAGGTACTAGCTCCAACTCGGTTTTACAGTGAAAACTGCAGGAACTTCAAACCGGCACTAGGAAACACACTGAGAAACTAGAGTAAAAGTTTCTCCTGCAACCCGTTCCCTTTGTGCTAGATGAACGAACGTCTCTCCACATGCTCAGTTCTGAGAGATAAGTGTGTGTGAAAGCCGTCCTTCAACTAGATTGTTGGGAACACAAAGTTCCTTTTCAGTTGCAAACTACACTCCATACATATATATGGGGAGGTACTAGCTCCAACTCGGTTTTACAGTGAAAACTGCAGGAACTTCAAACCGGCACTAGGAAACACACTGAGAAACTAGAGTAAAAGTTTCTCCTGCAACCCGTTCCCTTTGTGCTAGATGAACGAACGTCTCTCCACATGCTCAGTTCTGAGAGATAAGTGTGTGTGAAAGCCGTCCTTCAACTAGATTGTTGGGAACACAAAGTTCCTTTTCAGTTGCAAACTACACTCCATACATATATATGGGGAGGTACTAGCTCCAACTCGGTTTTACAGTGAAAACTGCAGGAACTTCAAACCGGCACTAGGAAACACACTGAGAAACTAGAGTAAAAGTTTCTCCTGCAACCCGTTCCCTTTGTGCTAGATGAACGAACGTCTCTCCACATGCTCAGTTCTGAGAGATAAGTGTGTGTGAAAGCCGTCCTTCAACTAGATTGTTGGGAACACAAAGTTCCTTTTCAGTTGCAAACTACACTCCATACATATATATGGGGAGGTACTAGCTCCAACTCGGTTTTACAGTGAAAACTGCAGGAACTTCAAACCAGCACTAGGAAACACACTGAGAAACTAGAGTAAAAGTTTCTCCTGCAACCCGTTCCCTTTGTGCTAGATGAACGAACGTCTCTCCACATGCTCAGTTCTGAGAGATAAGTGTGTGTGAAAGCCGTCCTTCAACTAGATTGTTGGGAACACAAAGTTCCTTTTCAGTTGCAAACTACACTCCATACATATATATGGGGAGGTACTAGCTCCAACTCGGTTTTACAGTGAAAACTGCAGGAACTTCAAACCGGCACTAGGAAACACACTGAGAAACTAGAGTAAAAGTTTCTCCTGCAACCCGTTCCCTTTGTGCTAGATGAACGAACGTCTCTCCACATGCTCAGTTCTGAGAGATAAGTGTGTGTGAAAGCCGTCCTTCAACTAGATTGTTGGGAACACAAAGTTCCTTTTCAGTTGCAAACTACACTCCATACATATATATGGGGAGGTACTAGCTCCAACTCGGTTTTACAGTGAAAACTGCAGGAACTTCAAACCGGCACTAGGAAACACACTGAGAAACTAGAGTAAAAGTTTCTCCTGCAAACCGTTCCCTTTGTGCTAGATGAACGAACGTCTCTCCACATGCTCAGTTCTGAGAGATAAGTGTGTGTGAAAGCCGTCCTTCAACTAGATTGTTGGGAACACAAAGTTCCTTTTCAGTTGCAAACTACACTCCATACATATATATGGGGAGGTACTAGCTCCAACTCGGTTTTACAGTGAAAACTGCAGGAACTTCAAACCGGCACTAGGAAACACACTGAGAAACTAGAGTAAAAGTTTCTCCTGCAACCCGTTCCCTTTGTGCTAGATGAACGAACGTCTCTCCACATGCTCAGTTCTGAGAGATAAGTGTGTGTGAAAGCCGTCCTTCAACTAGATTGTTGGGAACACAAAGTTCCTTTTCAGTTGCAAACTACACTCCATACATATATATGGGGAGGTACTAGCTCCAACTCGGTTTTACAGTGAAAACTGCAGGAACTTCAAACCGGCACTAGGAAACACACTGAGAAATTAGAGTAAAAGTTTCTCCTGCAACCCGTTCCCTTTGTGCTAGATGAACGAACGTCTCTCCACCTGCTCAGTTCTGAGAGATAAGTGTGTGTGAAAGCCGTCCTTCAACTAGATTGTTGGGAACACAAAGTTCCTTTTCAGTTGCAAACTACACTCCATACATATATATGGGGAGGTACTAGCTCCAACTCGGTTTTACAGTGAAAACTGCAGGAACTTCAAACCGGCACTAGGAAACACACTGAGAAACTAGAGTAAAAGTTTCTCCTGCAACCCGTTCCGTTTTTGCTAGATGAACGAACGTCTCTCCACATGCTCAGTTCTGAGAGATAAGTGTGTGTGAAAGCCGTCCTTCAACTAGATTGTTGGGAACACAAAGTTCCTTTTCAGTTGCAAACTACACTCCATACATATATATGGGGAGGTACTAGCTCCAACTCGGTTTTACACTGAAAACTGCAGGAACTTCAAACCGACACTAGGAAACACACTGAGAAACTAGAGTAAAAGTTTCTCCTGCAACCCGTTCCCTTTTTGCTAGATGAACGAACGTCTCTCCACATGCTCAGTTCTGAGAGATAAGTGTGTGTGAAAGCCGTCCTTCAACTAGATTGTTGGGAACACAAAGTTCCTTTTCAGTTGCAAACTACACTCCATACATATATATGGGGAGGTACTAGCTCCAACTCGGTTTTACAGTGAAAACTGCAGGAACTTCAAACCGGCACTAGGAAACACACTGAGAAACTAGAGTAAAAGTTTCTCCTGCAACCCGTTCCCTTTGTGCTAGATGAACGAACGTCTCTCCACATGCTCAGTTCTGAGAGATAAGTGTGTGTGAAAGCCGTCCTTCAACTAGATTGTTGGGAACACAAAGTTCCTTTTCAGTTGCAAACTACACTCCATACATATATATGGGGAGGTACTAGCTCCAACTCGGTTTTACAGTGAAAACTGCAGGAACTTCAAACCGGCACTAGGAAACACACTGAGAAACTAGAGTAAAAGTTTCTCCTGCAACCCGTTCCCTTTGTGCTAGATGAACGAACGTCTCTCCACATGCTCAGTTCTGAGAGATAAGTGTGTGTGAAAGCCGTCCTTCAACTAGATTGTTGGGAACACAAAGTTCCTTTTCAGTTGCAAACTACACTCCATACATATATATGGGGAGGTACTAGCTCCAACTCGGTTTTACAGTGAAAACTGCAGGAAATTCAAACCGGCACTAGGAAACACACTGAGAAACTAGAGTAAAAGTTTCTCCTGCAACCCGTTCCCTTTGTGCTAGACGAACGTCTCTCCACCTGCTCAGTTCTGAGAGATAAGTGTGTGTGAAAGCCGTCCTTCAACTAGATTGTTGGGAACACAAAGTTCCTTTTCAGTTGCAAACTACACTCCATACATATATATGGGGAGGTACTAGCTCCAACTCGGTTTTACAGTGAAAACTGCAGGAACTTCAAACCGGCACTAGGAAACACACTGAAAAACTAGAGTAAAAGTTTCTCCTGCAACCCGTTCCTTTTGTGCTAGATGAACGAACGTCTCTCCACATGCTCAGTTCTGAGAGATAAGTGTGTGTGAAAGCCGTCCTTCAACTAGATTGTTGGGAACACAAAGTTCCTTTTCAGTTGCAAACTACACTCCATATATATATAAATGGGGAGGTACTAGCTCCAACTCGGTTTTACAGTGAAAACTGCAGGAACTTCAAACCGGCACTAGGAAACACACTGAAAAACTAGAGCAAATGTTTCTCCTGCAACCCGTTCCCTTTGTGCTAGATGAACGAACGTCTCTCCACATGCTCAGTTCTGAGAGATAAGTGTGTGTGAAAGCCGTCCTTCAACTAGATTGTTGGGAACACAAAGTTCCTTTTCAGTTGCAAACTACACTCCATACATATATATGGGGAGGTACTAGCTCCAACTCGGTTTTACAGTGAAAACTGCAGGAACTTCAAACCGGCACTAGGAAACACACTGAGAAACTAGAGTAAAAGTTTCTCCTGCAACCCGTTCCCTTTTGCTAGATGAACGAACGTCTCTCCACATGCTCAGTTCTGAGAGATAAGTGTGTGTGAAAGCCGTCCTTCAACTAGATTGTTGGGAACACAAAGTTCCTTTTCAGTTGCAAACTACACTCCATACATATATATGGGGAGGTACTAGCTCCAACTCGGTTTTACAGTGAAAACTGCAGGAACTTCAAACCGGCACTAGGAAACACACTGAGAAACTAGAGTAAAAGTTTCTCCTGCAACCCGTTCCCTTTGTGCTAGATGAACGAACGTCTCTCCACATGCTCAGTTCTGAGAGATAAGTGTGTGTGAAAGCCGTCCTTCAACTAGATTGTTGGGAACACAAAGTTCCTTTTCAGTTGCAAACTACACTCCATATATATATAAATGGGGAGGTACTAGCTCCAACTCGGTTTTACAGTGAAAACTGCAGGAACTTCAAACCGGCACTAGGAAACACACTGAGAAACTAGAGTAAAAGTTTCTCCTGCAACCCGTTCCCTTTGTGCTAGATGAACGAACGTCTCTCCACATGCTGAGTTCTGAGAGATAAGTGTGTGTGAAAGCCGTCCTTCAACTAGATTGTTGGGAACACAAAGTTCCTTTTCAGTTGCAAACTACACTCCATACATATATATGGGGAGGTACTAGCTCCAACTCGGTTTTACAGTGAAAACTGCAGGAACTTCAAACCGGCACTAGGAAACACACTGAGAAACTAGAGTAAAAGTTTCTCCTGCAACCCGTTCCCTTTGTGCTAGATGAACGAACGTCTCTCCACATGCTCAGTTCTGAGAGATAAGTGTGTGTGAAAGCCGTCCTTCAACTAGATTGTTGGGAACACAAAGTTCCTTTTCAGTTGCAAACTACAATCAATACATATATATGGGGAGGTACTAGCTCCAACTCGGTTTTACAGTGAAAACTGCAGGAACTTCAAACCGGCACTAGGAAACACACTGAGAAACTAGAGTAAAAGTTTCTCCTGCAACCCGTTCCCTTTGTGCTAGATGAACGAACGTCTCTCCACATGCTCAGTTCTGAGAGATAAGTGTGTGTGAAAGCCGTCCTTCAACTAGATTGTTGGGAACACAAATTTCCTTTTCAGTTGCAAACTACACTCCATACATATATATGGGGAGGTACTAGCTCCAACTCGGTTTTACAGTGAAAACTGCAGGAACTTCAAACCGGCACTAGGAAACACACTGAGAAACTAGAGTAAAAGTTTCTCCTGCAACCCGTTCCATTTGTGCTAGATGAACGAACGTCTCTCCACATGCTCAGTTCTGAGAGATATGTGTGTGTGAAAGCCGTCCTTCAACTAGATTGTTGGGAACACAAAGTTCCTTTTCAGTTTCAAACTACACTCCATACATATATATGGGGAGGTACTAGCTCCAACTCGGTTTTACAGTGAAAACTGCAGGAACTTCAAACCGGCACTAGGAAACACACTGAAAAACTAGAGTAAAAGTTTCTCCTGCAACCCGTTCCCTTTTTGCTAGATGAACGAACGTCTCTCCACATGCTCAGTTCTGAGAGATAAGTGTGTGTGAAAGCCGTCCTTCAACTAGATTGTTGGGAACACAAAGTTCCTTTTCAGTTGCAAACTACACTCCATACATATATATGGGGAGGTACTAGCTCCAACTCGGTTTTACAGTGAAAACTGCAGGAACTTCAAACCGGCACTAGGAAACACACTGAGAAACTAGAGTAAAAGTTTCTCCTGCAACCCGTTCCCTTTGTGCTAGATGAACGAACGTCTCTCCACATGCTCGGTTCTGAGAGATAAGTGTGTGTGAAAGCCGTCCTTCAACTAGATTGTTGGGAACACAAAGTTCCTTTTCAGTTGCAAACTACACTCCATACATATATATGGGGAGGTACTAGCTCCAACTCGGTTTTACAGTGAAAACTGCAGGAACTTCAAACCGGCACTAGGAAACACACTGAGAAACTAGAGTAAAAGTTTCTCCTGCAACCCGTTCCCTTTGTGCTAGATGAACGAACGTCTCTCCACATGCTCAGTTCTGAGAGATAAGTGTGTGTGAAAGCCGTCCTTCAACTAGATTGTTGGGAACACAAAGTTCCTTTTCAGTTGCAAACTACACTCCATACATATATATGGGGAGGTACTAGCTCCAACTCGGTTTTACAGTGAAAACTGCAGGAACTTCAAACCGGCACTAGGAAACACACTGAGAAACTAGAGTAAAAGTTTCTCCTGCAACCCGTTCCCTTTGTGCTAGATGAACGAACGTCTCTCCACATGCTCAGTTCTGAGAGATAAGTGTGTGTGAAAGCCGTCCTTCAACTAGATTGTTGGGAACACAAAGTTCCTTTTCAGTTGCAAACTACACTCCATACATATATATGGGGAGGTACTAGCTCCAACTCGGTTTTACAGTGAAAACTGCAGGAACTTCAAACCGGCACTAGGAAACACACTGAGAAACTAGAGTAAAAGTTTTTCCTGCAACCCGTTCCCTTTGTGCTAGATGAACGAACGTCTCTCCACATGCTCAGTTCTGAGAGATAAGTGTGTGTGAGAGCCGTCCTTCAACTAGATTGTTGGGAACACAAAGTTCCTTTTCAGTTGCAAACTACACTCCATACATATATATGGGGAGGTACTAGCTCCAACTCGGTTTTACAGTGAAAACTGCAGGAACTTCAAACCGGCACTAGGAAACACACTGAGAAACTAGAGTAAAAGTTTCTCCTGCAACCCGTTCCCTTTGTGCTAGATGAACGAACGTCTCTCCACATGCTCAGTTCTGAGAGATAAGTGTGTGTGAAAGCCGTCCTTCAACTAGATTGTTGGGAACACAAAGTTCCTTTTCAGTTGCAAACTACACTCCATACATATATATGGGGAGGTACTAGCTCCAACTCAGTTTTACAGTGAAAACTGCAGGAACTTCAAACCGGCACTAGGAAACACACTGAGAAACTAGAGTAAAAGTTTCTCCAGCAACCCGTTCCCTTTGTGCTAGATGAACGAACGTCTCTCCACATGCTCAGTTCTGAGAGATAAGTGTGTGTGAAAGCCGTCCTTCAACTAGATTGTTGGGAACACAAAGTTCCTTTTCTGTTGCAAACTACACCCCATACATATATATGGGGAGGTACTAGCTCCAACTCGGTTTTACAGTGAAAACTGCAGGAACTTCAAACCGGCACTAGGAAACACACTGAGAAACTAGAGTAAAAGTTTCTCCTGCAACCCGTTCCCTTTGTGCTAGATGAACGAACGTCTCTCCACATGCTCAGTTCTGAGAGATAAGTGTGTGTGAAAGCCGTCCTTCAACTAGATTGTTGGGAACACAAAGTTCCTTTTCAGTTGCAAACTACACTCCATACATATATATGGGGAGGTACTAGCTCCAACTCAGTTTTACAGTGAAAACTGCAGGAACTTCAAACCGGCACTAGGAAACACACTGAGAAACTAGAGTAAAAGTTTCTCCAGCAACCCGTTCCCTTTGTGCTAGATGAACGAACGTCTCTCCACATGCTCAGTTCTGAGAGATAAGTGTGTGTTAAAGCCGTCCTTCAACTAGATTGTTGGGAACACAAAGTTCCTTTTCTGTTGCAAACTACACCCCATACATATATATGGGGAGGTACTAGCTCCAACTCGGTTTTACAGTGAAAACTGCAGGAACTTCAAACCGGCACTAGGAAACACACTGAGAAACTAGAGTAAAAGTTTCTCCTGCAACCCGTTCCCTTTGTGCTAGATGAACGAACGTCTCTCCACATGCTCAGTTCTGAGAGATAAGTGTGTGTGAAAGCCGTCCTTCAACTAGATTGTTGGGAACACAAAGTTCCTTTTCAGTTGCAAACTACACTCCATACATATATATGGGGAGGTACTAGCTCCAACTCGGTTTTACAGTGAAAACTGCAGGAACTTCAAACCGGCACTAGGAAACACACTGAGAAACTAGAGTAAAAGTTTCTCCTGCAACCCGTTCCCTTTGTGCTAGATGAACGAACGTCTCTCCACATGCTCAGTTCTGAGAGATATGTGTGTGTGAAAGCCGTCCTTCAACTAGATTGTTGGGAACACAAAGTTCCTTTTCAGTTGCAAACTACACTCCATACATATATATGGGGAGGTACTAGCTCCAACTCGTTTTTACAGTGAAAACTGCAGGAACTTCAAACCGGCACTAGGAAACACACTGAGAAACTAGAGTAAAAGTTTCTCCTGCAACCCGTTCCCTTTGTGCTAGATGAACGAACGTCTCTCCACATGCTCAGTTCTGAGAGATAAGTGTGTGTGAAAGCCGTCCTTCAACTAGATTGTTGGGAACACAAAGTTCCTTTTCAGTTGCAAACTACACTCCATACATATATATGGGGAGGTACTAGCTCCAACTCGGTTTTACAGTGAAAACTGCAGGAACTTCAAACCGGCACTAGGAAACACACTGAGAAACTAGAGTAAAAGTTTCTCCTGCAACCCGTTCCCTTTGTGCTAGATGAACGAACGTCTCTCCACATGCTCAGTTCTGAGAGATAAGTGTGTGTGAAAGCCGTCCTTCAACTAGATTGTTGGGAACACAAATTTCCTTTTCAGTTGCAAACTACACTCCATACATATATATGGGGAGGTACTAGCTCCAACTCGGTTTTACAGTGAAAACTGCAGGAACTTCAAACCGGCACTAGGAAACACACTGAGAAACTAGAGTAAAAGTTTCTCCTGCAACCCGTTCCATTTGTGCTAGATGAACGAACGTCTCTCCACATGCTCAGTTCTGAGAGATATGTGTGTGTGAAAGCCGTCCTTCAACTAGATTGTTGGGAACACAAAGTTCCTTTTCAGTTGCAAACTACACTCCATACATATATATGGGGAGGTACTAGCTCCAACTCGGTTTTACAGTGAAAACTGCAAGAACTTCAAACCGGCACTAGGAAACACACTGAAAAACTAGAGTAAAAGTTTCTCCTGCAACCCGTTCCCTTTGTGCTAGATGAACGAACGTCTCTCCACATGCTCAGTTCTGAGAGATAAGTGTGTGTGAAAGCCGTCCTTCAACTAGATTGTTGGGAACACAAAGTTCCTTTTCAGTTGCAAACTACACTCCATACATATATATGGGGAGGTACTAGCTCCAACTCGGTTTTACAGTGAAAACTGCAGGAACTTCAAACCGGCACTAGGAAACACACTGAGAAACTAGAGTAAAAGTTTCTCCTGCAACCCGTTCCCTTTGTGCTAGATGAACGAACGTCTCTCCACATGCTCAGTTCTGAGAGATAAGTGTGTGTGAAAGCCGTCCTTCAACTAGATTGTTGGGAACACAAAGTTCCTTTTCAGTTGCAAACTACACTCCATACATATATATGGGGAGGTACTAGCTCCAACTCGGTTTTACAGTGAAAACTGCAGGAACTTCAAACCGGCACTAGGAAACACACTGAGAAACTAGAGTAAAAGTTTCTCCTGCAACCCGTTCCCTTTGTGCTAGATGAACGAACGTCTCTCCACATGCTCAGTTCTGAGAGATAAGTGTGTGTGAAAGCCGTCCTTCAACTAGATTGTTGGGAACACAAAGTTCCTTTTCAGTTGCAAACTACACTCCATACATATATATGGGGAGGTACTAGCTCCAACTCGGTTTTACAGTGAAAACTGCAGGAACTTCAAACCGGCACTAGGAAACACACTGAGAAACTAGAGTAAAAGTTTCTCCTGCAACCCGTTCCCTTTGTGCTAGATGAACGAACGTCTCTCCACATGCTCAGTTCTGAGAGATAAGTGTGTGTGAAAGCCGTCCTTCAACTAGATTGTTGGGAACACAAAGTTCCTTTTCAGTTGCAAACTACACTCCATACATATATATGGGGAGGTACTAGCTCCAACTCGGTTTTACAGTGAAAACTGCAGGAACTTCAAACCGGCACTAGGAAACACACTGAGAAACTAGAGTAAAAGTTTTTCCTGCAACCCGTTCCCTTTGTGCTAGATGAACGAACGTCTCTCCACATGCTCAGTTCTGAGAGATAAGTGTGTGTGAGAGCCGTCCTTCAACTAGATTGTTGGGAACACAAAGTTCCTTTTCAGTTGCAAACTACACTCCATACATATATATGGGGAGGTACTAGCTCCAACTCGGTTTTACAGTGAAAACTGCAGGAACTTCAAACCGGCACTAGGAAACACACTGAGAAACTAGAGTAAAAGTTTCTCCTGCAACCCGTTCCCTTTGTGCTAGATGAACGAACGTCTCTCCACATGCTCAGTTCTGAGAGATAAGTGTGTGTGAAAGCCGTCCTTCAACTAGATTGTTGGGAACACAAAGTTCCTTTTCAGTTGCAAACTACACTCCATACATATATATGGGGAGGTACTAGCTCCAACTCGGTTTTACAGTGAAAACTGCAGGAACTTCAAACCGGCACTAGGAAACACACTGAGAAACTAGAGTAAAAGTTTCTCCTGCAACCCGTTCCCTTTGTGCTAGATGAACGAACGTCTCTCCACATGCTCAGTTCTGAGAGATATGTGTGTGTGAAAGCCGTCCTTCAACTAGATTGTTGGGAACACAAAGTTCCTTTTCAGTTGCAAACTACACTCCATACATATATATGGGGAGGTACTAGCTCCAACTCGTTTTTACAGTGAAAACTGCAGGAACTTCAAACCGGCACTAAGAAACACACTGAGAAACTAGAGTAAAAGTTTCTCCTGCAACCCGTTCCCTTTGTGCTAGATGAACGAACGTCTCTCCACCTGCTCAGTTCTGAGAGATAAGTGTGTGTGAAAGCCGTCCTTCAACAAGATTGTTGGGAACACAAAGTTCCTTTTCAGTTGCAAACTACACTCCATACATATATATGGGGAGGTACTAGCTCCAACTCGGTTTTACAGTGAAAACTGCAGGAACTTCAAACCGGCACTAGGAAACACACTGAGAAACTAGAGTAAAAGTTTCTCCTGCAACCCGTTCCCTTTGTGCTAGATGAACGAACGTCTCTCCACATGCTCAGTTCTGAGAGATAAGTGTGTGTGAAAGCCGTCCTTCAACTAGATTGTTGGGAACACAAAGTTCCTTTTCAGTTGCAAACTACACTCCATACATATATATGGGGAGGTACTAGCTCCAACTCGGTTTTACAGTGAAAACTGCAGGAACTTCAAACCGGCACTAGGAAACACACTGAGAAACTAGAGTAAAAGTTTCTCCTGCAACCCGTTCCCTTTGTGCTAGATGAACGAACGTCTCTCCACATGCTCAGTTCTGAGAGATAAGTGTGTGTGAAAGCCGTCCTTCAACTAGATTGTTGGGAACACAAAGTTCCTTTTCAGTTGCAAACTACACTCCATACATATATATGGGGAGGTACTAGCTCCAACTCGGTTTTACAGTGAAAACTGCAGGAACTTCAAACCGGCACTAGGAAACACACTGAGAAACTAGAGTAAAAGTTTTTCCTGCAACCCGTTCCCTTTGTGCTAGATGAACGAACGTCTCTCCACATGCTCAGTTCTGAGAGATAAGTGTGTGTGAGAGCCGTCCTTCAACTAGATTGTTGGGAACACAAAGTTCCTTTTCAGTTGCAAACTACACTCCATACATATATATGGGGAGGTACTAGCTCCAACTCGGTTTTACAGTGAAAACTGCAGGAACTTCAAACCGGCACTAGGAAACACACTGAGAAACTAGAGTAAAAGTTTCTCCTGCAACCCGTTCCCTTTGTGCTAGATGAACGAACGTCTCTCCACATGCTCAGTTCTGAGAGATAAGTGTGTGTGAAAGCCGTCCTTCAACTAGATTGTTGGGAACACAAAGTTCCTTTTCAGTTGCAAACTACACTCCATACATATATATGGGGAGGTACTAGCTCCAACTCGGTTTTACAGTGAAAACTGCAGGAACTTCAAACCGGCACTAGGAAACACACTGAGAAACTAGAGTAAAAGTTTCTCCTGCAACCCGTTCCCTTTGTGCTAGATGAACGAACGTCTCTCCACATGCTCAGTTCTGAGAGATAAGTGTGTGTGAAAGCCGTCCTTCAACTAGATTGTTGGGAACACAAAGTTCCTTTTCAGTTGCAAACTACTCTCCATACATATATATGGGGAGGTACTAGCTCCAACTCGGTTTTACAGTGAAAACTGCAGGAACTTCAAACCGGCACTAGGAAACACACTGAGAAACTAGAGTAAAAGTTTCTCCTGCAACCCGTTCCCTTTGTGCTAGATGAACGAACGTCTCTCCACATGCTCAGTTCTGAGAGATAAGTGTGTGTGAAAGCCGTCCTTCAACTAGATTGTTGGGAACACAAAGTTCCTTTTCAGTTGCAAACTACACTCCATACATATATATGGGGAGGTACTAGCTCCAACTCGGTTTTACAGTGAAAACTGCAGGAACTTCAAACCGGCACTAGGAAACACACTGAGAAACTAGAGTAAAAGTTTCTCCTGCAACCCGTTCCCTTTGTGCTAGATGAACGAACGTCTCTCCACATGCTCAGTTCTGAGAGATAAGTGTGTGTGAAAGCCGTCCTTCAACTAGATTGTTGGGAACACAAAGTTCCTTTTCAGTTGCAAACTACACTCCATACATATATATGGGGAGGTACTAGCTCCAACTCGGTTTTACAGTGAAAACTGCAGGAACTTCAAACCGGCACTAGGAAACACACTGAGAAACTAGAGTAAAAGTTTCTCCTGCAACCCGTTCCCTTTGTGCTAGATGAACGAACGTCTCTCCACATGCTCAGTTCTGAGAGATAAGTGTGTGTGAAAGCCGTCCTTCAACTAGATTGTTGGGAACACAAAGTTCCTTTTCAGTTGCAAACTACACTCCATACATATATATGGGGAGGTACTAGCTCCAACTCGGTTTTACAGTGAAAACTGCAGGAACTTCAAACCGGCACTAGGAAACACACTGAGAAACTAGAGTAAAAGTTTCTCCTGCAACCCGTTCCCTTTGTGCTAGATGAACGAACGTCTCTCCACATGCTCAGTTCTGAGAGATAAGTGTGTGTGAAAGCCGTCCTTCAACTAGATTGTTGGGAACACAAAGTTCCTTTTCAGTTGCAAACTACACTCCATACATATATATGGGGAGGTACTAGCTCCAACTCGGTTTTACAGTGAAAACTGCAGGAACTTCAAACCGGCACTAGGAAACACACTGAGAAACTAGAGTAAAAGTTTTTCCTGCAACCCGTTCCCTTTGTGCTAGATGAACGAACGTCTCTCCACATGCTCAGTTCTGAGAGATAAGTGTGTGTGAGAGCCGTCCTTCAACTAGATTGTTGGGAACACAAAGTTCCTTTTCAGTTGCAAACTACACTCCATACATATATATGGGGAGGTACTAGCTCCAACTCGGTTTTACAGTGAAAACTGCAGGAACTTCAAACCGGCACTAGGAAACACACTGAGAAACTAGAGTAAAAGTTTCTCCTGCAACCCGTTCCATTTGTGCTAGATGAACGAACGTCTCTCCACATGCTCAGTTCTGAGAGATATGTGTGTGTGAAAGCCGTCCTTCAACTAGATTGTTGGGAACACAAAGTTCCTTTTCAGTTGCAAACTACACTCCATACATATATATGGGGAGGTACTAGCTCCAACTCGGTTTTACAGTGAAAACTGCAGGAACTTCAAACCGGCACTAGGAAACACACTGAAAAACTAGAGTAAAAGTTTCTCCTGCAACCCGTTCCCTTTGTGCTAGATGAACGAACGTCTCTCCACATGCTCAGTTCTGAGAGATAAGTGTGTGTGAAAGCCGTCCTTCAACTAGATTGTTGGGAACACAAAGTTCCTTTTCAGTTGCAAACTACACTCCATACATATATATGGGGAGGTACTAGCTCCAACTCGGTTTTACAGTGAAAACTGCAGGAACTTCAAACCGGCACTAGGAAACACACTGAGAAACTAGAGTAAAAGTTTCTCCTGCAACCCGTTCCCTTTGTGCTAGATGAACGAACGTCTCTCCACATGCTCAGTTCTGAGAGATAAGTGTGTGTGAAAGCCGTCCTTCAACTAGATTGTTGGGAACACAAAGTTCCTTTTCAGTTGCAAACTACACTCCATACATATATATGGGGAGGTACTAGCTCCAACTCGGTTTTACAGTGAAAACTGCAGGAACTTCAAACCGGCACTAGGAAACACACTGAGAAACTAGAGTAAAAGTTTCTCCTGCAACCCGTTCCCTTTGTGCTAGATGAACGAACGTCTCTCCACATGCTCAGTTCTGAGAGATAAGTGTGTGTGAAAGCCGTCCTTCAACTAGATTGTTGGGAACACAAAGTTCCTTTTCAGTTGCAAACTACACTCCATACATATATATGGGGAGGTACTAGCTCCAACTCGGTTTTACAGTGAAAACTGCAGGAACTTCAAACCGGCACTAGGAAACACACTGAGAAACTAGAGTAAAAGTTTCTCCTGCAACCCGTTCCCTTTGTGCTAGATGAACGAACGTCTCTCCACATGCTCAGTTCTGAGAGATAAGTGTGTGTGAAAGCCGTCCTTCAACTAGATTGTTGGGAACACAAAGTTCCTTTTCAGTTGCAAACTACACTCCATACATATATATGGGGAGGTACTAGCTCCAACTCGGTTTTACAGTGAAAACTGCAGGAACTTCAAACCGGCACTAGGAAACACACTGAGAAACTAGAGTAAAAGTTTTTCCTGCAACCCGTTCCCTTTGTGCTAGATGAACGAACGTCTCTCCACATGCTCAGTTCTGAGAGATAAGTGTGTGTGAGAGCCGTCCTTCAACTAGATTGTTGGGAACACAAAGTTCCTTTTCAGTTGCAAACTACACTCCATACATATATATGGGGAGGTACTAGCTCCAACTCGGTTTTACAGTGAAAACTGCAGGAACTTCAAACCGGCACTAGGAAACACACTGAGAAACTAGAGTAAAAGTTTCTCCTGCAACCCGTTCCCTTTGTGCTAGATGAACGAACGTCTCTCCACATGCTCAGTTCTGAGAGATAAGTGTGTGTGAAAGCCGTCCTTCAACTAGATTGTTGGGAACACAAAGTTCCTTTTCAGTTGCAAACTACACTCCATACATATATATGGGGAGGTACTAGCTCCAACTCGGTTTTACAGTGAAAACTGCAGGAACTTCAAACCGGCACTAGGAAACACACTGAGAAACTAGAGTAAAAGTTTCTCCTGCAACCCGTTCCCTTTGTGCTAGATGAACGAACGTCTCTCCACATGCTCAGTTCTGAGAGATATGTGTGTGTGAAAGCCGTCCTTCAACTAGATTGTTGGGAACACAAAGTTCCTTTTCAGTTGCAAACTACACTCCATACATATATATGGGGAGGTACTAGCTCCAACTCGTTTTTACAGTGAAAACTGCAGGAACTTCAAACCGGCACTAAGAAACACACTGAGAAACTAGAGTAAAAGTTTCTCCTGCAACCCGTTCCCTTTGTGCTAGATGAACGAACGTCTCTCCACCTGCTCAGTTCTGAGAGATAAGTGTGTGTGAAAGCCGTCCTTCAACTAGATTGTTGGGAACACAAAGTTCCTTTTCAGTTGCAAACTACACTCCATACATATATATGGGGAGGTACTAGCTCCAACTCGGTTTTACAGTGAAAACTGCAGGAACTTCAAACCGGCACTAGGAAACACACTGAGAAACTAGAGTAAAAGTTTCTCCTGCAACCCGTTCCCTTTGTGCTAGATGAACGAACGTCTCTCCACATGCTCAGTTCTGAGAGATAAGTGTGTGTGAAAGCCGTCCTTCAACTAGATTGTTGGGAACACAAAGTTCCTTTTCAGTTGCAAACTACACTCCATACATATATATGGGGAGGTACTAGCTCCAACTCGGTTTTACAGTGAAAACTGCAGGAACTTCAAACCGGCACTAGGAAACACACTGAGAAACTAGAGTAAAAGTTTCTCCTGCAACCCGTTCCCTTTGTGCTAGATGAACGAACGTCTCTCCACATGCTCAGTTCTGAGAGATAAGTGTGTGTGAAAGCCGTCCTTCAACTAGATTGTTGGGAACACAAAGTTCCTTTTCAGTTGCAAACTACACTCCATACATATATATGGGGAGGTACTAGCTCCAACTCGGTTTTACAGTGAAAACTGCAGGAACTTCAAACCGGCACTAGGAAACACACTGAGAAACTAGAGTAAAAGTTTTTCCTGCAACCCGTTCCCTTTGTGCTAGATGAACGAACGTCTCTCCACATGCTCAGTTCTGAGAGATAAGTGTGTGTGAGAGCCGTCCTTCAACTAGATTGTTGGGAACACAAAGTTCCTTTTCAGTTGCAAACTACACTCCATACATATATATGGGGAGGTACTAGCTCCAACTCGGTTTTACAGTGAAAACTGCAGGAACTTCAAACCGGCACTAGGAAACACACTGAGAAACTAGAGTAAAAGTTTCTCCTGCAACCCGTTCCCTTTGTGCTAGATGAACGAACGTCTCTCCACATGCTCAGTTCTGAGAGATAAGTGTGTGTGAAAGCCGTCCTTCAACTAGATTGTTGGGAACACAAAGTTCCTTTTCAGTTGCAAACTACACTCCATACATATATATGGGGAGGTACTAGCTCCAACTCGGTTTTACAGTGAAAACTGCAGGAACTTCAAACCGGCACTAGGAAACACACTGAGAAACTAGAGTAAAAGTTTCTCCTGCAACCCGTTCCCTTTGTGCTAGATGAACGAACGTCTCTCCACATGCTCAGTTCTGAGAGATAAGTGTGTGTGAAAGCCGTCCTTCAACTAGATTGTTGGGAACACAAAGTTCCTTTTCAGTTGCAAACTACTCTCCATACATATATATGGGGAGGTACTAGCTCCAACTCGGTTTTACAGTGAAAACTGCAGGAACTTCAAACCGGCACTAGGAAACACACTGAGAAACTAGAGTAAAAGTTTCTCCTGCAACCCGTTCCCTTTGTGCTAGATGAACGAACGTCTCTCCACATGCTCAGTTCTGAGAGATAAGTGTGTGTGAAAGCCGTCCTTCAACTAGATTGTTGGGAACACAAAGTTCCTTTTCAGTTGCAAACTACACTCCATACATATATATGGGGAGGTACTAGCTCCAACTCGGTTTTACAGTGAAAACTGCAGGAACTTCAAACCGGCACTAGGAAACACACTGAGAAACTAGAGTAAAAGTTTTTCCTGCAACCCGTTCCCTTTGTGCTAGATGAACGAACGTCTCTCCACATGCTCAGTTCTGAGAGATAAGTGTGTGTGAGAGCCGTCCTTCAACTAGATTGTTGGGAACACAAAGTTCCTTTTCAGTTGCAAACTATACTCCATACATATATATGGGGAGGTACTAGCTCCAACTCGGTTTTACAGTGAAAACTGCAGGAACTTCAAACCGGCACTAGGAAACACACTGAGAAACTAGAGTAAAAGTTTCTCCTGCAACCCGTTCCCTTTGTGCTAGATGAATGAACGTCACTCCACATGCTCAGTTTTGAGAGATAAGTGTGTGTGAAAGCCGTCCTTCAACTAGATTGTTGGGAACACAAAGTTCCTTTTCAGTTGCAAACTACACTCCATACATATATATGGGGAGGTACTAGCTCCAACTCGGTTTTACAGTGAAAACTGCAGGAACTTCAAACCGGCACTAGGAAACACACTGAAAAACTAGAGTAAAAGTTTCTCCTGCAACCCGTTCCCTTTGTGCTAGATGAACGAACGTCTCTCCACATGCTCAGTTCTGAGAGATAAGTGTGTGTGAAAGCCGTCCTTCAACTAGATTGTTGGGAACACAAAGTTCCTTTTCAGTTGCAAACTACACTCCATACATATATATGGGGAGGTACTAGCTCCAACTCGGTTTTACAGTGAAAACTGCAGGAACTTCAAACCGGCACTAGGAAACACACTGAGAAACTAGAGTAAAAGTTTCTCCTGCAACCCGTTCCCTTTTTGCTAGATGAACGAACGTCTCTCCACATGCTCAGTTCTGAGAGATAAGTGTGTGTGAAAGCCGTCCTTCAACTAGATTGTTGGGAACACAAAGTTCCTTTTCAGTTGCAAACTACAATCCATACATATATATGGGGAGGTACTAGCTCCAACTCGGTTTTACAGTGAAAACTGCAGGAACTTCAAACCGGCACTAGGAAACACACTGAGAAACTAGAGTAAAAGTTTCTCCTGCAACCCGTTCCCTTTGTGCTAGATGAATGAACGTATCTCCACATGCTCAGTTCTGAGAGATAAGTGTGTGTGAAAGCCGTCCTTCAACTAGATTGTTGGGAACACAAAGTTCCTTTTCAGTTGCAAACTACACTCCATACATATATATGGGGAGGTACTAGCTCCAACTCGGTTTTACAGTGAAAACTGCAGGAACTTCAAACCGGCACTAGGAAACACACTGAGAAACTAGAGTAAAAGTTTCTCCTGCAACCCGTTCCCTTTGTGCTAGATGAACGAACGTCTCTCCACATGCTCAGTTCTGAGAGATAAGTGTGTGTGAAAGCCGTCCTTCAACTAGATTGTTGGGAACACAAAGTTCCTTTTCAGTTGCAAACTACACTCCATACATATATATGGGGAGGTACTAGCTCCAACTCGGTTTTACAGTGAAAACTGCAGGAACTTCAAACCGGCACTAGGAAACACACTGAGAAACTAGAGTAAAAGTTTCTCCTGCAACCCGTTCCCTTTTTGCTAGATGAACGAACGTCTCTCCACATGCTCAGTTCTGAGAGATAAGTGTGTGTGAAAGCCGTCCTTCAACTAGATTGTTGGGAACACAAAGTTCCTTTTCAGTTGCAAACTACACTCCATACATATATATGGGGAGGTACTAGCTCCAACTCGGTTTTACAGTGAAAACTGCAGGAACTTCAAACCGGCACTAGGAAACACACTGAGAAACTAGAGTAAAAGTTTCTCCTGCAACCCGTTCCTTTTGTGCTAGATGAACGAACGTCTCTCCACATGCTCAGTTCTGAGAGATAAGTGTGTGTGAAAGCCGTCCTTCAACTAGATTGTTGGGAACACAAAGTTCCTTTTCAGTTGCAAACTACACTCCATACATATATATGGGGAGGTACTAGCTCCAACTCGGTTTTACAGTGAAAACTGCAGGAACTTCAAACCGGCAGTAGGAAACACACTGAGAAACTAGAGTAAAAGTTTCTCCTGCAACCCGTTCCCTTTGTGCTAGATGAACGAACGTCTCTCCACATGCTCAGTTCTGAGAGATAAGTGTGTGTGAAAGCCGTCCTTCAACTAGATTGTTGGGAACACAAAGTTCCTTTTCAGTTGCAAACTACACTCCATACATATATATGGGGAGGTACTAGCTCCAACTCGGTTTTACAGTGAAAACTGCAGGAACTTCAAACCGGCACTAGGAAACACACTGAGAAACTAGAGTAAAAGTTTCTCCTGCAACCCGTTCCCTTTGTGCTAGATGAACGAACGTCTCTCCACATGCTCAGTTCTGAGAGATAAGTGTGTGTGAAAGCCGTCCTTCAACTAGATTGTTGGGAACACAAAGTTCCTTTTCAGTTGCAAACTACACTCCATACATATATATGGGGAGGTACTAGCTCCAACTCGGTTTTACAGTGAAAACTGCAGGAACTTCAAACCGGCACTAGGAAACACACTGAGAAACTAGAGTAAAAGTTTCTCCTGCAACCCGTTCCCTTTGTGCTAGATGAACGAACGTCTCTCCACATGCTCAGTTCTGAGAGATAAGTGTGTGTGAAAGCCGTCCTTCAACTAGATTGTTGGGAACACAAAGTTCCTTTTCAGTTGCAAACTACACTCCATACATATATATGGGGAGGTACTAGCTCCAACTCGGTTTTACAGTGAAAACTGCAGGAACTTCCAACCGGCACTAGGAAACACACTGAAAAACTAGAGTAAAAGTTTCTCCAGCAAACCTTTCCCTTTGTGCTAGATGAACGAACGTCTCTCCACATGCTCAGTTCTGAGAGATAAGTGTGTGTGAAAGCCGTCCTTCAACTACATTGTTGGGAACACAGAGTTCCTTTTCAGTTGCAAACTACACTCCATACATATATATGGGGAGGTACTAGCTCCAACTCGGTTTTACAGTGAAAACTGCAGGAACTTCAAGCCGGCACTAGGAAACACACTGAAAAACTAGAGTAAAAGTTTCTCCTGCAACCCGTTCCCTTTGTGCTAGATGAACGAACGTCTCTCCACATGCTCAGTTCTGAGAGATAAGTGTGTGTGAAAGCCGTCCTTCAACTAGATTGTTGGGAACACAAAGTTCCTTTTCAGTTGCAAACTACACTCCATACATATATATGGGGCGGTACTAGCTCCAACTCGGTTTTACAGTGAAAACTGCAGGAACTTCAAACCGGCACTAGGAAACACACTGAGAAACTACAGTAAAAGTTTCTCCTGCAACCCGTTCCCTTTGTGCTAGATGAACGAACGTCTCTCCACATGCTCAGTTCTGAGAGATAAGTGTGTGTGAAAGCCGTCCTTCAACTAGATTGTTGGGAACACAAAGTTCCTTTTCAGTTGCAAACTACACTCCATACATATATATGGGGAGGTACTAGCTCCAACTCGGTTTTACAGTGAAAACTGCAGGAACTTCAAACCGGCACTAGGAAACACACTGAGAAACTAGAGTAAACTTTCTCCTGCAACCCGTTCCCTTTGTGCTAGATGAACGAACGTCTCTCCACATGCTCAGTTCTGAGAGATAAGTGTGTGTGAAAGCCGTCCTTCAACTAGATTGTTGGGAACACAAAGTTCCTTTTCAGTTGCAAACTACACTCCATACATATATATGGGGAGGTACTAGCTCCAACTCGGTTTTACAGTGAAAACTGCAGGAACTTCAAACCGGCACTAGGAAACACACTGAGAAACTAGAGTAAAAGTTTCTCCTGCAACCCGTTCCCTTTGTGCTAGATGAACGAACGTCTCTCCACATGCTCAGTTCTGAGAGATAAGTGTGTGTGAAAGCCGTCCTTCAACTAGATTGTTGGGAACACAAAGTTCCTTTTCAGTTGCAAACTACACTCCATACATATATATGGGGAGGTACTAGCTCCAACTCGGTTTTACAGTGAAAACTGCAGGAACTTCAAACCGGCACTAGGAAACACACTGAGAAACTAGAGTAAAAGTTTCTCCTGCAACCCGTTCCCTTTGTGCTAGATGAACGAACGTCTCTCCACATGCTCAGTTCTGAGAGATAAGTGTGTGTGAAAGCCGTCCTTCAACTAGATTGTTGGGAACACAAAGTTCCTTTTCAATTGCAAACTACACTCCATACATATATATGGGGAGGTACTAGCTCCAACACGGTTTTACAGTGAAAACTGCAGGAACTTCAAACCGGCACTAGGAAACACACTGAGAAACTAGAGTAAAAGTTTCTCCTGCAACCCGTTCCCTTTGTGCTAGATGAACGAACGTCTCTCCACATGCTCAGTTCTGAGAGATAAGTGTGTGTGAAAGCCGTCCTTCAACTAGATTGTTGGGAACACAAAGTTCCTTTTCAGTTGCAAACTACACTCCATACATATATATGGGGAGGTACTAGCTCCAACTCGGTTTTACAGTGAAAACTGCAGGAACTTCAAACCGGCACTAGGAAACACACTGAGAAACTAGAGTAAAAGTTTCTCCTGCAACCCGTTCCCTTTGTGCTAGATGAACGAACGTCTCTCCACATGCTCAGTTCTGAGAGATAAGTGTGTGTGAAAGCCGTCCTTCAACTAGATTGTTGGGAACACAAAGTTCCTTTTCAGTTGCAAACTACACTCCATACATATATATGGGGAGGTACTAGCTCCAACTCGGTTTTACAGTGAAAACTGCAGGAACTTCAAACCGGCACTAGGAAACACACTGAGAAACTAGAGTAAAAGTTTCTCCTGCAACCCGTTCCCTTTGTGCTAGATGAACGAACGTCTCTCCACATGCTCAGTTCTGAGAGATAAGTGTGTGTGAAAGCCGTCCTTCAACTAGATTGTTGGGAACACAAAGTTCCTTTTCAGTTGCAAACTACACTCCATACATATATATGGGGAGGTACTAGCTCCAACTCGGTTTTACAGTGAAAACTGCAGGAACTTCAAACCGGCACTGGGAAACACACTGAGAAACTAGAGTAAAAGTTTCTCCTGCAACCCGTTCCCTTTGTGCTAGATGAACGAACGTCTCTCCACATGCTCAGTTCTGAGAGATAAGTGTGTGTGAAAGCCGTCCTTCAACTAGATTGTTGGGAACACAAAGTTCCTTTTCAGTTGCAAACTACACTCCATACATATATATGGGGAGGTACTAGCTCCAACTCGGTTTTACAGTGAAAACTGCAGGAACTTCAAACCGGCACTAGGAAACACACTGAGAAACTAGAGTAAAAGTTTCTCCTGCAACCCGTTACCTTTGTGATAGATGAACGAACATCTCTCCACATGCTCAGTTCTGAGAGATATGTGTGTGTGAAAGCCGTCCTTCAACTAGATTGTTGGGAACACAAAGTTCCTTTTCAGTTGCAAACTACACTCCATACATATATATGGGGAGGTACTAGCTCCAACTCGGTTTTACAGTGAAAACTGCAGGAACTTCAAACCGGCACTAGGAAACACACTGAGAAACTAGAGTAAAAGTTTCTCCTGCAACCCGTTCCCTTTGTGCTAGATGAACGAACGTCTCTCCACCTGCTCAGTTCTGAGAGATAAGTGTGTGTGAAAGCCGACCTTCAACTAGATTGTTGGGAACACAAAGTTCCTTTTCAGTTGCAAACTACACTCCATACATATATATGGGGAGGTACTAGCTCCAACTCGGTTTTACAGTGAAAACTGCAGGAACTTCAAACCGGCACTAGGAAACACACTGAGAAACTAGAGTAAAAGTTTCTCCAGCAAACCGTTCCCTTTGTGCTAGATGAACGAACGTCTCTCCACATGCTCAGTTCTGAGAGATAAGTGTGTGTGAAAGCCGTCCTTCAACTAGATTGTTGGGAACACAAAGTTCCTTTTCAGTTGCAAACTATACCCCATACATATATATGGGGTGGTACTAGCTCCAACTCGGTTTTACAGTGAAAACTGCAGGAACTTCAAGCCGGCACTAGGAAACACACTGAGAAACTAGAGTAAAAGTTTCTCCTGCAACCCGTTCCCTTTGTGCTAGATGAACGAACGTCTCTCCACATGCTCAGTTCTGAGAGATAAGTGTGTGTGAAAGCCGTCCTTCAACTAGATTGTTGGGAACACAAAGTTCCTTTTCAGTTGCAAACTACACTCCATACATATATATGGGGAGGTACTAGCTCCAACTCGGTTTTACAGTGAAAACTGCAGGAACTTCAAACCGGCACTAGGAAACACACTGAGAAACTAGAGTAAAAGTTTCTCCTGCAACCCGTTCCCTTTGTGCTAGATGAACGAACGTCTCTCCACATGCTCAGTTCTGAGAGATAAGTGTGTGTGAAAGCCGTCCTTCAACTAGATTGTTGGGAACACAAAGTTCCTTTTCAGTTGCAAACTACACTCCATACATATATATGGGGAGGTACTAGCTCCAACTCGGTTTTACAGTGAAAACTGCAGGAACTTCAAACCGGCACTAGGAAACACACTGAGAAACTAGAGTAAAACTTTCTCCTGCAACCCGTTCCCTTTGTGCTAGATGAACGAACGTCTCTCCACATGCTCAGTTCTGAGAGATAAGTGTGTGTGAAAGCCGTCCTTCAACTAGATTGTTGGGAACACAAAGTTCCTTTTCAGTTGCAAACTACACTCCATACATATATATGGGGAGGTACTAGCTCCAACTCGGTTTTACAGTGAAAACTGCAGGAACTTCAAACCGGCACTAGGAAACACACTGAGAAACTAGAGTAAAAGTTTCTCCTGCAACCCGTTCCCTTTGTGCTAGATGAACGAACGTCTCTCCACATGCTCAGTTCTGAGAGATAAGTGTGTGTGAAAGCCGTCCTTCAACTAGATTGTTGGGAACACAAAGTTCCTTTTCAGTTGCAAACTACACTCCATACATATATATGGGGAGGTACTAGCTCCAACTCGGTTTTACAGTGAAAACTGCAGGAACTTCAAACCGGCACTAGGAAACACACTGAAAATCTAGAGTAAAAGTTTCTCCTGCAACCCGTTCCCTTTGTGCTAGATGAACGAACGTCTCTCCACATGCTCAGTTCTGAGAGATAAGTGTGTGTGAAAGCCGTCCTTCAACTAGATTGTTGGGAACACAAAGTTCCTTTTCAGTTGCAAACTACACTCCATACATATATATGGGGAGGTACTAGCTCCAACTCGGTTTTACAGTGAAAACTGCAGGAACTTCAAACCGGCACTAGGAAACACACTGAGAAACTAGAGTAAAAGTTTCTCCTGCAACCCGTTCCCTTTGTGCTAGATGAACGAACGTCTCTCCACATGCTCAGTTCTGAGAGATAAGTGTGTGTGAAAGCCGTCCTTCAACTAGATTGTTGGGAACACAAAGTTCCTTTTCAGTTGCAAACTACACTCCATACATATATATGGGGAGGTAATAGCTCCAACTCGGTTTTACAGTGAAAACTGCAGGAACTTCAAACCGGCACTAGGAAACACACTGAGAAACTAGAGTAAAAGTTTCTCCTGCAACCCGTTCCCTTTGTGCTAGATGAACGAACGTCTCTCCACATGCTCAGTTCTGAGAGATAAGTGTGTGTGAAAGCCGTCCTTCAACTAGATTGTTGGGAACACAAAGTTCCTTTTCAGTTGCAAACTACACTCCATACATATATATGGGGAGGTACTAGCTCCAACTCGGTTTTACAGTGAAAACTGCAGGAACTTCAAACCGGCACTAGGAAACACACTGAGAAACTAGAGTAAAAGTTTCTCCTGCAACCCGTTCCCTTTGTGCTAGATGAACGAACGTCTCTCCACATGCTCAGTTCTGAGAGATAAGTGTGTGTGAAAGCCGTCCTTCAACTAGATTGTTGGGAACACAAAGTTCCTTTTCAGTTGCAAACTACACTCCATACATATATATGGGGAGGTACTAGCTCCAACTCGGTTTTACAGTGAAAACTGCAGGAACTTCAAACCGGCACTGGGAAACACACTGAAAAACTAGAGTAAAAGTTTCTCCTGCAACCCGTTCCCTTTGTGCTAGATGAACGAACGTCTCTCCACATGCTCAGTTCTGAGAGATAAGTGTGTGTGAAAGCCGTCCTTCAACTAGATTGTTGGGAACACAAAGTTCCTTTTCAGTTGCAAACTACACTCCATACATATATATGGGGAGGTACTAGCTCCAACTCGGTTTTACAGTGAAAACTGCAGGAACTTCAAACCGGCACTAGGAAACACACTGAGAAACTAGAGTAAAAGTTTCTCCTGCAACCCGTTCCCTTTGTGCTAGATGAACGAACGTCTCTCCACATGCTCAGTTCTGAGAGATAAGTGTGTGTGAAAGCCGTCCTTCAACTAGATTGTTGGGAACACAAAGTTCCTTTTCAGTTGCAAACTACACTCCATACATATATATGGGGAGGTACTAGCTCCAACTCGGTTTTACAGTGAAAACTGCAGGAACTTCAAACCGGCACTAGGAAACACACTGAGAAACTAGAGTAAAAGTTTCTCCTGCAACCCGTTACCTTTGTGATAGATGAACGAACATCTCTCCACATGCTCAGTTCTGAGAGATATGTGTGTGTGAAAGCCGTCCTTCAACTAGATTGTTGGGAACACAAAGTTCCTTTTCAGTTGCAAACTACACTCCATACATATATATGGGGAGGTACTAGCTCCAACTCGGTTTTACAGTGAAAACTGCAGGAACTTCAAACCGGCACTAGGAAACACACTGAGAAACTAGAGTAAAAGTTTCTCCTGCAACCCGTTCCCTTTGTGCTAGATGAACGAACGTCTCTCCACATGCTCAGTTCTGAGAGATAAGTGTGTGTGAAAGCCGTCCTTCAACGAGATTGTTGGGAACACAAAGTTCCTTTTCAGTTGCAAACTACACTCCATATATATATATGGGGAGGTACTAGCTCCAACTCGGTTTTACAGTGAAAACTGCAGGAACTTCAAACCGGCACTAGGAAACACACTGAGAAACTAGAGTAAAAGTTTCTCCTGCAACCCGTTCCATTTGTGCTAGATGAACGAACGTCTCTCCACCTGCTCAGTTCTGAGAGATAAGTGTGTGTGAAAGCCGTCCTTCAACTAGATTGTTGGGAACACAAAGTTCCTTTTCAGTTGCAAACTACACTCCATACATATATATGGGGAGGTACTAGCTCCAACTCGGTTTTACAGTGAAAACTGCAGGAACTTCAAACCGGCACTAGGAAACACACTGAGAAACTAGAGTAAAAGTTTCTCCTGCAACCCGTTCCCTTTGTGCTAGATGAACGAACGTCTCTCCACCTGCTCAGTTCTGAGAGATAAGTGTGTGTGAAAGCCGTCCTTCAACTAGATTGTTGGGAACACAAAGTTCCTTTTCAGTTGCAAACTACACTCCATACATATAAATGGGGAGGTACTAGCTCCAACTCGGTTTTACAGTGAAAACTGCAGGAACTTCAAACCGGCACTAGGAAACACACTGAAAAACTAGAGTAAAAGTTTCTCCTGCAACCCGTTCCCATTGTGCTAGATGAACGAACGTCTCTCCACATGCTCAGTTCTGAGAGATAAGTGTGTGTGAAAGCCGTCCTTCAACTAGATTGTTGGGAACACAAAGTTCCTTTTCAGTTGCAAACTACACTCCATACATATATATGGGGAGGTACTAGCTCCAACTCGGTTTTACAGTGAAAACTGCAGGAACTTCAAACCGGCACTAGGAAACACACTGAGAAACTAGAGTAAAAGTTTCTCCTGCAACCCGTTCCCTTTGTGCTAGATGAACGAACGTCTCTCCACATGCTCAGTTCTGAGAGATAAGTGTGTGTGAAAGCCGTCCTTCAACTAGATTGTTGGGAACACAAAGTTCCTTTTCAGTTGCAAACTACACTCCATACATATATATGGGGAGGTACTAGCTCCAACTCGGTTTTACAGTGAAAACTGCAGGAAGTTCAAACCGGCACTAGGAAACACACTGAGAAACTAGAGTAAAAGTTTCTCCTGCAACCCGTTCCCTTTGTGCTAGATGAACGAACGTCTCTCCACATGCTCAGTTCTGAGAGATAAGTGTGTGTGAAAGCCGTCCTTCAACTAGATTGTTGGGAACACAAAGTTCCTTTTCAGTTGCAAACTACACTCCATACATATATATGGGGAGGTACTAGCTCCAACTCGGTTTTACAGTGAAAACTGCAGAAACTTCAAACCGGCACTAGGAAACACACTGAGAAACTAGAGTAAAAGATTCTCCTGCAACCCGTTCCCTTTGTGCTAGATGAACGAACGACTCTCCACATGCTCAGTTCTGAGAGATAAGTGTGTGTGAAAGCCGTCCTTCAACTAGATTGTTGGGAACACAAAGTTCCTTTTCAGTTGCAAACTACACTCCATACGTATATATGGGGAGGTACTAGATCTAAATCGGTTTTACAGTGAAAACTGCAGGAACTTCAAACCGGCACTAGGAAACACACTGAAAAACTAGAGTAAAAGTTTCTCCTGCAACCCGTTCCCTTTGTGCTAGATGAACGAACGTCTCTCCACATGCTCAGTTCTGAGAGGTAAGTGTGTGTGAAAGCCGTCCTTCAACTAGATTGTTGGGAACACAAAGATTCTTTTCAGTTGCAAACTACACTCCATACATATATATGGGGAGGTACAAGCTCCTACTCGGTTTTACAGTGAAAACTGCAGGAACTTCAAACCGGCACTAGGAAACACACTGAGAAACTAGAGTAAAAGTTTCTCCTGCAACCCGTTCCCTTTGTGCTAGATGAACGTACGTCTCTCCACATGCTCAGTTCTGAGAGATAAGTGTGTGTGAAAGCCGTCCTTCAACTAGATTGTTGGGAACACAAAGTTCCTTTTCAGTTGCAAACTACACTCCATACATATATATGGGGAGGTACTAGCTCCAACTCGGTTTTACAGTGAAAAATGCAGGAACTTCAAACCGGCACTAGGAAACACACTGAGAAACTAGAGTAAAAGTTTCTCCTGCAACCCGTTCCCTTTGTGCTAGATGAACGAACGTCTCTCCACATGCTCAGTTCTGAGAGTTAAGTGTGTGTGAAAGCCGTCCTTCAACTAGATTGTTGGGAACACAAAGTTCCTTTTCAGTTGCAAACTACACTCCATACATATATATGGGGAGGTACTAGCTCCAACTCGGTTTTACAGTGAAAACTGCAGGAACTTCAAACCGGCACTAGGAAACACACTGAGAAACTAGAGTAAAAGTTTCTCCTGCAACCCGTTCCCTTTGTGCTAGATGAAGGAACGTCTCTCCCCATGCTCAGTTCTGAGAGATAAGTGTGTGTGAAAGCCATCCTTCAACTAGATTGTTGGGAACACAAAGTTCCTTTTCAGTTGCAAACTACACTCCATACATATATATGGGGAGGTACTAGCTCCAACTCGGTTTTACAGTGAAAACTGCAGGAACTTCAAACCGGCACTAGGAAACACACTGAGAAACTAGAGTAAAAGTTTCTCCTGCAACCCGTTCCCTTTGTGCTAGATGAACGAACGTCTCTCCACATGCTCAGTTCTGAGAGATAAGTGTGTGTGAAAGCCGTCCTTCAACTAGATTGTTGGGAACACAAAGTTCCTTTTCAGTTGCAAACTACACTCCATACATATATATGGGGAGGTACTAGCTCCAACTCGGTTTTACAGTGAAAACTGCAGGAACTTCAAACCGGCACTTGGAAACACGCTGAAAAACTAGAGTAAAAGTTTCTCCTGCAACCCGTTCCCTTTGTGCTAGATGAACGAACGTCTCTCCACATGCTCAGTTCTGAGAGATAAGTGTGTGTGAAAGCCGCCCTTCAACTAGATTGTTGGGAACACAAAGTTCCTTTTCAGTTGCAAACTACACTCCATACATATATATGGGGAGGTACTAGCACCAACTCGGTTTTACAGTGAAAACTGCAGGAACTTCAAACCGGCACTAGGAAACACACTGAGAAACTAGAGTAAAAGTTTCTCCTGCAACCCGTTCCCTTTGTGCTAGATGAACGAACGTCTCTCCACATGCTCAGTTCTGAGAGATAAGTGTGTGTGAAAGCCGTCCTTCAACTAGATTGTTGGGAACACAAAGTTCCTTTTCAGTTGCAAACTACACTCCATACATATATATGGGGAGGTACTAGCTCCAACTCGGTTTTACAGTGAAAACTGCAGGAACTTCAAACCGGCACTAGGAAACACGCTGAAAAACTAGAGTAAAAGTTTCTCCTGCAACCCGTTCCCTTTGTGCTAGATGAACGAACGTCTCTCCACATGCTCAGTTCTGAGAGATAAGTGTGTGTGAAAGCCGTACTTCAACTAGATTGTTGGGAACACAAAGTTCCTTTTCAGTTGCAAACTACACTCCATACATATATATGGGGAGGTACTAGCTCCAACTCGGTTTTACAGTGAAAACTGCAGGAACTTCAAACCGGCACTAGGAAACACGCTGAAAAACTAGAGTAAAAGTTTCTCCTGCAACCCGTTCCCTTTGTGCTAGATGAACGAACGTCTCTCCACATGCTCAGTTCTGAGAGATAAGTGTGTGTGAAAGCCGTCCTTCAACTAGATTGTTGGGAACACAAAGTTCCTTTTCAGTTGCAAACTACACTCCATACATATATATGGGGAGGTACTAGCTCCAACTCGGTTTTACAGTGAAAACTGCAGGAACTTCAAACCGGCACTAGGAAACACACTGAAAATCTAGAGTAAAAGTTTCTCCTGCAACCCTTTCCCTTTGTGCTAGATGAACGAACGTCTCTCCACATGCTCAGTTCTGAGAGATAAGTGTGTGTGAAAGCCGTCCTTCAACTAGATTGTTGGGAACACAAAGTTCCTTTTCAGTTGCAAACTACACTCCATACATATATATGGGGAGGTACTAGCTCCAACTCGGTTTTACAGTGAAAACTGCAGGAACTTCAAACCGGCACTAGGAAACACACTGAGAAACTAGAGTAAAAGTTTCACCTGCAACCCGTTCCCTTTGTGCTAGATGAACGAACGTCTCTCCACATGCTCAGTTCTGAGAGATAAGTGTGTGTGAAAGCCGTCCTTCAACTAGATTGTTGGGAACACAAAGTTCCTTTTCAGTTGCAAACTACACTCCATACATATATATGGGGAGGTACTAGCTCCAACTCGGTTTTACAGTGAAAACTGCAGGAACTTCAAACCGGCACTAGGAAACACACTGAAAATCTAGAGTAAAAGTTTCTCCTGCAACCCGTTCCCTTTGTGCTAGATGAACGAACGTCTCTCCACATGCTCAGTTCTGAGAGATAAGTGTGTGTGAAAGCCGTCCTTCAACTAGATTGTTGGGAACACAAAGTTCCTTTTCAGTTGCAAACTACACTCCATACATATATATGGGGAGGTACTAGCTCCAACTCGGTTTTACAGTGAAAACTGCAGGAACTTCAAACCGGCACTAGGAAACACACTGAGAAACTAGAGTAAAAGTTTCACCTGCAACCCGTTCCCTTTGTGCTAGATGAACGAACGTCTCTCCACATGCTCAGTTCTGAGAGATAAGTGTGTGTGAAAGCCGTCCTTCAACTAGATTGTTGGGAACACAAAGTTCCTTTTCAGTTGCAAACTACACTCCATACATATATATGGGGAGGTACTAGCTCCAACTCGGTTTTACAGTGAAAACTGCAGGAACTTCAAACCGGCACTAGGAAACACACTGAGAAACTAGAGTAAAAGTTTCCCCTGCAACCCGTTCCCTTTGTGCTAGATGAACGAACGTCTCTCCACATGCTCAGTTCTGAGAGATAAGTGTGTGTGAAAGCCGTCCTTCAACTAGATTGTTGGGAACACAAAGTTCCTTTTCAGTTGCAAACTACACTCCATACATATATATGGGGAGGTACTAGCTCCAACTCGGTTTTACAGTGAAAACTGCAGGAACTTCAAACCGGCACTAGGAAACACACTGAGAAACTAGAGTAAAAGTTTCCCCTGCAACCCGTTCCCTTTGTGCTAGATGAACGAACGTCTCTCCACATGCTCAGTTCTGAGAGATAAGTGTGTGTGAAAGCCGTCCTTCAACTAGATTGTTGGGAACACAAAGTTCCTTTTCAGTTGCAAACTACACTCCATACATATATATGGGGAGGTACTAGCTCCAACTCGGTTTTACAGTGAAAACTGCAGGAACTTCAAACCGGCACTAGGAAACACACTGAGAAACTAGAGTAAAAGTTTCCCCTGCAACCCGTTCCCTTTGTGCTAGATGAACGAACGTCTCTCCACATGCTCAGTTCTGAGAGATAAGTGTGTGTGAAAGCCGTCCTTCAACTAGATTGTTGGGAACACAAAGTTCCTTTTCAGTTGCAAACTACACTGCATACATATATATGGGGAGGTACTAGCTCCAACTCGGTTTTACAGTGAAAACTGCAGGAACTTCAAACCGGCACTAGGAAACACACTGAAAATCTAGAGTAAAAGTTTCTCCTGCAACCCGTTCCCTTTGTGCTAGATGAACGAACGTCTCTCCACATGCTCAGTTCTGAGAGATAAGTGTGTGTGAAAGCCGTCCTTCAACTAGATTGTTGGGAACACAAAGTTCCTTTTCAGTTGCAAACTACACTCCATACATATATATGGGGAGGTACTAGCTCCAACTCGATTTTACAGTGAAAACTGCAGGAACTTCAAACCGGCACTAGGAAACACACTGAGAAACTAGAGTAAAAGTTTCACCTGCAACCCGTTCCCTTTGTGCTAGATGAACGAACGTCTCTCCACATGCTCAGTTCTGAGAGATAAGTGTGTGTGAAAGCCGTCCTTCAACTAGATTGTTGGGAACACAAAGTTCCTTTTCAGTTGCAAACTACACTCCATACATATATATGGGGAGGTACTAGCTCCAACTCGGTTTTACAGTGAAAACTGCAGGAACTTCAAACCGGCACTAGGAAACACACTGAGAAACTAGAGTAAAAGTTTCCCCTGCAACCCGTTCCCTTTGTGCTAGATGAACGAACGTCTCTCCACATGCTCAGTTCTGAGAGATAAGTGTGTGTGAAAGCCGTCCTTCAACTAGATTGTTGGGAACACAAAGTTCCTTTTCAGTTGCAAACTACACTCCATACATATATATGGGGAGGTACTAGCTCCAACTCGGTTTTACAGTGAAAACTGCAGGAACTTCAAACCGGCACTAGGAAACACACTGAGAAACTAGAGTAAAAGTTTCACCTGCAACCCGTTCCCTTTGTGCTAGATGAACGAACGTCTCTCCACATGCTCAGTTCTGAGAGATAAGTGTGTGTGAAAGCCGTCCTTCAACTAGATTGTTGGGAACACAAAGTTCCTTTTCAGTTGCAAACTACTCTCCATACATATATATGGGGAGGTACTAGCTCCAACTCGGTTTTACAGTGAAAACTGCAGGAACTTCAAACCGGCACTAGGAAACACACTGAAAATCTAGAGTAAAAGTTTCTCCTGCAACCCTTTCCCTTTGTGCTAGATGAACGAACGTCTCTCCACATGCTCAGTTCTGAGAGATAAGTGTGTGTGAAAGCCGTCCTTCAACTAGATTGTTGGGAACACAAAGTTCCTTTTCAGTTGCAAACTACACTCCATACATATATATGGGGAGGTACTAGCTCCAACTCGGTTTTACAGTGAAAACTGCAGGAACTTCAAACCGGCACTAGGAAACACACTGAGAAACTAGAGTAAAAGTTTCCCCTGCAACCCGTTCCCTTTGTGCTAGATGAACGAACGTCTCTCCACATGCTCAGTTCTGAGAGATAAGTGTGTGTGAAAGCCGTCCTTCAACTAGATTGTTGGGTACACAAAGTTCCTTTTCAGTTGCAAACTACACTCCATACATATATATGGGGAGGTACTAGCTCCAACTCGGTTTTACAGTGAAAACTGCAGGAACTTCAAACCGGCACTAGGAAACACACTGAGAAACTAGAGTAAAAGTTTCACCTGCAACCCGTTCCCTTTGTGCTAGATGAACGAACGTCTCTCCACATGCTCAGTTCTGAGAGATAAGTGTGTGTGAAAGCCGTCCTTCAACTAGATTGTTGGGAACACAAAGTTCCTTTTCAGTTGCAAACTACTCTCCATACATATATATGTGGAGGTACTAGCTCCAACTCGGTTTTACAGTGAAAACTGCAGGAACTTCAAACCGGCACTAGGAAACACACTGAAAATCTAGAGTAAAAGTTTCTCCTGCAACCCTTTCCCTTTGTGCTAGATGAACGAACGTCTCTCCACATGCTCAGTTCTGAGAGATAATTGTGTGTGAAAGCCGTCCTTCAACTAGATTGTTGGGAACACAAAGTTCCTTTTCAGTTGCAAACTACACTCCATACATATATATGGGGAGGTACTAGCTCCAACTCGGTTTTACAGTGAAAACTGCAGGAACTTCAAACCGGCACTAGGAAACACACTGAGAAACTAGAGTAAAAGTTTCACCTGCAACCCGTTCCCTTTGTGCTAGATGAACGAACGTCTCTCCACATGCTCAGTTCTGAGAGATAAGTGTGTGTGAAAGCCGTCCTTCAACTAGATTGTTGGGAACACAAAGTTCCTTTTCAGTTGCAAACTACACTCCATACATATATATGGGGAGGTACTAGCTCCAACTCGGTTTTACAGTGAAAACTGCAGGAACTTCAAACCGGCACTAGGAAACACACTGAGAAACTAGAGTAAAAGTTTCCCCTGCAACCCGTTCCCTTTGTGCTAGATGAACGAACGTCTCTCCACATGCTCAGTTCTGAGAGATAAGTGTGTGTGAAAGCCGTCCTTCAACTAGATTGTTGGGAACACAAAGTTCCTTTTCAGTTGCAAACTACACTCCATACATATATATGGGGAGGTACTAGCTCCAACTCGGTTTTACAGTGAAAACTGCAGGAACTTCAAACCGGCACTAGGAAACACACTGAGAAACTAGAGTAAAAGTTTCTCCTGCAACCCGTTCCCTTTGTGCTAGATGAACGAACGTCTCTCCACATGCTCAGTTCTGAGAGATAAGTGTGTGTGAAAGCCGTCCTTCAACTAGATTGTTGGGAACACAAAGTTCCTTTTCAGTTGCAAACTACACTCCATACATATATATGGGGAGGTACTAGCTCCAACTCGGTTTTACAGTGAAAACTGCAGGAACTTCAAACCGGCACTAGGAAACACACTGAGAAACTAGAGTAAAAGTTTCCCCTGCAACCCGTTCCCTTTGTGCTAGATGAACGAACGTCTCTCCACATGCTCAGTTCTGAGAGATAAGTGTGTGTGAAAGCCGTCCTTCAACTAGATTGTTGGGAACACAAAGTTCCTTTTCAGTTGCAAACTACACTCCATACATATATATGGGGAGGTACTAGCTCCAACTCGGTTTTACAGTGAAAACTGCAGGAACTTCCAACCGGCACTAGGAAACACACTTAGAAACTAGAGTAAAAGTTTCTCCTGCAACCCGTTCCCTTTGTGCTAGATGAACGAACGTCTCTCCACATGCTCAGTTCTGAGAGATAAGTGTGTGTGAAAGCCGTCCTTCAACTAGATTGTTGGGAACACAAAGTTCCTTTTCAGTTGCAAACTACACTCCATACATATATATGGGGAGGTACTAGCTCCAACTCGGTTTTACAGTGAAAACTGCAGGAACTTCAAACCGGCACTAGGAAACACACTGAGAAACTAGAGTAAAAGTTTCTCCTGCAACCCGTTCCCTTTGTGCTAGATGAACGAACGTCTCTCCACATGCTCAGTTCTGAGAGATAAGTGTGTGTGAAAGCCGTCCTTCAACTAGATTGTTGGGAACACAAAGTTCCTTTTCAGTTGCAAACTACACTCCATACATATATATGGGGAGGTACTAGCTCCAACTCGGTTTTACAGTGAAAACTGCAGGAACTTCAAACCGGCACTAGGAAACACACTGAGAAACTAGAGTAAAAGTTTCCCCTGCAACCCGTTCCCTTTGTGCTAGATGAACGAACGTCTCTCCACATGCTCAGTTCTGAGAGATAAGTGTGTGTGAAAGCCGTCCTTCAACTAGATTGTTGGGAACACAAAGTTCGTTTTCAGTTGCAAACTACACTCCATACATATATATGGGGAGGTACTAGCTCCAACTCGGTTTTACAGTGAAAACTGCAGGAACTTCAAACCGGCACTAGGAAACACACTGAGAAACTAGAGTAAAAGTTTCTCCTGCAACCCGTTCCCTTTGTGCTAGATGAACGAACGTCTCTCCACATGCTCAGTTCTGAGAGATAAGTGTGTGTGAAAGCCGTCCTTCAACTAGATTGTTGGGAACACAAAGTTCCTTTTCAGTTGCAAACTACACTCCATACATATATATGGGGAGGTACTAGCTCCAACTCGGTTTTACAGTGAAAACTGCAGGAACTTCAAACCGGCACTAGGAAACACACTGAGAAACTAGAGTAAAAGTTTCTCCTGCAACCCGTTCCCGTTGTGCTAGATGAACGAACGTCTCTCCACATGCTCAGTTCTGAGAGATAAGTGTGTGTGAAAGCCGTCCTTCAACTAGATTGTTGGGAACACAAAGTTCCTTTTCAGTTGCAAACTACACTCCATAAATATATATGGGGTGGTACTAGCTCCAACTCGGTTTTACAGTGAAAACTGCAGGAACTTCAAACCGGCACTAGGAAACACACTGAGAAACTAGAGTAAAAATTTCCCCTGCAACCCGTTCCCTTTGTGCTAGATGAACGGACGTCCCTCCACATGCTCAGTTCTGAGAGATAAGTGTGTGTGAAAGCCGTCCTTCAACTAGATTGTTGGGAACACAAAGTTCCTTTTCAGTTGCAAACTACACTCCATACATATATATGGGGAGGTACTAGCTCCAACTCGGTTTTACAGTGAAAACTGCAGGAACTTCAAACCGGCACTAGGAAACACACTGAGAAACTAGAGTAAAAGTTTCTCCTGCAACCCGTTCCCTTTGTGCTAGATGAACGAACGTCTCTCCACATGCTCAGTTCTGAGAGATAAGTGTGTGTGAAAGCCGTCCTTCAACTAGATTGTTGGGAACACAAAGTTCCTTTTCAGTTGCAAACTACACTCCATACATATATATGGGGAGGTAATAGCTCCAACTCGGTTTTACAGTGAAAACTGCAGGAACTTCAAACCGGCACTAGGAAACACACTGAGAAACTAGAGTAAAAGTTTCTCCTGCAACCCGTTCCCTTTGTGCTAGATGAACGAACGTCTCTCCACATGCTCAGTTCTGAGAGATAAGTGTGTGTGAAAGCCGTCCTTCAACTAGATTGTTGGGAACACAAAGTTCCTTTTCAGTTGCAAACTACACTCCATACATATATATGGGGAGGTACTAGCTCCAACTCGGTTTTACAGTGAAAACTTCAGGAACTTCAAACCGGCACTAGGAAACACACTGAGAAACTAGAGTAAAAGTTTCTCCTGCAACCCGTTCCCTTTGTGCTAGATGAACGAACGTCTCTCCACATGCTCAGTTCTGAGAGATAAGTGTGTGTGAAAGCCGTCCTTCAACTAGATTGTTGGGAACACAAAGTTCCTTTTCAGTTGCAAACTACACTCCATACATATATATGGGGAGGTACTAGCTCCAACTCGGTTTTACAGTGAAAACTGCAGGAACTTCAAACCGGCACTAGGAAACACACTGAGAAACTAGAGTAAAAGTTTCTCCTGCAACCCGTTCCCTTTGTGCTAGATGAACGAACGTCTCTCCACATGCTCAGTTCTGAGAGATAAGTGTGTGTGAAAGCCGTCGTTCAACTAGATTGTTGGGAACACAAAGTTCCTTTTCAGTTGCAAACTACACTCCATACATATATATGGGGAGGTACTAGCTCCAACTCGGTTTTACAGTGAAAACTGCAGGAACTTCAAACCGGCAGTAGGAAACACACTGAGAAACTAGAGTAAAAGTTTCTCCTGCAACCCGTTCCCTTTGTGCTAGATGAACGAACGTCTCTCCACATGCTCAGTTCTGAGAGATAAGTGTGTGTGAAAGCCGTCCTTCAACTAGATTGTTGGGAACAAAAAGTTCCTTTTCAGTTGCAAACTACACTCCATACATATATATGGGGAGGTACTAGCTCCAACTCGGTTTTACAGTGAAAACTGCAGGAACTTCAAACCGGCACTAGGAAACACACTGAGAAACTAGAGTAAAAGTTTCTCCTGCAACCCGTTCCCTTTGTGCTAGATGAACGAACGTCTCTCCACATGCTCAGTTCTGAGAGATAAGTGTGTGTGAAAGCCGTCCTTCAACTAGATTGTTGGGAACACAAAGTTCCTTTTCAGTTGCAAACTACACTCCATACGTATATATGGGGAGGTACTAGCTCTAAATCGGTTTTACAGTGAAAACTGCAGGAACTTCAAACCGGCACTAGGAAACACACTGAGAAACTAGAGTAAAAGTTTCTCCTGCAACCCGTTCCCTTTGTGCTAGATGAACGAACGTCTCTCCACATGCTCAGTTCTGAGAGATAAGTGTGTGTGAAAGCCGTCCTTCAACTAGATTGTTGGGAACACAAAGTTCCTTTTCAGTTGCAAACTACACTCCATACATATATATGGGGAGGTACAAGCTCCAACTCGGTTTTACAGTGAAAACTGCAGGAACTTCAAACCGGCACTAGGAAACACACTGAGAAACTAGAGTAAAAGTTTCTCCTGCAACCCGTTCCCTTTGTGCTAGATGAACGAACGTCTCTCCACATGCTCAGTTCTGAGAGATAAGTGTGTGTGAAAGCCGTCCTTCAACTAGATTGTTGGGAACACAAAGTTCCTTTTCAGTTGCAAACTACACTCCATACATATATATGGGGAGGTACTAGCTCCAACTCGGTTTTACAGTGAAAACTGCAGGAACTTCAAACCGGCACTAGGAAACACACTGAAAATCTAGAGTAAAAGTTTCTCCTGCAACCCGTTCCCTTTGTGCTAGATGAACGAACGTCTCTCCACATGCTCAGTTCTGAGAGATAAGTGTGTGTGAAAGCCGTCCTTCAACTAGATTGTTGGGAACACAAAGTTCCTTTTCAGTTGCAAACTACACTCCATACATATATATGGGGAGGTACTAGCTCCAACTCGGTTTTACAGTGAAAACTGCAGGAACTTCAAACCGGCACTAGGAAACACACTGAGAAACTAGAGTAAAAGTTTCTCCTGCAACCCGTTCCCTTTGTGCTAGATGAACGAACGTCTCTCCACATGCTCAGTTCTGAGAGTTAAGTGTGTGTGAAAGCCGTCCTTCAACTAGATTGTTGGGAACACAAAGTTCCTTTTCAGTTGCAAACTACACTCCATACATATATATGGGGAGGTACTAGCTCCAACTCGGTTTTACAGTGAAAACTGCAGGAACTTCAAACCGGCACTAGGAAACACACTGAGAAACTAGAGTAAAAGTTTCTACTGCAACCCGTTCCCTTTGTGCTAGATGAAGGAACGTCTCTCCCCATGCTCAGTTCTGAGAGATAAGTGTGTGTGAAAGCCATCCTTCAACTAGATTGTTGGGAACACAAAGTTCCTTTTCAGTTGCAAACTACACTCCATACATATATATGGGGAGGTACTAGCTCCAACTCGGTTTTACAGTGAAAACTGCAGGAACTTCAAACCGGCACTAGGAAACACACTGAGAAACTAGAGTAAAAGTTTCTCCTGCAACCCGTTCCCTTTGTGCTAGATGAACGAACGTCTCTCCACATGCTCAGTTCTGAGAGATAAGTGTGTGTGAAAGCCGTCCTTCAACTAGATTGTTGGGAACACAAAGTTCCTTTTCAGTTGCAAACTACACTCCATACATATATATGGGGAGGTACTAGCTCCAACTCGGTTTTACAGTGAAAACTGCAGGAACTTCAAACCGGCACTAGGAAACACGCTGAAAAACTAGAGTAAAAGTTTCTCCTGCAACCCGTTCCCTTTGTGCTAGATGAACGAACGTCTCTCCACATGCTCAGTTCTGAGAGATAAGTGTGTGTGAAAGCCGTCCTTCAACTAGATTGTTGGGAACACAAAGTTCCTTTTCAGTTGCAAACTACACTCCATACATATATATGGGGAGGTACTAGCTCCAACTCGGTTTTACAGTGAAAACTGCAGGAACTTCAAACCGGCACTAGGAAACACACTGAGAAACTAGAGTAAAAGTTTCTCCTGCAACCCGTTCCCTTTGTGCTAGATGAACGAACGTCTCTCCACATGCTCAGTTCTGAGAGATAAGTGTGTGTGAAAGCCGTCCTTCAACTAGATTGTTGGGAACACAAAGTTCCTTTTCAGTTGCAAACTACACTCCATACATATATATGGGGAGGTACTAGCTCCAACTCGGTTTTACAGTGAAAACTGCAGGAACTTCAAACCGGCACTAGGAAACACACTGAAAATCTAGAGTAAAAGTTTCTCCTGCAACCAGTTCTCTTTGTGCTAGATGAACGAAAGTCTCTCCACATGCTCAGTTCTGAGAGATAAGTGTGTGTGAAAGCCGTCCTTCAACTAGATTGTTGGGAACACAAAGTTCCTTTTCAGTTGCAAACTACACTCCATACATATATATGGGGAGGTACTAGCTCCAACTCGGTTTTACAGTGAAAACTGCAGGAACTTCAAACCGGCACTAGGAAACACACTGAGAAACTAGAGTAAAAGTTTCTCCTGCCACCCGTTCCCTTTGTGCTAGATGAACGAACGTCTCTCCACATGCTCAGTTCTGAGAGTTAAGTGTGTGTGAAAGCCGTCCTTCAACTAGATTGTTGGGAACACAAAGTTCCTTTTCAGTTGCAAACTACACACCATACATATATATGGGGAGGTACTAGCTCCAACTCGGTTTTACAGTGAAAACTGCAGGAACTTCAAACCGGCACTAGGAAACACACTGAGAAACTAGAGTAAAAGTTTCTCCTGCAACCCGTTCCCTTAGTGCTAGATGAAGGAACGTCTCTCCCCATGTTCAGTTCGGAGAGATAAGTGTGTGTGAAAGCCGTCCTTCAACTAGATTGTTGGGAACACAAAGTTCCTTTTCAGTTGCAAACTACACTCCATACATATATATGGGGAGGTACTAGCTCCAACTCGGTTTTACAGTGAAAACTGCAGGAACTTCAAACCGGCACTAGGAAACACACTGAGAAACTAGAGTAAAAGTTTCTCCTGCAACCCGTTCCCTTTGTGCTAGATGAACGAACGTCTCTCCACATGCTCAGTTCTGAGAGATAAGTGTGTGTGAAAGCCGTCCTTCAACTAGATTGTTGGGAACACAAAGTTCCTTTTCAGTTGCAAACTACACTCCATACATATATATGGGGAGGTACTAGCTCCAACTCGGTTTTACAGTGAAAACTGCAGGAACTTCAAACCGGCACTAGGAAACACACTGAGAAACTAGAGTAAAAGTTTCTCCTGCAACCCGTTCCCTTTGTGCTAGATGAACGAACGTCTCTCCACATGCTCAGTTCTGAGAGATAAGTGTGTGTGAAAGCCGTCCTTCAACTAGATTGTTGGGAACACAAAGTTCCTTTTCAGTTGCAAACTACACTCCATACATATATATGGGGAGGTACTAGCTCCAACTCGGTTTTACAGTGAAAACTGCAGGAACTTCAAACCGGCACTAGGAAACACACTGAGAAACTAGAGTAAAAGTTTCTCCTGCAACCCGTTCCCTTTGTGCTAGATGAACGAACGTCTCTCCACATGCTCAGTTCTGAGAGATAAGTGTGTGTGAAAGCCGTCCTTCAACTAGATTGTTGGGAACACAAAGTTCCTTTTCAGTTGCAAACTACACTCCATACATATATATGGGGAGGTACTAGCTCCAACTCGGTTTTACAGTGAAAACTGCAGGAACTTCAAACCGGCACTAGGAAACACACTGAGAATCTAGAGTAAAAGTTTCACCTGCAACCCGTTCCCTTTGTGCTAGATGAACGAACGTCTCTCCACATGCTGAGTTCTGAGAGATAAGTGTGTGTGAAAGCCGTCCTTCAACTAGATTGTTGGGAACACAAAGTTCCTTTTCAGTTGCAAACTACACTCCATACATATATATGGGGAGGTACTAGCTCCAACTCGGTTTTACAGTGAAAACTGCAGGAACTTCAAACCGGCACTAGGAAACACACTGAAAATCTAGAGTAAAAGTTTCTCCTGCAACCCTTTCCCTTTGTGCTAGATGAACGAACGTCTCTCCACATGCTCAGTTCTGAGAGATAAGTGTGTGTGAAAGCCGTCCTTCAACTAGATTGTTGGGAACACAAAGTTCCTTTTCAGTTGCAAACTACACTCCATACATATATATGGGGAGGTACTAGCTCCAACTCGGTTTTACAGTGAAAACTGCAGGAACTTCAAACCGGCACTAGGAAACACACTGAGAAACTAGAGTAAAAGTTTCCCCTGCAACCCGTTCCCTTTGTGCTAGATGAACGACCGTCTCTCCACATGCTCAGTTCTGAGAGATAAGTGTGTGTGAAAGCCGTCCTTCAACTAGATTGTTGGGAACACAAAGTTCCTTTTCAGTTGCAAACTACACTCCATACATATATATGGGGAGGTACTAGCTCCAACTCGGTTTTACAGTGAAAACTGCAGGAACTTCAAACCGGCACTAGGAAACACACTGAGAAACTAGAGTAAAAGTTTCCCCTGCAACCCGTTCCCTTTGTGCTAGATGAACGAACGTCTCTCCACATGCTCAGTTCTGAGAGATAAGTGTGTGTGAAAGCCGTCCTTCAACTAGATTGTTGGGAACACAAAGTTCCTTTTCAGTTGCAAACTACAATCCATACATATATATGGGGAGGTACTAGCTCCAACTCGGTTTTACAGTGAAAACTGCAGGAACTTCAAACCGGCACTAGGAAACACACTGAGAAACTAGAGTAAAAGTTTCTCCTGCAACCCGTTCCCTTTGTGCTAGATGAACGAACGTCTCTCCACATGCTCAGTTCTGAGAGTTAAGTGTGTGTGAAAGCCGTCCTTCAACTAGATTGTTGGGAACACAAAGTTCCTTTTCAGTTGCAAACTACACTCCATACATATATATGGGGAGGTACTAGCTCCAACTCGGTTTTACAGTGAAAACTGCAGGAACTTCAAACCGGCACTAGGAAACACACTGAGAAACTAGAGTAAAAGTTTCTCCTGCAACCCGTTCCCTTTGTGCTAGATGAAGGAACGTCTCTCCCCATGCTCAGTTCTGAGAGATAAGTGTGTGTGAAAGCCGTCCTTCAACTAGATTGTTGGGAACACAAAGTTCCTTTTCAGTTGCAAACTACACTCCATACATATATATGGGGAGGTACTAGCTCCAACTCGGTTTTACAGTGAAAACTGCAGGAACTTCAAACCGGCACTAGGAAACACACTGAGAAACTAGAGTAAAAGTTTCTCCTGCAACCCGTTCCCTTTGTGCTAGATGAACGAACGTCTCTCCACATGCTCATTTCTGAGAGATAAGTGTGTGTGAAAGCCGTCCTTCAACTAGATTGTTGGGAACACAAAGTTCCTTTTCAGTTGCAAACTACACTCCATAAATATATATGGGGAGGTACTAGCTCCAACTCGGTTTTACAGTGAAAACTGCAGGAACTTCAAACCGGCACTAGGAAACACGCTGAAAAACTAGAGTAAAAGTTTCTCCTGCAACCCTTTCCCTTTGTGCTAGATGAACGAACGTCTCTCCACATGCTCAGTTCTGAGAGATAAGTGTGTGTGAAAGCCGCCCTTCAACTAGATTGTTGGGAACACAAAGTTCCTTTTCAGTTGCAAACTACACTCCATACATATATATGGGGAGGTACTAGCTCCAACTCGGTTTTACAGTGAAAACTGCAGGAACTTCAAACCGGCACTAGGAAACACACTGAGAAACTAGAGTAAAAGTTTCTCCTGCAACCCGTTCCCTTTCTGCTAGATGAACGAACGTCTCTCCACATGCTCAGTTCTGAGAGATAAGTGTGTGTGAAAGCCGTCCTTCAACTAGATTGTTGGGAACACAAAGTTCCTTTTCAGTTGCAAACTACACTCCATACATATATATGGGGAGGTACTAGCTCCAACTCGGTTTTACAGTGAAAACTGCAGGAACTTCAAACCGGCACTAGGAAACACACTGAAAATCTAGAGTAAAAGTTTCTCCTGCAACCAGTTCTCTTTGTGCTAGATGAACGAAAGTCTCTCCACATGCTCAGTTCTGAGAGATAAGTGTGTGTGAAAGCCGTCCTTCAACTAGATTGTTGGGAACACAAAGTTCCTTTTCAGTTGCAAACTACACTCCATACATATATATGGGGAGGTACTAGCTCCAACTCGGTTTTACAGTGAAAACTGCAGGAACTTCAAACCGGCACTAGGAAACACACTGAGAAACTAGAGTAAAAGTTTCTCCTGCCACCCGTTCCCTTTGTGCTAGATGAACGAACGTCTCTCCACATGCTCAGTTCTGAGAGTTAAGTGTGTGTGAAAGCCGTCCTTCAACTAGATTGTTGGGAACACAAAGTTCCTTTTCAGTTGCAAACTACACTCCATACATATATATGGGGAGGTACTAGCTCCAACTCGGTTTTACAGTGAAAACTGCAGGAACTTCAAACCGGCACTAGGAAACACACTGAGAAACTAGAGTAAAAGTTTCTCCTGCAACCCGTTCCCTTTGTGCTAGATGAAGGAACGTCTCTCCCCATGCTAAGTTCGGAGAGATAAGTGTGTGTGAAAGCCGTCCTTCAACTAGATTGTTGGGAACACAAAGTTCCTTTTCAGTTGCAAACTACACTCCATATATATATATGGGGAGGTACTAGCTCCAACTCGGTTTTACAGTGAAAACTGCAGGAACTTCAAACCGGCACTAGGAAACACACTGAGAAACTAGAGTAAAAGTTTCTCCTGCAACCCGTTCCCTTTGTGCTAGATGAACGAACGTCTCTCCACATGCTCAGTTCTGAGAGATAAGTGTGTGTGAAAGCCGTCCTTCAACTAGATTGTTGGGAACACAAAGTTCCTTTTCAGTTGCAAACTACACTCCATACATATATATGGGGAGGTACTAGCTCCAACTCGGTTTTACAGTGAAAACTGCAGGAACTTCAAACCGGCACTAGGAAACACACTGAAAAACTAGAGTAAAAGTTTCTCCTGCAACCCGTTCCCTTTGTGCTAGATGAACGAACGTCTCTCCACATGCTCAGTTCTGAGAGATAAGTGTGTGTGAAAGCCGTCCTTCAACTAGATTGTTGGGAACACAAAGTTCCTTTTCAGTTGCAAACTACACTCCATACATATATATGGGGAGGTACTAGCTCCAACTCGGTTTTACAGTGAAAACTGCAGGAACTTCAAACCGGCACTAGGAAACACACTGAAAATCTAGAGTAAAAGTTTCTCCTGCAACCCTTTCCCTTTGTGCTAGATGAACGAACGTCTCTCCACATGCTCAGTTCTGAGAGATAAGTGTGTGTGAAAGCCGTCCTTCAACTAGATTGTTGGGAACACAAAGTTCCTTTTCAGTTGCAAACTACACTCCATACATATATATGGGGAGGTACTAGCTCCAACTCGGTTTTAGAGTGAAAACTGCAGGAACTTCAAACCGGCACTAGGAAACACACTGAGAAACTAGAGTAAAAGTTTCACCTGCAACCCGTTCCCTTTGTGCTAGATGAACGAACGTCTCTCCACATGCTCAGTTCTGAGAGATAAGTGTGTGTGAAAGCCGTCCTTCAACTAGATTGTTGGGAACACAAAGTTCCTTTTCAGTTGCAAACTACACTCCATACATATATATGGGGAGGTACTAGCACCAACTCGGTTTTACAGTGAAAACTGCAGGAACTTCAAACCGGCACTAGGAAACACACTGAGAAACTAGAGTAAAAGTTTCACCTGCAACCCGTTCCCTTTGTGCTAGATGAACGAACGTCTCTCCACATGCTCAGTTCTGAGAGATAAGTGTGTGTGAAAGCCGTCCTTCAACTAGATTGTTGGGAACACAAAGTTCCTTTTCAGTTGCAAACTACACTCCATACATATATATGGGGAGGTACTAGCTCCAACTCGGTTTTACAGTGAAAACTGCAGGAACTTCAAACCGGCACTAGGAAACACACTGAGAAACTAGAGTAAAATTTTCCCCTGCAACCCGTTCCCTTTGTGCTAGATGAACGAACGTCTCTCCACATGCTCAGTTCTGAGAGATAAGTGTGTGTGAAAGCCGTCCTTCAACTAGATTGTTAGGAACACAAAGTTCCTTTTCAGTTGCAAACTACACTCCATACATATATATGGGGAGGTACTAGCTGCAACTCGGTTTTACAGTGAAAACTGCAGGAACTTCAAACCGGCACTAGGAAACACACTGAAAAACTAGAGTAAAAGTTTCTCCTGCAACCCGTTCCCTTTGTGCTAGATGAACGACCGTCTCTCCACATGCTCAGTTCTGAGAGAAAAGTGTGTGTGAAAGCCGTCCTTCAACTAGATTGTTGGGAACACAAAGTTCCTTTTCAGTTGCAAACTACACTCCATACATATATATGGGGAGGTACTAGCTCCAACTCGGTTTTACAGTGAAAACTGCAGGAACTTCAAACCAGCACTAGGAAACACACTGAAAATCTAGAGTAAAAGTTTCTCCTGCAACCCTTTCCCTTTGTGCTAGACGAACGAACGTCTCTCCACATGCTCAGTTCTGAGAGATAAGTGTGTGTGAAAGCCGTCCTTCAACTAGATTGTTGGGAACACAAAGTTCCTTTTCAGTTGCAAACTACACTCCATACATATATATGGGGAGGTACTAGCTCCAACTCGGTTTTACAGTGAAAACTGCAGGAACTTCAAACCCGCACTAGGAAACACACTGAGAAACTAGAATAAAAGTTTCCCCTGCAACCCGTTCCCTTTGTGCTAGATGAACGAACGTCTCTCCACATGCTCAGTTCTGAGAGATAAGTGTGTGTGAAAGCCGTCCTTCAACTAGATTGTTGGGAACACAAAGTTCCTTTTCATTTGCAAACTACACTCCATACATATATATGGGGAGGTACTAGCTCCAACTCGGTTTTACAGTGAAAACTGCAGGAACTTCAAACCGGCACTAGGAAACACACTGAGAAACTAGAGTAAAAGTTTCTCCTGCAACCCGTTCCCTTTGTGCTAGATGAACGAACGTCTCTCCACATGCTCAGTTCTGAGAGATAAGTGTGTGTGAAAGCCGTCCTTCAACTAGATTGTTGGGAACACAAAGTTCCTTTTCAGTTGCAAACTACACTCCATACATATATATGGGGAGGTACTAGCTCCAACTCGGTTTTACAGTGAAAACTGCAGGAACTTCAAACCGGCACTAAGAAACACACTGAGAAACTAGAGTAAAAGTTTCTCCTGCAACCCGTTCCCTTTGTGCTAGATGAACGAACGTCTCTCCACATGCTCATTTCTGAGAGATAAGTGTGTGTGAAAGCCGTCCTTCAACTAGATTGTTGGGAACACAAAGTTCCTTTTCAGTTGCAAACTACACTCCATACATATATATGGGGAGGTACTAGCTCCAACTCGGTTTTACAGTGAAAACTGCAGGAACTTCAAACCGGCACTAGGAAACACACTGAGAAACTAGAGTAAAAGTTTCTCCTGCAACCCGTTCCCTTTGTGCTAGATGAACGAACGTCTCTCCACATGCTCAGTTCTGAGAGATAAGTGTGTGTGAAAGCCGTCCTTCAACTAGATTGTTGGGAACACAAAGTTCCTTTTCAGTTGCAAACTACACTCCATACATATATATGGGGAGGTACTAGCTCCAACTCGGTTTTACAGTGAAAACTGCAGGAACTTCAAACCGGCACTAGGAAACACACTGAGAAACTAGAGTAAAAGTTTCTCCTGCAACCCGTTCCCTTTGTGCTAGATGAACGAACGTCTCTCCACATGCTCAGTTCTGAGAGATAAGTGTGTGTGAAAGCCGTCCTTCAACTAGATTGTTGGGAACACAAAGTTCCTTTTCAGTTGCAAACTACACTCCATACATATATATGGGGAGGTACTAGCTCCAACTCGGTTTTACAGTGAAAACTGCAGGAACTTCAAACCGGCACTAGGAAACACACTGAAAATTTAGAGTAAAAGTTTCTCCTGCAACCCTTTCCCTTTGTGCTAGATGAACGAACGTCTCTCCACATGCTCAGTTCTGAGAGATAAGTGTGTGTGAAAGCCGTCCTTCAACTAGATTGTTGGGAACACAAAGTTCCTTTTCAGTTGCAAACTACACTCCATACATATATATGGGGAGGTACTAGCTCCAACTCGGTTTTACACTGAAAACTGCAGGAACTTCAAACCGGCACTAGGAAACACACTGAGAAACTAGAGTAAAAGTTTCTCCTGCAACCCGTTCCCTTTGTGCTAGATGAACGAACGTCTCTCCACATGCTCAGTTCTGAGAGATAAGTGTGTGTGAAAGCCGTTCTTCAACTAGATTGTTGGGAACACAAAGTTCCTTTTCAGTTGCAAACTACACTCCATACATATATATGGGGAGGTACTAGCTCCAACTCGGTTTTACAGTGAAAACTGCAGGAACTTCAAACCGGCACTAGGAAACACACTGAGAAACTAGAGTAAAAGTTTCCCCTGCAACCCGTTCCCTTTGTGCTAGATGAACGAACGTCTCTCCACATGCTCAGTTCTGAGAGATAAGTGTGTGTGAAAGCCGTCCTTCAACTAGATTGTTGGTAACACAAAGTTCCTTTTCAGTTGCAAACTACACTCCATACATATATATGGGGAGGTACTAGCTCCAACTCGGTTTTACAGTGAAAACTGCAGGAACTTCAAACCGGCACTAGGAAACACACTGAGAAACTAGAGTAAAAGTTTCTCCTGCAACCCGTTCCCTTTGTGCTAGATGAACGAACGTCTCTCCACATGCTCAGTTCTGAGAGATAAGTGTGTGTGAAAGCCGTCCTTCAACTAGATTGTTGGGAACACAAAGTTCCTTTTCAGTTGCAAACTACACTCCATACATATATATGGGGAGGTACTAGCTCCAACTCGGTTTTACAGTGAAAACTGCAGGAACTTCAAACCGGCACTAGGAAACACACTGAGAAACTAGAGTAAAAGTTTCCCCTGCAACCCGTTCCCTTTGTGCTAGATGAACGAACGTCTCTCCACATGCTCAGTTCTGAGAGATAAGTGTGTGTGAAAGCCGTCCTTCAACTAGATTGTTGGGAACACAAAGTTCCTTTTCAGTTGCAAACTACACTCCATACATATATATGGGGAGGTACTAGCTCCAACTCGGTTTTACAGTGAAAACTGCAGGAACTTCAAACCGGCACTAGGAAACACACTGAGAAACTAGAGTAAAAGTTTCTCCTGCAACCCGTTCCCTTTGTGCTAGATGAACGAACGTCTCTCCACATGCTCAGTTCTGAGAGATAAGTGTGTGTGAAAGCCGTCCTTCAACTAGATTGTTGGGAACACAAAGTTCCTTTTCAGTTGCAAACTACACTCCATACATATATATGGGGAGGTACTAGCTCCAACTCGGTTTTACAGTGAAAACTGCAGGAACTTCAAACCGGCACTAGGAAACACACTGAGAAACTACAGTAAAAGTTTCACCTGCAACCCGTTCCCTTTGTGCTAGATGAACGAACGTCTCTCCACATGCTCAGTTCTGAGAAATAAGTGTGTGTGAAAGCCGTCCTTCAACTAGATTGTTGGGAACACAAAGTTCCTTTTCAGTTGCAAACTACACTCCATACATATATATGGGGAGGTACTAGCTCCAACTCGGTTTTACAGTGAAAACTGCAGGAACTTCAAACCGGCACTAGGAAACACACTGAGAAACTAGAGTAAAAGTTTCCCCTGCAACCCGTTCCCTTTGTGCTAGATGAACGAACGTCTCTCCACATGCTCATTTCTGAGAGATAAGTGTGTGTGAAAGCCGTCCTTCAACTAGATTGTTGGGAACACAAAGTTCCTTTTCAGTTGCAAACTACACTCCATACATATATATGGGGAGGTACTAGCTCCAACTCGGTTTTACAGTGAAAACTGCAGGAACTTCAAACCGGCACTAGGAAACACACTGAGAAACTAGAGTAAAAGTTTCTCCTGCAACCCGTTCCCTTTTTGCTAGATGAACGAACGTCTCTCCACATGCTCAGTTCTGAGAGATAAGTGTGTGTGAAAGCCGTCCTTCAACTAGATTGTTGGGAACACAAAGTTCCTTTTCAGTTGCAAACTACACTCCATACATATATATGGGGAGGTACTAGCTCCAACTCGGTTTTACAGTGAAAACTGCAGGAACTTCAAACCGGCACTAGGAAACACACTGAGAAACTAGAGTAAAAGTTTCTCCTGCAACCCGTTCCATTTGTCCTAGATGAACGAACGTCTCTCCACATGCTCAGTTCTGAGAGATAAGTGTGTGTGAAAGCCGTCCTTCAACTAGATTGTTGGGAACACAAAGTTCCTTTTCAGTTGCAAACTACACTCCATACATATATATGGGGAGGTACTAGCTCCAACTCGGTTTTACAGTGAAAACTGCAGGAACTTCAAACCGGCACTAGGAAACACACTGAGAAACTAGAGTAAAAGTTTCACCTGCAACCCGTTCCCTTTGTGCTAGATGAACGAACGTCTCTCCACATGCTCAGTTCTGAGAGATAAGTGTGTGTGAAAGCCGTCCTTCAACTAGATTGTTGGGAACACAAAGTTCCTTTTCATTTGCAAACTACACTCCATACATATATATGGGGAGGTACTAGCTCCAACTCGGTTTTACAGTGAAAACTGCAGGAACTTCAAACCGGCACTAGGAAACACACTGAGAAACTAGAGTAAAAGTTTCTCCTGCAACCCGTTCCCTTTGTGCTAGATGAACGAACGTCTCTCCACATGCTCAGTTCTGAGAGATAAGTGTGTGTGAAAGCCGTCCTTCAACTAGATTGTTGGGAACACAAAGTTCCTTTTCAGTTGCAAACTACACTCCATACATATATATGGGGAGGTACTAGCTCCAACTCGGTTTTACACTGAAAACTGCAGGAACTTCAAACCGGCACTAGGAAACACACTGAGAAACTAGAGTAAAAGTTTCTCCTGCAACCCTTTCCCTTTGTGCTAGATGAACGAACGTCTCTCCACATGCTCAGTTCTGAGAGATAAGTGTGTGTGAAAGCCGTCCTTCAACTAGATTGTTGGGAACACAAAGTTCCTTTTCAGTTGCAAACTACACTCCATACATATATATGGGGAGGTACTAGCTCCAACTCGGTTTTACAGTGAAAACTGCAGGAACTTCAAACCGGCACTAGGAAACACACTGAGAAACTAGAGTAAAAGTTTCTCCTGCAACCCGTTCCCTTTGTGCTAGATGAACGAACGTCTCTCCACATGCTCAGTTCTGAGAGATAAGTGTGTGTGAAAGCCGTCCTTCAACTAGATTGTTGGGAACACAAAGTTCCTTTTCAGTTGCAAACTACACTCCATACATATATATGGGGAGGTACTAGCTCCAACTCGGTTTTACAGTGAAAACTGCAGGAACTTCAAACCGGCACTAGGAAACACACTGAGAAACTAGAGTAAAAGTTTCTCCTGCAACCCGTTCCATTTGTCCTAGATGAACGAACGTCTCTCCACATGCTCAGTTCTGAGAGATAAGTGTGTGTGAAAGCCGTCCTTCAACTAGATTGTTGGGAACACAAAGTTCCTTTTCAGTTGCAAACTACACTCCATACATATATATGGGGAGGTACTAGCTCCAACTCGGTTTTACAGTGAAAACTGCAGGAACTTCAAACCGGCACTAGGAAACACACTGAGAAACTAGAGTAAAAGTTTCACCTGCAACCCGTTCCCTTTGTGCTAGATGAACGAACGTCTCTCCACATGCTCAGTTCTGAGAGATAAGTGTGTGTGAAAGCCGTCCTTCAACTAGATTGTTGGGAACACAAAGTTCCTTTTCATTTGCAAACTACACTCCATACATATATATGGGGAGGTACTAGCTCCAACTCGGTTTTACAGTGAAAACTGCAGGAACTTCAAACCGGCACTAGGAAACACACTGAAAATCTAGAGTAAAAGTTTCTCCTGCAACCCTTTCCCTTTGTGCTAGATGAACGAACGTCTCTCCACATGCTCAGTTCTGAGAGATAAGTGTGTGTGAAAGCCGTCCTTCAACTAGATTGTTGGGAACACAAAGTTCCTTTTCAGTTGCAAACTACACTCCATACATATATATGGGGAGGTACTAGCTCCAACTCGGTTTTACACTGAAAACTGCAGGAACTTCAAACCGGCACTAGGAAACACACTGAGAAACTAGAGTAAAAGTTTCTCCTGCAACCCTTTCCCTTTGTGCTAGATGAACGAACGTCTCTCCACATGCTCAGTTCTGAGAGATAAGTGTGTGTGAAAGCCGTCCTTCAACTAGATTGTTGGGAACACAAAGTTCCTTTTCAGTTGCAAACTACACTCCATACATATATATGGGGAGGTACTAGCTCCAACTCGGTTTTACAGTGAAAACTGCAGGAACATCAAACCGGCACTAGGAAACACACTGAGAAACTAAAGTAAAAGTTTCCCCTGCAACCCGTTCCCTTTGTGCTAGATGAACGAACGTCTCTCCACATGCTCAGTTCTGAGAGATAAGTGTGTGTGAAAGCCGTCCTTCAACTAGATTGTTGGGAACACAAAGTTCCTTTTCAGTTGCAAACTACACTCCATACATATATATGGGGAGGTACTAGCTCCAACTCGGTTTTACAGTGAAAACTGCAGGAACTTCAAACCGGCACTAGGAAACACACTGAAAAACTAGAGTAAAAGTTTCTCCTGCAACCCGTTCCCTTTGTGCTAGATGAACGAACGTCTCTCCACATGCTCAGTTCTGAGAGATAAGTGTGTGTGAAAGCCGTCCTTCAACTAGATTGTTGGGAACACAAAGTTCCTTTTCAGTTGCAAACTACACTCCATACATATATATGGGGAGGTACAAGCTCCAACTCGGTTTTACAGTGAAAACTGCAGGAACTTCAAACCGGCACTAGGAAACACACTGAGAAACTAGAGTAAAAGTTTCCCCTGCAACCCGTTCCCTTTGTGCTAGATGAACGAACGTCTCTCCACATGCTCAGTTCTGAGAGATAAGTGTGTGTGAAAGCCGTCCTTCAACTAGATTGTTGGGAACACAAAGTTCCTTTTCAGTTGCAAACTACACTCCATACATATATATGGGGAGGTACTAGCTCCAACTCGGTTTTACAGTGAAAACTGCAGGAACTTCAAACCGGCACTAGGAAACACACTGAAAAACTAGAGTAAAAGTTTCTCCTGCAACCCGTTCCCTTTGTGCTAGATGAACGAACGTCTCTCCACATGCTCAGTTCTGAGAGATAAGTGTGTGTGAAAGCCGTCCTTCAACTAGATTGTTGGGAACACAAAGTTCCTTTTCAGTTGCAAACTACACTCCATACATATATATGGGGAGGTACTAGCTCCAACTCGGTTTTACAGTGAAAACTGCAGGAACTTCAAACCGGCACTAGGAAACACACTGAGAAACTAGAGTAAAAGTTTCCCCTGCAACCCGTTCCCTTTGTGCTAGATGAACGAACGTCTCTCCACATGCTCAGTTCTGAGAGATAAGTGTGTGTGAAAGCCGTCCTTCAACTAGATTGTTGGGAACACAAAGTTCCTTTTCAGTTGCAAACTACACTCCATACATATATATGGGGAGGTACTAGCTCCAACTCGGTTTTACAGTGAAAACTGCAGGAACTTCAAACCGGCACTAGGAAACACACTGAAAAACTAGAGTAAAAGTTTCTCCTGCAACCCGTTCCCTTTGTGCTAGATGAACGAACGTCTCTCCACATGCTCAGTTCTGAGAGATAAGTGTGTGTGAAAGCCGTCCTTCAACTAGATTGTTGGGAACACAAAGTTCCTTTTCAGTTGCAAACTACACTCCATACATATATATGGGGAGGTACTAGCTCCAACTCGGTTTTACAGTGAAAACTGCAGGAACTTCAAACCGGCACTAGGAAACACACTGAGAAACTAGAGTAAAAGTTTCCCCTGCAACCCGTTCCCTTTGTGCTAGATGAACGAACGTCTCTCCACATGCTCAGTTCTGAGAGATAAGTGTGTGTGAAAGCCGTCCTTCAACTAGATTGTTGGGAACACAAAGTTCCTTTTCAGTTGCAAACTACACTCCATACATATATATGGGGAGGTACTAGCTCCAACTCGGTTTTACAGTGAAAACTGCAGGAACTTCAAACCGGCACTAGGAAACACACTGAGAAACTAGAGTAAAAGTTTCACCTGCAACCCGTTCCCTTTGTGCTAGATGAACGAACGTCTCTCCACATGCTCAGTTCTGAGAGATAAGTGTGTGTGAAAGCCGTCCTTCAACTAGATTGTTGGGAACACAAAGTTCCTTTTCAGTTGCAAACTACACTCCATACATATATATGGGGAGGTACTAGCTCCAACTCGGTTTTACAGTGAAAACTGCAGGAACTTCAAACCGGCACTAGGAAACACACTGAGATACTAGAGTAAAAGTTTCCCCTGCAACCCGTTCCCTTTGTGCTAGATGAACGAACGTCTCTCCACATGCTCAGTTCTGAGAGATAAGTGTGTGTGAAAGCCGTCCTTCAACTAGATTGTTGGGAACACAAAGTTCCTTTTCAGTTGCAAACTACACTCCATACATATATATGGGTAGGTACTAGCTCCAACTCGGTTTTACAGTGAAAACTGCAGGAACTTCAAACCGGCACTAGGAAACACACTGAGAAACTAGAGTAAAAGTTTCCCCTGCAACCCGTTCCCTTTGTGCTAGATGAACGAACGTCTCTCCACATGCTCAGTTCTGAGAGATAAGTGTGTGTGAAAGCCGTCCTTCAACTAGATTGTTGGGAACACAAAGTTCCTTTTCAGTTGCAAACTACACTCCATACATATATATGGGGAGGTACTAGCTCCAACTCGGTTTTACAGTGAAAACTGCAGGAACTTCAAACCGGCACTAGGAAACACACTGAGAAACTAGAGTAAAAGTTTCTCCTGCAACCCGTTCCCTTTGTGCTAGATGAACGAACGTCTCTCCACATGCTCAGTTCTGAGAGATAAGTGTGTGTGAAAGCCGTCCTTCAACTAGATTGTTGGGAACACAAAGTTCCTTTTCAGTTGCAAACTACACTCCATACATATATATGGGGAGGTACTAGCTCCAACTCGGTTTTACAGTGAAAACTGCAGGAACTTCAAACCGGCACTAGGAAACACACTGAGAAACTAGAGTAAAAGTTTCTCCTGCAACCCGTTCCCTTTGTGCTAGATGAACGAACGTCTCTCCACATGCTCAGTTCTGAGAGATAAGTGTGTGTGAAAGCCGTCCTTCAACTAGATTGTTGGGAACACAAAGTTCCTTTTCAGTTGCAAACTACACTCCATACATATATATGGGGAGGTACTAGCTCCAACTCGGTTTTACAGTGAAAACTGCAGGAACTTCAAACCGGCACTAGGAAACACACTGAAAAACTAGAGTAAAAGTTTCTCCTGCAACCCGTTCCCTTTGTGCTAGATGAACGAACGTCTCTCCACCTGCTCAGTTCTGAGAGATAAGTGTGTGTGAAAGCCGTCCTTCAACTAGATTGTTGGGAACACAAAGTTCCTTTTCAGTTGCAAACTACACTCCATACATATATATGGGGAGGTACTAGCTCCAACTCGGTTTTACAGTGAAAACTGCAGGAACTTCAAACCGGCACTAGGAAACACACTGAGAAACTAGAGTAAAAGTTTCCCCTGCAACCCGTTCCCTTTGTGCTAGATGAACGAACGTCTCTCCACATGCTCAGTTCTGAGAGATAAGTGTGTGTGAAAGCCGTCCTTCAACTAGATTGTTGGGAACACAAAGTTCCTTTTCAGTTGCAAACTACACTCCATACATATATATGGGGAGGTACTAGCTCCAACTCGGTTTTACAGTGAAAACTGCAGGAACTTCAAACCGGCACTAGGAAACACACTGAAAAACTAGAGTAAAAGTTTCTCCTGCAACCCGTTCCCTTTGTGCTAGATGAACGAACGTCTCTCCACATGCTCAGTTCTGAGAGATAAGTGTGTGTGAAAGCCGTCCTTCAACTATATTGTTGGGAACACAAAGTTCCTTTTCAGTTGCAAACTACACTCCATACATATATATGGGGAGGTACTAGCTCCAACTCGGTTTTACAGTGAAAACTGCAGGAACTTCAAACCGGCACTAGGAAACACACTGAGAAACTAGAGTAAAAGTTTCACCTGCAACCCGTTCCCTTTGTGCTAGATGAACGAACGTCTCTCCACATGCTCAGTTCTGAGAGATAAGTGTGTGTGAAAGCCGTCCTTCAACTAGATTGTTGGGAACACAAAGTTCCTTTTCAGTTGCAAACTACACTCCATACATATATATGGGGAGGTACTAGCTCCAACTCGGTTTTACAGTGAAAACTGCAGGAACTTCAAACCGGCACTAGGAAACACACTGAGAAACTAGAGTAAAAGTTTCCCCTGCAACCCGTTCCCTTTGTGCTAGATGAACGAACGTCTCTCCACATGCTCAGTTCTGAGAGATAAGTGTGTGTGAAAGCCGTCCTTCAACTAGATTGTTGGGAACACAAAGTTCCTTTTCAGTTGCAAACTACACTCCATACATATATATGGGGAGGTACTAGCTCCAACTCGGTTTTACAGTGAAAACTGCAGGAACTTCAAACCGGCACTAGGAAACACACTGAAAAACTAGAGTAAAAGTTTCTCCTGCAACCCGTTCCCTTTGTGCTAGATGAACGAACGTCTCTCCACATGCTCAGTTCTGAGAGATAAGTGTGTGTGAAAGCCGTCCTTCAACTAGATTGTTGGGAACACAAAGTTCCTTTTCAGTTGCAAACTACACTCCATACATATATATGGGGAGGTACTAGCTCCAACTCGGTTTTACAGTGAAAACTGCAGGAACTTCAAACCGGCACTAGGAAACACACTGAGAAACTAGAGTAAAAGTTTCCCCTGCAACCCGTTCCCTTTGTGCTAGATGAACGAACGTCTCTCCACATGCTCAGTTCTGAGAGATAAGTGTGTGTGAAAGCCGTCCTTCAACTAGATTGTTGGGAACACAAAGTTCCTTTTCAGTTGCAAACAACACTCCATACATATATATGGGGAAGTACTAGCTCCAACTCGGTTTTACAGTGAAAACTGCAGGAACTTCAAACCGGCACTAGGAAACACACTGAGAAACTAGAGTAAAAGTTTCCCCTGCAACCCGTTCCCTTTGTGCTAGATGAACGAACGTCTCTCCACATGCTCAGTTCTGAGAGATAAGTGTGTGTGAAAGCCGTCCTTCAACTAGATTGTTGGGAACACAAAGTTCCTTTTCAGTTGCAAACTACACTCCATACATATATATGGGGAGGTACTAGCTCCAACTCGGTTTTACAGTGAAAACTGCAGGAACTTCAAACCGGCACTAGGAAACACACTGAGAAACTAGAGTAAAAGTTTCACCTGCAACCCGTTCCCTTTGTGCTAGATGAACGAACGTCTCTCCACATGCTCAGTTCTGAGAGATAAGTGTGTGTGAAAGCCGTCCTTCAACTAGATTGTTGGGAACACAAAGTTCCTTTTCAGTTGCAAACTACACTCCATACATATATATGGGGAGGTACTAGCTCCAACTCGGTTTTACAGTGAAAACTGCAGGAACTTCAAACCAGCACTAGGAAACACACTGAGATACTAGAGTAAAAGTTTCCCCTGCAACCCGTTCCCTTTGTGCTAGATGAACGAACGTCTCTCCACATGCTCAGTTCTGAGAGATAAGTGTGTGTGAAAGCCGTCCTTCAACTAGATTGTTGGGAACACAAAGTTCCTTTTCAGTTGCAAACTACACTCCATACATATATATGGGTAGGTACTAGCTCCAACTCGGTTTTACAGTGAAAACTGCAGGAACTTCAAACCGGCACTAGGAAACACACTGAGAAACTAGAGTAAAAGTTTCCCCTGAAACCCGTTCCCTTTGTGCTAGATGAACGAACGTCTCTCCACATGCTCAGTTCTGAGAGATAAGTGTGTGTGAAAGCCGTCCTTCAACTAGATTGTTGGGAACACAAAGTTCCTTTTCAGTTGCAAACTACACTCCATACATATATATGGGGAGGTACTAGCTCCAACTCGGTTTTACAGTGAAAACTGCAGGAACTTCAAACCGGCACTAGGAAACACACTGAGAAACTAGAGTAAAAGTTTCTCCTGCAACCCGTTCCCTTTGTGCTAGATGAACGAACGTCTCTCCACATGCTCAGTTCTGAGAGATAAGTGTGTGTGAAAGCCGTCCTTCAACTAGATTGTTGGGAACACAAAGTTCCTTTTCAGTTGCAAACTACACTCCATACATATATATGGGGAGGTACTAGCTCCAACTCGGTTTTACAGTGAAAACTGCAGGAACTTCAAACCGGCACTAGGAAACACACTGAGAAACTAGAGTAAAAGTTTCTCCTGCAAACCGTTCCCTTTGTGCTAGATGAACGAACGTCTCTCCACATGCTCAGTTCTGAGAGATAAGTGTGTGTGAAAGCCGTCCTTCAACTAGATTGTTGGGAACACAAAGTTCCTTTTCAGTTGCAAACTACACTCCATACATATATATGGGGAGGTACTAGCTCCAACTCGGTTTTACAGTGAAAACTGCAGGAACTTCAAACCGGCACTAGGAAACACACTGAGAAACTAGAGTAAAAGTTTCACCTGCAACCCGTTCCCTTTGTCCTAGATGAACGAACGTCTCTCCACATGCTCAGTTCTGAGAGATAAGTGTGTGTGAAAGCCGTCCTTCAACTAGATTGTTGGGAACACAAAGTTCCTTTTCAGTTGCAAACTACACTCCATACATATATATGGGGAGGTACTAGCTCCAACTCGGTTTTACAGTGAAAACTGCAGGAACTTCAAACCGGCACTAGGAAACACACTGAGAAACTAGAGTAAAAGTTTCACCTGCAACCCGTTCCCTTTGTGCTAGATGAACGAACGTCTCTCCACATGCTCAGTTCTGAGAGATAAGTGTGTGTGAAAGCCGTCCTTCAACTAGATTGTTGGGAACACAAAGTTCCTTTTCAGTTGCAAACTACACTCCATACATATATATGGGGAGGTACTAGCTCCAACTCGGTTTTACAGTGAAAACTGCAGGAACTTCAAACCGGCACTAGGAAACACACTGAAAATCTAGAGTAAAAGTTTCTCCTGCAACCCTTTCCCTTTGTGCTAGATGAACGAACGTCTCTCCACATGCTCAGTTCTGAGAGATAAGTGTGTGTGAAAGCCGTCCTTCAACTAGATTGTTGGGAACACAAAGTTCCTTTTCAGTTGCAAACTACACTCCATACATATATATGGGGAGGTACTAGCTCCAACTCGGTTTTACAGTGAAAACTGCAGGAACTTCAAACAGGCACTAGGAAACACACTGAGAAACTAGAGTAAAAGTTTCACCTGCAACCCGTTCCCTTTGTGCTAGATGAACGAACGTCTCTCCACATGCTCAGTTCTGAGAGATAAGTGTGTGTGAAAGCCGTCCTTCAACTAGATTGTTGGGAACACAAAGTTCCTTTTCAGTTGCAAACTACACTCCATACATATATATGGTGAGGTACTAGCTCCAACTCGGTTTTACAGTGAAAACTGCAGGAACTTCAAACCGGCACTAGGAAACACACTGAGAAACTAGAGTAAAAGTTTCCCCTGCAACCCGTTCCCTTTGTGCTAGATGAACGAACGTCTCTCCACATGCTCAGTTCTGAGAGATAAGTGTGTGTGAAAGCCGTCCTTCAACTAGATTGTTGGGAACACAAAGTTCCTTTTCAGTTGCAAACTACACTCCATACATATATATGGGGAGGTACTAGCTCCAACTCGGTTTTACAGTGAAAACTGCAGGAACTTCAAACCGGCACTAGGAAACACACTGAAAAAATAGAGTAAAAGTTTCTCCTGCAACCCGTTCCCTTTGTGCTAGATGAACGAACGTCTCTCCACATGCTCAGTTCTGAGAGATAAATGTGTGTGAAAGCCGTCCTTCAACTAGATTGTTGGGAACACAAAGTTCCTTTTCAGTTGCAAACTACACTCCATACATATATATGGGGAGGTACTAGCTCCAACTCGGTTTTACAGTGAAAACTGCAGGAACTTCAAACCGGCACTAGGAAACACACTGAGAAACTAGAGTAAAAGTTTCCCCTGCAACCCGTTCCCTTTGTGCTAGATGAACGAACGTCTCTCCACATGCTCAGTTCTGAGAGATAAGTGTGTGTGAAAGCCGTCCTTCAACTAGATTGTTGGGAACACAAAGTTCCTTTTCAGTTGCAAACTACACTCCATACATCTATATGGGGAGGTACTAGCTCCAACTCGGTTTTACAGTGAAAACTGCAGGAACTTCAAACCGGCACTAGGAAACACACTGAAAAACTAGAGTAAAAGTTTCTCCTGCAACCCGTTCCCTTTGTGCTAGATGAACGAACGTCTCTCCACATGCTCAGTTCTGGAGATAAGTGTGTGTGAAAGCCGTCCTTCAACTAGATTGTTGGGAACACAAAGTTCCTTTTCAGTTGCAAACTACACTCCATACATATATATGGAGAGGTACTAGCTCCAACTCGGTTTTACAGTGAAAACTGCAGGAACTTCAAACCGGCACTAGGAAACACACTGAGAAACTAGAGTAAAAGTTTCACCTGCAACCCGTTCCCTTTGTGCTAGATGAACGAACGTCTATCCACATGCTCAGTTCTGAGAGATAAGTGTGTGTGAAAGCCGTCCTTCAACTAGATTGTTGGGAACACAAAGTTCCTTTTCAGTTGCAAACTACACTCCATACATATATATGGGGAGGTACTAGCTCCAACTCGGTTTTACAGTGAAAACTACAGGAACTTCAAACCGGCACTAGGAAACACACTGAAAATCTAGAGTAAAAGTTTCTCCTGCAACCCTTTCCCTTTGTGCTAGATGAACGAACGTCTCTCCACATGCTCAGTTCTGAGAGATAAGTGTGTGTGAAAGCCGTCCTTCAACTAGATTGTTGGGAACACAAAGTTCCTTTTCAGTTGCAAACTACACTCCATATATATATATGGGGAGGTACTAGCTCCAACTCGGTTTTACAGTGAAAACTGCAGGAACTTCAAACCGGCACTAGGAAACACACTGAGAAACTAGAGTAAAAGTTTCTCCTGCAAACCGTTCCCTTTGTGCTAGATGAACGAACGTCTCTCCACATGCTCAGTTCTGAGAGATAAGTGTGTGTGAAAGCCGTCCTTCAACTAGATTGTTGGGAACACAAAGTTCCTTTTCAGTTGCAAACTACACTCCATACATATATATGGGGAGGTACTAGCTCCAACTCGGTTTTACAGTGAAAACTGCAGGAACTTCAAACCGGCACTAGGAAACACACTGAAAAACTAGAGTAAAAGTTTCTCCTGCAACCCGTTCCCTTTGTGCTAGATGAACGAACGTCTCTCCACATGCTCAGTTCTGAGAGATAAGTGTGTGTGAAAGCCGTCCTTCAACTAGATTGTTGGGAACACAAAGTTCCTTTTCAGTTGCAAACTACACTCCATACATATATATGGGGAGGTACTAGCTCCAACTCGGTTTTACAGTGAAAACTGCAGGAACTTCAAACCGGCACTAGGAAACACACTGAGAAACTAGAGTAAAAGTTTCACCTGCAACCCGTTCCCTTTGTGCTAGATGAACGAACGTCTCTCCACATGCTCAGTTCTGAGAGATAAGTGTGTGTGAAAGCCGTCCTTCAACTAGATTGTTGGGAACACAAAGTTCCTTTTCAGTTGCAAACTACACTCCATACATATATATGGGGAGGTACTAGCTCCAACTCGGTTTTACAGTGAAAACTGCAGGAACTTCAAACCGGCACTAGGAAACACACTGAGAAACTAGAGTAAAAGTTTCCCCTGCAACCCGTTCACTTTGTGCTAAATGAACGAACGTCTCTCCACATGCTCAGTTCTGAGAGATAAGTGTGTGTGAAAGCCGTCCTTCAACTAGATTGTTGGGAACACAAAGTTCCTTTTCAGTTGCAAACTACACTCCATACATATATATGGGTAGGTACTAGCTCCAACTCGGTTTTACAGTGAAAACTGCAGGAACTTCAAACCGGCACTAGGAAACACACTGAGAAACTAGAGTAAAAGTTTCTCCTGCAACCCGTTCCCTTTGTGCTAGATGAACGAACGTCTCTCCACATGCTCAGTTCTGAGAGATAAGTGTGTGTGAAAGCCGTCCTTCAACTAGATTGTTGGGAACACAAAGTTCCTTTTCAGTTGCAAACTACACTCCATACATATATATGGGGAGGTACTAGCTCCAACTCGGTTTTACAGTGAAAACTGCAGGAACTTCAAACCGGCACTAGGAAACACACTGAGAAACTAGAGTAAAAGTTTCTCCTGCAACCCGTTCCCTTTGTGCTAGATGAACGAACGTCTCTCCACATGGTCAGTTCTGAGAGATAAGTGTGTGTGAAAGCCGTCCTTCAACTAGATTGTTGGGAACACAAAGTTCCTTTTCAGTTGCAAACTACACTCCATACATATATATGGGGAGGTACTAGCTCCAACTCGGTTTTACAGTGAAAACTGCAGGAACTTCAAACCGGCACTAGGAAACACACTGAGAAACTAGAGTAAAAGTTTCTCCTGCAACCCGTTCCCTTTGTCCTAGATGAACGAACGTCTCTCCACATGCTCAGTTCTGAGAGATAAGTGTGTGTGAAAGCCGTCCTTCAACTAGATTGTTGGGAACACAAAGTTCCTTTTCAGTTGCAAACTACACTCCATACATATATATGGGGAGGGTACTAGCTCCAACTCGGTTTTACAGTGAAAACTGCAGGAACTTCAAACCGGCACTAGGAAACACACTGAGAAACTAGAGTAAAAGTTTCACCTGCAACCCTTTCCCTTTGTGCTAGATGAACGAACGTCTCTCCACATGCTCAGTTCTGAGAGATAAGTGTGTGTGAAAGCCGTCCTTCAACTAGATTGTTGGGAACACAAAGTTCCTTTTCAGTTGCAAACTACACTCCATACATATATATGGGGAGGTACTAGCTCCAACTCGGTTTTACAGTGAAAACTGCAGGAACTTCAAACCGGCACTAGGAAACACACTGAGATACTAGAGTAAAAGTTTCCCTGCAACCCGTTCCCTTTGTGCTAGATGAACGAACGTCTCTCCACATGCTCAGTTCTGAGAGATAAGTGTGTGTGAAAGCCGTCCTTCAACTAGATTGTTGGGAACACAAAGTTCCTTTTCAGTTGCAAACTACACTCCATACATATATATGGGTAGGTACTAGCTCCAACTCGGTTTTACAGTGAAAACTGCAGGAACTTCAAACCGGCACTAGGAAACACACTGAGAAACTAGAGTAAAAGTTTCTCCTGCAACCCGTTCCCTTTGTGCTAGATGAACGAACGTCTCTCCACATGCTCAGTTCTGAGAGATAAGTGTGTGTGAAAGCCGTCCTTCAACTAGATTGTTGGGAACACAAAGTTCCTTTTCAGTTGCAAACTACACTCCATACATATATATGGGGAGGTACTAGCTCCAACTCGGTTTTACAGTGAAAACTGCAGGAACTTCAAACCGGCACTAGGAAACACACTGAGAAACTAGAGTAAAAGTTTCTCCTGCAACCCGTTCCCTTTGTGCTAGATGAACGAACGTCTCTCCACATGCTCAGTTCTGAGAGATAAGTGTGTGTGAAAGCCGTCCTTCAACTAGATTGTTGGAACACAAAGTTCCTTTTCAGTTGCAAACTACACTCCATACATATATATGGGGAGGTACTAGCTCCAACTCGGTTTTACAGTGAAAACTGCAGGAACTTCAAACCGCACTAGGAAACACACTGAGAAACTAGAGTAAAAGTTTCTCCTGCACAACCCGTTCCTTTTGTGCTAGATGAACGAACGTCTCTCCACATGCTCAGTTCTGAGAGATAAGTGTGTGTGAGAGCCGTCGTTCAACTAGATTGTTGGGAACACAAAGTTCCTTTTCAGTTGCAAACTACACTCCATACATCTAAATCGGGAGGTACTAGCTCCAAATCGGTTTTACCGTGAAAACTGCAGGAACTTCAAACCGGCACTAGGAAACACACTGAAAAACTAGAGTAAAAGTTTCTCCTGCAACCCGTTCCCTTTGTGCTAGATGAACGAACGTCTCTCCACATGCTCAGTTCTGAGAGATAAGTGTGTGTGAAAGCCGTCCTTCAACTAGATTGTTGGGAACACAAAGTTCCTTTTCAGTTGCAAACTACACTCCATACATATATATGGGTAGTACTAGCTCCAACTCGGTTTTACAGTGAAAACTGCAGGAACTTCAAACCGGCACTAGGAAACACACTGAGAAACTAGAGTAAAAGTTTCTCCTGCAACCCGTTCCCTTTGTGCTAGATGAACGAACGTCTCTCCACATGCTCAGTTCTGAGAGATAAGTGTGTGTGAAAGCCGTCCTTCAACTAGATTGTTGGGAACACAAAGTTCCTTTTCAGTTGCAAACTACAATCCATACATATATATGGGGAGGTACTAGCTCCAACTCGGTTTTACAGTGAAAACTGCAGGAACTTCAAACCGGCACTAGGAAACACACTGAGAAACTAGATTAAAAGTTTCTCCTGCAACCCGTTCCCTTTGTGCTAGATGAACGAACGTCTCTCCACATGCTCAGTTCTGAGAGATAAGTGTGTGTGAAAGCCGTCCTTCAACTAGATTGTTGGGAACACAAAGTTCCTTTTCAGTTGCAAACAACACTCCATACATATATAAGGGGAGGTACTAGCTCCAACTCGGTTTTACAGTGAAAACTGCAGGAACTTCAAAACGGCACTAGGAAACACACTGAGAAAGTAGAGTAAAAGTTTCACCTGCAACCCGTTCCCTTTGTGCTAGATGAACGAACGTCTCTCCACATGCTCAGTTCTGAGAGATAAGTGTGTGTGAAAGCCGTCCTTCAACTAGATTGTTGGGAACACAAAGTTCCTTTTCAGTTGCAAACTACACTCCATACATATATATGGGGAGGTATTAGCTCCAACTCGGTTTTACAGTGAAAACTGCAGGAACTTCAAACCGGCACTAGGAAACACACTGAGAAACTAGAGTAAAAGTTTCTCCTGCAACCCGTTCCCTTTGTGCTAGATGAACGAACGTCTCTCCACATGCTCCGTTCTGAGAGATAAGTGTGTGTGAAAGCCGTCCTTCCACTAGATTGTTGGGAACACAAAGTTCCTTTTCAGTTGCAAACTACACTCCATACATATATATGGGGAGGTACTAGCTCCAACTCGGTTTTACAGTGAAAACTGCAGGAACTTCAAACCGGCACTAGGAAACACACTGAAAAACTAGAGTAAAAGTTTCTCCTGCAACCCGTTCCCTTTGTGCTAGATGAACGAACGTCTCTCCACATGCTCAGTTCTGAGAGATAAGTGTGTGTGAAAGCCGTCCTTCAACTAGATTGTTGGGAACACAAAGTTCCTTTTCAGTTGCAAACTACACTCCATACATATATATGGGGAGGTACTAGCTCCAACTCGGTTTTACAGTGAAAACTGCAGGAACTTCAAACCGGCACTAGGAAACACACTGAGAAACTAGAGTAAAAGTTTCTCCTGCAACCCGTTCCCTTTGTGCTAGATGAACGAACGTCTCTCCACATGCTCAGTTCTGAGAGATAAGTGTGTGTGAAAGCCGTCCTTCAACTAGATTGTTGGGAACACAAAGTTCCTTTTCAGTTGCAAACTACACTCCATACATATATATGGGGAGGTACTAGCTCCAACTCGGTTTTACAGTGAAAACTGCAGGAACTTCAAACCGGCACTAGGAAACACACTGAGAAACTAGAGTAAAAGTTTCTCCTGCAACCCGTTCCCTTTGTGCCAGATGAACGAACGTCTCTCCACATGCTCAGTTCTGAGAGATAAGTGTGTGTGAAAGCCGTCCTTCAACTAGATTGTTGGGAACACAAAGTTCCTTTTCAGTTGCAAACTACACTCCATACATATATATGGGGAGGTACTAGCTCCAACTCGGTTTTACAGTGAAAACTGCAGGAACTTCAAACCGGCACTAGGAAACACACTGAAAAACTAGAGTAAAAGTTTCTCCTGCAACCCGTTCCCTTTGTGCTAGATGAACGAACGTCTCTCCACATGCTCAGTTCTGAGAGATAAGTGTGTGTGAAAGCCGTCCTTCAACTAGATTGTTGGGAACACAAAGTTCCTTTTCAGTTGCAAACTACACTCCATACATATATATGGGGAGGTACTAGCTCCAACTCGGTTTTACAGTGAAAACTGCAGGAACTTCAAACCGGCACTAGGAAACACACTGAGAAACTAGAGTAAAAGTTTCTCCTGCAACCCGTTCCCTTTGTGCCAGATGAACGAACGTCTCTCCACATGCTCAGTTCTGAGAGATAAGTGTGTGTGAAAGCCGTCCTTCAACTAGATTGTTGGGAACACAAAGTTCCTTTTCAGTTGCAAACTACACTCCATACATATATATGGGGAGGTACTAGCTCCAACTCGGTTTTACAGTGAAAACTGCAGGAACTTCAAACCGGCACTAGGAAACACACTGAAAAACTAGAGTAAAAGTTTCTCCTGCAACCCGTTCCCTTTGTGCTAGATGAACGAACGTCTCTCCACATGCTCAGTTCTGAGAGATAAGTGTGTGTGAAAGCCGTCCTTCAACTAGATTTTTGGGAACACAAAGTTCCTTTTCAGTTGCAAACTACACTCCATACATATATATGGGGAGGTACTAGCTCCAACTCGGTTTTACAGTGAAAACTGCAGGAACTTCAAACCGGCACTAGGAAACACACTGAAAAACTAGAGTAAAAGTTTCTCCTGCAACCCGTTCCCTTTGTGCTAGATGAACGAACGTCTCTCCACATGCTCAGTTCTGAGAGATAAGTGTGTGTGAAAGCCGTCCTTCAACTAGATTGTTGGGAACACAAAGTTCCTTTTCAGTTGCAAACTACACTCCATACATATATATGGGGAGGTACTAGCTCCAACTCGGTTTTACAGTGAAAACTGCAGGAACTTCAAACCGGCACTAGGAAACACACTGAAAAACTAGAGTAAAAGTTTCTCCTGCAACCCGTTCCCTTTGTGCTAGATGAACGAACGTCTCTCCACATGCTCAGTTCTGAGAGATAAGTGTGTGTGAAAGCCGTCCTTCAACTAGATTGTTGGGAACACAAAGTTCCTTTTCAGTTGCAAACTACACTCCATACATATATATGGGGAGGTACTTTCTCCAACTCGGTTTTACAGTGAAAACTGCAGGAACTTCAAACCGGCACTAGGAAACACACTGAGAAACTAGAGTAAAAGTTTCTCCTGCAACCCGTTCCCTTTGTGCTAGATGAACGAACGTCTCTCCACCTGCTCAGTTCTGAGAGATAAGTGTGTGTGAAAGCCGTCCTTCAACTAGATTGTTGGGAACACAAAGTTCCTTTTCAGTTGCAAACTACACTCCATACATATATATGGGGAGGTACTAGCTCCAACTCGGTTTTACAGTGAAAACTGCAGGAACTTCAAACCGGCACTAGGAAACACACTGAAAAACTAGAGTAAAAGTTTCTCCTGCAACCCGTTCCCTTTGTGCTAGATGAACGAACGTCTCTCCACATGCTCAGTTCTGAGAGGTAAGTGTGTGTGAAAGCCGTCCTTCAACTAGATTGTTGGGAACACAAAGTTCCTTTTCATTTGCAAACTACACTCCATACATATATATGGGGAGGTACTAGCTCCAACTCGGTTTTACAGTGAAAACTGCAGGAAATTCAAACCGGCACTAGGAAACACACTGAGAAACTAGAGTAAAAGTTTCTCCTGCAACCCGTTCCCTTTGTGCTAGATGAACGAACGTCTCTCCACATGCTCAGTTCTGAGAGATAAGTGTGTGTGAAAGCCGTCCTTCAACTAGATTGTTGGGAACACAAAGTTCCTTTTCAGTTGCAAACTACATTCCATACATATATATGGGGAGGTACTAGCTCCAACTCGGTTTTACAGTGAAAACTGCAGGAACTTCAAACCGGCACTAGGAAACACACTGAAAATTTAGAGTAAAAGTTTCTCCTGCAACCCGTTCCCTTTGTGCTAGATGAACGAACGTCTCTCCACATGCTCAGTTCTGAGAGATAAGTGTGTGTGAAAGCCGTCCTTCAACTAGATTGTTGGGAACACAAAGTTCCTTTTCAGTTGCAAACTACACTCCATACATATATATGGGGAGGTACTAGCTCCAAATCGGTTTTACAGTGAAAACTGCAGGAACTTCAAACCATCACTAGGAAACACACTGAAAAACTAGAGTAAAAGTTTCTCCTGCAACCCGTTCCCTTTGTGCTAGATGAACGAACGTCTCTCCACATGCTCAGTTCTGAGAGATAAGTGTGTGTGAAAGCCGTCCTTCAACTAGATTGTTGGGAACACAAAGTTCCTTTTCAGTTGCAAACTACACTGCATACATATATATGGGGAGGTACTAGCTCCAACTCGGTTTTACAGTGAAAACTGCAGGAACTTCAAACCGGCACTAGGAAACACACTGAGAAACTAGAGTAAAAGTTTCTCCTGCAACCCGTTCCCTTTGTGCTAGATGAACGAACGTCTCTCCACATGCTCAGTTCTGAGAGATAAGTGTGTGTGAAAGCCGTCCTTCAACTAGATTGTTGGGAACACAAAGTTCCTTTTCAGTTGCAAACTACACTCCATACATATATATGGGGAGGTACTAGCTCCAACTCGGTTTTACAGTGAAAACTGCAGGAACTTCAAACCGGCACTAGGAAACACACTGAGAAACTAGAGTAAAAGTTTCTCCTGCAACCCGTTCCCTTTGTGCTAGATGAACGAACGTCTCTCCACATGCTCAGTTCTGAGAGATAAGTGTGTGTGAAAGCCGACCTTCAACTAGATTGTTGGGAACACAAAGTTCCTTTTAGGTTGCAAACTACACTCCATACATATATATGGGGAGGTACTAGCTCCAACTCGGTTTTACAGTGAAAACTGCAGGAACTTCAAACCGGCACTAGGAAACACACTGAAAATCTAGAGTAAAAGTTTCTCCTGCAACCCGTTCCCTTTGTGCTAGATGAACGAACGTCTCTCCACATGCTCAGTTCTGAGAGATAAGTGTGTGTTAAAGCCGTCCTTCAACTAGATTGTTGGGAACACAAAGTTCCTTTTCAGTTGCAAACTACACTCCATACATATATATGGGGAGGTACTAGCTCCAACTCGGTTTTACAGTGAAAACTGCAGGAACTTCAAACCGGCACTAGGAAATACACTGAGAAATTAGAGTAAAAGTTTCTCCTGCAACCCGTTCCCTTTGTGCTAGATGAACGAACGTCTCTCCACATGCTCAGTTCTGAGAGATAAGTGTGTGTGAAAGCCGTCCTTCAACTAGATTGTTGGGAACACAAAGTTCCTTTTCAGTTGCAAACTACACTCCATACATATATATGGGGAGGTACTAGCTCCAACTCGGTTTTACAGTGAAAACTGCAGGAACTTCAAACCGGCACTAGGAAACACACTGAGAAACTAGAGTAAAGTTTCTCCTGCAACCCGTTCCCTTTGTGCTAGATGAACGAACGTCTCTCCACATGCTCAGTTCTGAGAGATAAGTGTGTGTGAAAGCCGTCCTTCAACTAGATTGTTGGGAACACAAAGTTCCTTTTCAGTTGCAAACTACACTCCATACATATATATGGGGAGGTACTAGCTCCAACTCGGTTTTACAGTGAAAACTGCAGGAACTTCAAACCGGCACTAGGAAACACACTGAAAAACTAGAGTAAAAGTTTCACCTGCAACCCGTTCCCTTTGTGCTAGATGAACGAACGTCTCTCCACATGCTCAGTTCTGAGAGATAAGTGTGTGTGAAAGCCGTCCTTCAACTAGATTGTTGGGAACACAAAGTTCCTTTTCAGTTGCAAACTACACTCCATACATATATATGGGGAGGTACTAGCTCCAACTCGGTTTTACAGTGAAAACTGCAGGAACTTCAAACCGGCACTAGGAAACACACTGAGAAACTAGAGTAAAAGTTTCTCCTGCAACCCGTTCCCTTTGTGCTAGATGAACGAACGTCTCTCCACATGCTCAGTTCTGAGAGATAAGTGTGTGTGAAAGCCGTCGTTCAACTAGATTGTTGGGAACACAAAGTTCCTTTTCAGTTGCAAACTACACTCCATACATATATATGGGGAGGTACTAGCTCCAACTCGGTTTTACAGTGAAAACTGCAGGAACTTCAAACCGGCACTAGGAAATACACTGAGAAACTAGAGTAAAAGTTTCTCCTGCAACCCGTTCCCTTTGTGCTAGATGAACGAACGTCTCTCCACATGCTCAGTTCTGAGAGATAATTGTGTGTGAAAGCCGTCCTTCAACTAGATTGTTGGGAACACAAAGTTCCTTTTCAGTTGCAAACTACACTCCATACATATATATGGGGAGGTACTAGCTCCAACTCGGTTTTACAGTGAAAACTGCAGGAACTTCAAAACGGCACTAGGAAACACACTGAAAAACTAGAGTAAAAGTTTCTCCTGCAACCCGTTCCTTTTGTGCTAGATGAACGAACGTCTCTCCACATGCTCAGTTCTGAGAGATAAGTGTGTGTGAGAGCCGTCGTTCAACTAGATTGTTGGGAACACAAAGTTCCTTTTCAGTTGCAAACTACACTCCATACATATATATGGGGAGGTACTAGCTCCAACTCGGTTTTACCGTGAAAACTGCAGGAACTTCAAACCGGCACTAGGAAACACACTGAGAAACTAGAGTAAAAGTTTCTCCTGCAACCCGTTCCCTTTGTGCTAGATGAACGAACGTCTCTCCACATGCTCAGTTCTGAGAGATAAGTGTGTGTGAAAGCCGTCCTTCAACTAGATTGTTGGGAACACAAAGTTCCTTTTCAGTTGCAAACTACACTCCATACATATATATGGGGAGGTACTAGCTCCAACTCGGTTTTACAGTGAAAACTGCAGGAACTTCAAACCGGCACTAGGAAACACACTGAGAAACTAGAGTAAAAGTTTCTCCTGCAACCCGTTCCCTTTGTGCTAGATGAACGAACGTCTCTCCACATGCTCAGTTCTGAGAGATAAGTGTGTGTGAAAGCCGTCCTTCAACTAGATTGTTGGGAACACAAAGTTCCTTTTCAGTTGCAAACTACACTCCATAAATATATATGGGGAGGTACTAGCTCCAACTCGGTTTTACAGTGAAAACTGCAGGAACTTCAAACCGGCACTAGGAAACACACTGAGAAACTAGAGTAAAAGTTTCTCCTGCAACCCGTTCCCTTTGTGCTAGATGAACGAACGTCTCTCCACCTGCTCAGTTCTGAGAGATAAGTGTGTGTGAAAGCCGTCCTTCAACTAGATTGTTGGGAACACAAAGTTCCTTTTCAGTTGCAAACTACACTCCATACATATATATGGGGAGGTACTAGCTCCAACTCGGTTTTACAGTGAAAACTGCAGGAACTTCAAACCGGCACTAGGAAACACACTGAGAAACTAGAGTAAAAGTTTCTCCTGCAACCCGTTCCCTTTGTGCTAGATGAACGAACGTCTCTCCACATGCTCAGTTCTGAGAGATAAGTGTGTGTGAAAGCCGTCCTTCAACTAGATTGTTGGGAACACAAAGTTCCTTTTCAGTTGCAAACTACACTCCATACATATATATGGGGAGGTACTAGCTCCAACTCGGTTTTACAGTGAAAACTGCAGGAACTTCAAACCGGCACTAGGAAACACACTGAAAAACTAGAGTAAAAGTTTCTCCTGCAACCCGTTCCCTTTGTGCTAGATGAACGAACGTCTCTCCACATGCTCAGTTCTGAGAGATAAGTGTGTGTGAAAGCCGTCCTTCAACTAGATTGTTGGGAACACAAAGTTCCTTTTCAGTTGCAAACTACACTCCATACATATATATGGGGAGGTACTAGCTCCAACTCGGTTTTACAGTGAAAACTGCAGGAACTTCAAACCGGCACTAGGAAACACACTGAGAAACTAGAGTAAAAGTTTCTCCTGCAACCCGTTCCCTTTGTGCTAGATGAACGAACGTCTCTCCACATGCTCAGTTCTGAGAGATAAGTGTGTGTGAGAGCCGTCGTTCAACTAGATTGTTGGGAACACAAAGTTCCTTTTCAGTTGCAAACTACACTCCATACATATATATGGGGAGGTACTAGCTCCAACTCGGTTTTACCGTGAAAACTGCAGGAACTTCAAACCGGCACTAGGAAACACACTGAGAAACTAGAGTAAAAGTTTCCCCTGCAACCCGTTCCCTTTGTGCTAGATGAACGAACGTCTCTCCACATGCTCAGTTCTGAGAGATAAGTGTGTGTGAAAGCCGTCCTTCAACTAGATTGTTGGGAACACAAAGTTCCTTTTCAGTTGCAAACTACACTCCATACATATATATGGGGAGGTACTAGCTCCAACTCGGTTTTACAGTGAAAACTGCAGGAACTTCAAACCGGCACTAGGAAACACACTGAGAAACTAGAGTAAAAGTTTCTCCTGCAACCCGTTCCCTTTGTGCTAGATGAACGAACGTCTCTCCACATGCTCAGTTCTGAGAGATAAGTGTGTGTGAAAGCCGTCCTTCAACTAGATTGTTGGGAACACAAAGTTCCTTTTCAGTTGCAAACTACACTCCATAAATATATATGGGGAGGTACTAGCTCCAACTCGGTTTTACAGTGAAAACTGCAGGAACTTCAAACCGGCACTAGGAAACACACTGAGAAACTAGAGTAAAAGTTTCTCCTGCAACCCGTTCCCTTTGTGCTAGATGAACGAACGTCTCTCCACCTGCTCAGTTCTGAGAGATAAGTGTGTGTGAAAGCCGTCCTTCAACTAGATTGTTGGGAACACAAAGTTCCTTTTCAGTTGCAAACTACACTCCATACATATATATGGGGAGGTACTAGCTCCAACTCGGTTTTACAGTGAAAACTGCAGGAACTTCAAAACGGGACTAGGAAACACACTGAGAAACTAGAGTAAAAGTTTCTCCTGCAACCCGTTCCTTTTGTGCTAGATGAACGAACGTCTCTCCACATGCTCAGTTCTGAGAGATAAGTGTGTGTGAGAGCCGTCGTTCAACTAGATTGTTGGGAACACAAAGTTCCTTTTCAGTTGCAAACTACACTCCATACATCTAAATCGGGAGGTACTAGCTCCAAATCGGTTTTACCGTGAAAACTGCAGGAACTTCAAACCGGCACTAGGAAACACACTGAAAAACTAGAGTAAAAGTTTCTCCTGCAACCCGTTCCCTTTGTGCTAGATGAACGAACGTCTCTCCACATGCTCAGTTCTGAGAGATAAGTGTGTGTGAAAGCCGTCCTTCAACTAGATTGTTGGGAACACAAAGTTCCTTTTCAGTTGCAAACTACACTCCATACATATATATGGGTAGTACTAGCTCCAACTCGGTTTTACAGTGAAAACTGCAGGAACTTCAAACCGGCACTAGGAAACACACTGAGAAACTAGAGTAAAAGTTTCTCCTGCAACCCGTTCCCTTTGTGCTAGATGAACGAACGTCTCTCCACATGCTCAGTTCTGAGAGATAAGTGTGTGTGAAAGCCGTCCTTCAACTAGATTGTTGGGAACACAAAGTTCCTTTTCAGTTGCAAACTACACTCCATACATATATATGGGGAGGTACTAGCTCCAACTCGGTTTTACAGTGAAAACTGCAGGAACTTCAAACCGGCACTAGGAAACACACTGAGAAACTAGATTAAAAGTTTCTCCTGCAACCCGTTCCCTTTGTGCTAGATGAACGAACGTCTCTCCACATGCTCAGTTCTGAGAGATAAGTGTGTGTGAAAGCCGTCCTTCAACTAGATTGTTGGGAACACAAAGTTCCTTTTCAGTTGCAAACAACACTCCATACATATATAAGGGGAGGTACTAGCTCCAACTCGGTTTTACAGTGAAAACTGCAGGAACTTCAAAACGGCACTAGGAAACACACTGAGAAAGTAGAGTAAAAGTTTCACCTGCAACCCGTTCCCTTTGTGCTAGATGAACGAACGTCTCTCCACATGCTCAGTTCTGAGAGATAAGTGTGTGTGAAAGCCGTCCTTCAACTAGATTGTTGGGAACACAAAGTTCCTTTTCAGTTGCAAACTACACTCCATACATATATATGGGGAGGTATTAGCTCCAACTCGGTTTTACAGTGAAAACTGCAGGAACTTCAAACCGGCACTAGGAAACACACTGAGAAACTAGAGTAAAAGTTTCTCCTGCAACCCGTTCCCTTTGTGCTAGATGAACGAACGTCTCTCCACATGCTCCGTTCTGAGAGATAAGTGTGTGTGAAAGCCGTCCTTCCACTAGATTGTTGGGAACACAAAGTTCCTTTTCAGTTGCAAACTACACTCCATACATATATATGGGGAGGTACTAGCTCCAACTCGGTTTTACAGTGAAAACTGCAGGAACTTCAAACCGGCACTAGGAAACACACTGAGATACTAGAGTAAAAGTTTCTCCTACAACCCGTTCCCTTTGTGCTAGATGAACGAACGTCTCTCCACATGCTCAGTTCTGAGAGATAAGTGTGTGTGAAAGCCGTCCTTCAACTAGATTGTTGGGAACACAAAGTTCCTTTTCAGTTGCAAACTACACTCCATACATATATATGGGGAGGTACTAGCTCCAACTCGGTTTTACAGTGAAAACTGCAGGAACTTCAAACCGGCACTAGGAAACACACTGAGAAACTAGAGTAAAAGTTTCTCCTGCAACCCGTTCCCTTTGTGCTAGATGAACGAACGTCTCTCCACATGCTCAGTTCTGAGAGATAAGTGTGTGTGAAAGCCGTCCTTCAACTAGATTGTTGGGAACACAAAGTTCCTTTTCAGTTGCAAACTACACTCCATACATATATATGGGGAGGTACTAGCTCCAACTCGGTTTTACAGTGAAAACTGCAGGAACTTCAAACCGGCACTAGGAAACACACTGAGAAACTAGAGTAAAAGTTTCTCCTGCAACCCGTTCCCTTTGTGCTAGATGAAGGAAGGTCTCTCCACATGCTCAGTTCTGAGAGATAAGTGTGTGTGAAAGCCGTCCTTCAACTAGATTGTTGGGAACACAAAGTTCCTTTTCAGTTGCAAACTACACTCCATACATATATATGGGGAGGTACTAGCTCCAACTCGGTTTTACAGTGAAAACTGCAGGAACTTCAAACCAGCACTAGGAAACACACTGAGAAACTAGAGTAAAAGTTTCTCCTGCAACCCGTTCCCTTTGTGCTAGATGAACGAACGTCTCTCCACCTGCTCAGTTCTGAGAGATAAGTGTGTGTGAAAGCCGTCCTTCAACTAGATTGTTGGTAACACAAAGTTCCTTTTCAGTTGCAAACTACACTCCATACATATATATGGGGAGGTACTAGCTCCAACTCGGTTTTACAGTGAAAACTGCAGGAACTTCAAACCGGCACTAGGAAACACACTGAAAAACTAGAGTAAAAGTTTCTCCTGCAACCCGTTCCCTTTGTGCTAGATGAACGAAAGTCTCTCCACATGCTCAGTTCTGAGAGATAAGTGTGTGTGAAAGCCGTCCTTCAACTAGATTGTTGGGAACACAAAGTTCCTTTTCAGTTGCAAACTACACTCCATACATATATATGGGGAGGTACTAGCTCCAACTCGGTTTTACAGTGAAAACTGCAGGAACTTCAAACCGGCACTAGGAAACACACTGAGAAACTAGAGTAAAAGTTTCTCCTGCAACCCGTTCCCTTTGTGCTAGATGAACGAACGTCTCTCCACATGCTCAGTTCTGAGAGATAAGTGTGTGTGAAAGCCGTCCTTCAACTAGATTGTTGGGAACACAAAGTTCCTTTTCAGTTGCAAACTACATTCCATACATATATATGGGGAGGTACTAGCTCCAAATCGGTTTTACAGTGAAAACTGCAGGAACTTCAAACCGGCACTAGGAAACACACTGAAAAATCAGAGTAAAAGTTTCTCCTGCAACCCGTTCCCTTTGTGCTAGATGAACGAACGTCTCTCCACATGCTCAGTTCTGAGAGATAAGTGTGTGTGAAAGCCGTCCTTCAACTAGATTGTTGGGAACACAAAGTTCCTTTTCAGTTGCAAACTACACTCCATACATATATATGGGGAGGTACTAGCTCCAAATCGGTTTTACAGTGAAAACTTCAGGATCTTCAAACCAGCACTAGGAAACACACTGAAAAACTAGAGTAAAAGTTTCTCCTGCAACCCGTTCCCTTTGTGCTAGATGAACGAACGTCTCTCCACATGCTCAGTTCTGAGAGATAAGTGTGTGTGAAAGCCGTCCTTCAACTAGATTGTTGGGAACACAAAGTTCCTTTTCAGTTGCAAACTACACTGCATACATATATATGGGGAGGTACTAGCTCCAACTCGGTTTTACAGTGAAAACTGCAGGAACTTCAAACCGGCACTAGGAAACACACTGAGAAACTAGAGTAAAAGTTTCTCCTGCAACCCGTTCCCTTTGTGCTAGATGAACGAACGTCTCTCCACATGCTCAGTTCTGAGAGATAAGTGTGTGTGAAAGCCGTCCTTCAACTAGATTGTTGGGAACACAAAGTTCCTTTTCAGTTGCAAACTACACTCCATACATATATATGGGGAGGTACTAGCTCCAACTCGGTTTTACAGTGAAAACTGCAGGAACTTCAAACCGGCACTAGGAAACACACTGAGAAACTAGAGTAAAAGTTTCTCCTGCAACCCGTTCCCTTTGTGCTAGATGAACGAACGTTTCTCCACATGCTCAGTTCTGAGAGATAAGTGTGTGAAAGCCGTCCTTCAACTAGATTGTTGGGAACACAAAGTTCCTTTTCAGTTGCAAACTACACTCCATACATATATATGGGGAGGTACTAGCTCCAACTCGGTTTTACAGTGAAAACTGCAGGAACTTCAAACCGGCACTAGGAAACACACTGAAAAATTAGAGTAAAAGTTTCTCCTGCAACCCGTTCCCTTTGTGCTAGATGAACGAACGTCTCTCCACATGCTCAGTTCTGAGAGATAATTGTGTGTGAAAGCCGTTCTTCAACTAGATTGTTGGGAACACAAAGTTCCTTTTCAGTTGCAAACTACACTCCATACATATATATGGGGAGGTACTAGCTCCAACTCGGTTTTACAGTGAAAACTGCAGGAACTTCAAACCGGCACTAGGAAACACAGTGAGAAACTAGAGTAAAAGTTTCTCCTGCAACCCGTTCCCTTTGTGCTAGATGAACGAACGTCTCTCCACATGCTCATTTCTGAGAGATAAGTGTGTGTGAAAGCCGTCCTTCAACTAGATTTTTGGGAACACATAGTTCCTTTTCAGTTGCAAACTACACTCCATACATATATATGGGGAGGTACTAGCTCCAACTCGGTTTTACCGTGAAAACTGCAGGAACTTCAAACCGGCACTAGGAAACACACTGAAAAACTAGAGTAAAAGTTTCTCCTGCAACCCGTTCCCTTTGTGCTAGATGAACGAACGTCTCTCCACATGCTCAGTTCTGAGAGATAAGTGTGTGTGAAAGCCGTCCTTCAACTAGATTGTTGGGAACACAAAGTTCCTTTTCAGTTGCAAACTACACTCCATACATATATATGGGGAGGTACTAGCTCCAACTCGGTTTTACAGTGAAAACTGCAGGAACTTCAAACCGGCACTAGGAAACACACTGAGAAACTAGAGTAAAAGTTTCTCCTGCAAACCGTTCCCTTTGTGCTAGATGAACGAACGTCTCTCCACATGCTCAGTTCTGAGAGATAAGTGTGTGTGAAAGCCGTCCTTCAACTAGATTGTTGGGAACACAAAGTTCCTTTTCAGTTGCAAACTACACTCCATACATATATATGGGGAGGTACTAGCTCCAACTCGGTTTTACAGTGAAAACTGCAGGAACTTCAAACCGGCACTAGGAAACACACTGAAAATCTAGAGTAAAAGTTTCTCCTGCAACCCGTTCCCTTTGTGCTAGATGAACGAACGTCTCTCCACATGCTCAGTTCTGAGAGATAAGTGTGTGTGAAAGCCGTCCTTCAACTAGATTGTTGGGAACACAAAGTTCCTTTTCAGTTGCAAACTACACTCCATACATATATATGGGGAGGTACTAGCTCCAACTCGGTTTTACAGTGAAAACTGCAGGAACTTCAAACCGGCACTAGGAAACACACTGAGAAACTAGAGTAAAAGTTTCTCCTGCAACCCGTTCCCTTTGTGCTAGATGAACGAACGTCTCTCCACCTGCTCAGTTCTGAGAGATATGTGTGTGTGAAAGCCGTCCTTCAACTAGATTGTTGGGAACACAAAGTTACTTTTCAGTTGCAAACTACACTCCATACATATATATGGGGAGGTACTAGCTCCAACTCGGTTTTACAGTGAAAACTGCAGGAACTTCAAAACGGCACTAGGAAACACACTGAGAAACTAGAGTAAAAGTTTCTCCTGCAACCCGTTCCTTTTGTGCTAGATGAACGAACGTCTCTCCACATGCTCAGTTCTGAGAGATAAGTGTGTGTGAGAGCCGTCGTTCAACTAGATTGTTGGGAACACAAAGTTCCTTTTCAGTTGCAAACTACACTCCATACATATATATGGGGAGGTACTAGCTCCAACTCGGTTTTACCGTGAAAACTGCAGGAACTTCAAACCGGCACTAGGAAACACACTGAAAAACTAGAGTAAAAGTTTCTCCTGCAACCCGTTCCCTTTGTGCTAGATGAACGAACGTCTCTCCACATGCTCAGTTCTGAGAGATAAGTGTGTGTGAAAGCCGTCCTTCAACTAGATTGTTGGGAACACAAAGTTCCTTTTCAGTTGCAAACTACACTCCATACATATACATGGGGTGGTACTAGCTCCAACTCGGTTTTACAGTGAAAACTGCAGGAACTTCAAACCGGCACTAGGAAACACACTGAGAAACTAGAGTAAAAGTTTCTCCTGCAACCCGTTCCCTTTGTGCTAGATGAACGAACGTCTCTCCACATGCTCAGTTCTGAGAGATAAGTGTGTGTGAAAGCCGTCCTTCAACTAGATTGTTGGGAACACAAAGTTCCTTTTCAGTTGCAAACTACACTCCATACATATATATGGGGAGGTACTAGCTCCAACTCGGTTTTACAGTGAAAACTGCAGGAACTTCAAACCAGCACTAGGAAACACACTGAGAAACTATAGTAAAAGTTTCTCCTGCAACCCGTTCCCTTTGTGCTAGATGAACGAACGTCTCTCCACATGCTCAGTTCTGAGAGATAAGTGTGTGTGAAAGCCGTCCTTCAACTAGATTGCTGGGAACACAAAGTTCCTTTTCAGTTGCAAACTACACTCCATACATATATATGGGGAGGTACTAGCTCCAACTCGGTTTTACAGTGAAAACTGCAGGAACTTCAAACCGGCACTAGGAAACACACTGAGAAACTAGAGTAAAAGTTTCTCCTGCAACCCCTTCCCTTTGTGCTAGATGAACGAACGTCTCTCCACATGCTCAGTTCTGAGAGATAAGTGTGTGTGAAAGCCGTCCTTCAACTAGATTGTTGGGAACACAAAGTTCCTTTTCAGTTGCAAACTACACTCCATACATATATATGGGGAGGTACTAGCTCCAACTCGGTTTTACAGTGAAAACTGCAGGAACTTCAAACCGGCACTAGGAAACACACTGAAAAACCAGAGTAAAATTTTCTCCTGCAACCCGTTCCCTTTGTGCTAGATGAACGAACGTCTCTCCACATGCTCAGTTCTGAGAGATAAGTGTGTGTGAAAGCCGTCCTTCAACTAGATTGTTGGGAACACAAAGTTCCTTTTCAGTTGCAAACTACACTCCATACATATATATGGGGAGGTACTAGCTCCAACTCGGTTTTACAGTGAAAACTGCAGGAACTTCAAACCGGCACTAGGAAACACACTGAGAAACTAGAGTAAAAGTTTCTCCTGCAACCCGTTCCCTTTGTGCTAGATGAACGAACGTCTCTCCACCTGCTCAGTTCTGAGAGATAAGTGTGTGTGAAAGCCGTCCTTCAACTAGATTGTTGGGAACACAAAGTTCCTTTTCAGTTGCAAACTACACTCCATACATATATATGGGGAGGTACTAGCTCCAACTCGGTTTTACAGTGAAAACTGCAGGAAATTCAAACCGGCACTAGGAAACACACTGAGAAACTAGAGTAAAAGTTTCTCCTGCAACCCGTTCCCTTTGTGCTAGATGAACGAACGTCTCTCCACCTGCTCAGATCTGAGAGATAAGTGTGTGTGAAAGCCGTCCTTCAACTAGATTGTTGGGAACACAAAGTTCCTTTTCAGTTGCAAACTACACTCCATACATATATATGGGGAGGTACTAGCTCCAACTCGGTTTTACAGTGAAAACTGCAGGAACTTCAAACCGGCACTAGGAAACACACTGAGAAACTAGAGTAAAAGTTTCTCCTGCAACCCGTTCCCTTTGTGCTAGATGAACGAACGTCTCTCCACATGCTCAGTTCTGAGAGATAAGTGTGTGTGAAAGCCGTCCTTCAACTAGATTGTTGGGAACACAAAGTTCCTTTTCAGTTGCAAACTACACTCCATACATATATATGGGGAGGTACTAGCTCCAACTCGGTTTTACAGTGAAAACTGCAGGAACTTCAAACCAGCACTAGGAAACACACTGAGAAACTAGAGTAAAAGTTTCTCCTGCAACCCGTTCCCTTTGTGCTAGATGAACGAACGTCTCTCCACCTGCTCAGTTCTGAGAGATAAGTGTGTGTGAAAGCCGTCCTTCAACTAGATTGTTGGGAACACAAAGTTCCTTTTCAGTTGCAAACTACACTCCATACATATATATGGGGAGGTACTAGCTCCAACTCGGTTTTACAGTGAAAACTGCAGGAACTTCAAACCGGCACTAGGAAACACACTGAGAAACTAGAGTAAAAGTTTCTCCTGCAACCCGTTCCCTTTGTGCTAGATGAACGAACGTCTCTCCACCTGCTCAGTTCTGAGAGATAAGTGTGTGTGAAAGCCGTCCTTCAACTAGATTGTTGGGAACACAAAGTTCCTTTTCAGTTGCAAACTACACTCCATACATATATATGGGGAGGTACTAGCTCCAACTCGGTTTTACAGTGAAAACTGCAGGAAATTCAAACCGGCACTAGGAAACACACTGAGAAACTAGAGTAAAAGTTTCTCCTGCAACCCGTTCCCTTTGTGCTAGATGAACGAACGTCTCTCCACCTGCTCAGATCTGAGAGATAAGTGTGTGTGAAAGCCGTCCTTCAACTAGATTGTTGGGAACACAAAGTTCCTTTTCAGTTGCAAACTACACTCCATACATATATATGGGGAGGTACTAGCTCCAACTCGGTTTTACAGTGAAAACTGCAGGAACTTCAAACCGGCACTAGGAAACACACTGAGAAACTAGAGTAAAAGTTTCTCCTGCAACCCGTTCCCTTTGTGCTAGATGAACGAACGTCTCTCCACATGCTCAGTTCTGAGAGATAAGTGTGTGTGAAAGCCGTCCTTCAACTAGATTGTTGGGAACACAAAGTTCCTTTTCAGTTGCAAACTACACTCCATACATATATATGGGGAGGTACTAGCTCCAACTCGGTTTTACAGTGAAAACTGCAGGAACTTCAAACCAGCACTAGGAAACACACTGAGAAACTAGAGTAAAAGTTTCTCCTGCAACCCGTTCCCTTTGTGCTAGATGAACGAACGTCTCTCCACCTGCTCAGTTCTGAGAGATAAGTGTGTGTGAAAGCCGTCCTTCAACTAGATTGTTGGGAACACAAAGTTCCTTTTCAGTTGCAAACTACACTCCATACATATATATGGGGAGGTACTAGCTCCAACTCGGTTTTACAGTGAAAACTGCAGGAACTTCAAACCGGCACTAGGAAACACACTGAGAAACTAGAGAAAAAGTTTCTCCTGCAACCCGTTCCCTGTGTGCTAGATGAACGAACGTCTCTCCTCATGCTCAGTTCTGAGAGATAAGTGTGTGTGAAAGCCGTCCTTCAACTAGATTGTTGGGAACACAAAGTTCCTTTTCAGTTGCAAACTACACTCCATACATATATATGGGGAGGTACTAGCTCCAACTCGGTTTTACAGTGAAAACTGCAGGAACTTCAAACCGGCACTAGGAAACACACTGAGAAACTAGAGTAAAAGTTTCTCCTGCAACCCGTTCCCTTTGTGCTAGATGAACGAACGTCTCTCCACCTGCTCAGTTCTGAGAGATAAGTGTGTGTGAAAGCCGTCCTTCAAATAGATTGTTGGGAACACAAAGTTCCTTTTCAGTTGCAAACTACACTCCATACATATATATGGGGAGGTACTAGCTCCAACTCGGTTTTACAGTGAAAACTGCAGGAACTTCAAACCGGCACTAGGAAACACACTGAGAAACTAGAGTAAAAGTTTCTCCTGCAACCCGTTCCCTTTGTGCTAGATGAACGAACGTCTCTCCACATGCTCAGTTCTGAGAGATAAGTGTGTGTGAAAGCCGTCCTTCAACTAGATTGTTGGGAACACAAACTTCCTTTTCAGTTGCAAACTACACTCCATACATATATATGGGGAGGTACTAGCTCCAACTCGGTTTTACAGTGAAAACTGCAGGAACTTCAAACCGGCACTAGGAAACACACTGAGAAACTAGAGTAAAAGTTTCTCCTGCCACCCGTTCCCTTTGTGCTAGATGAACGAACGTCTCTCCACCTGCTCAGTTCTGAGAGATAAGTGTGTGTGAAAGCCGTCCTTCAACTAGATTGTTGGGAACACAAAGTTCCTTTTCAGTTGCAAACTACACTCCATACATATATATGGGGAGGTACTAGCTCCAACTCGGTTTTACAGTGAAAACTGCAGGAACTTCAAACCGGCACTAGGAAACACACTGAGAAACTAGAGAAAAAGTTTCCCCTGCAACCCGTTCCCTGTGTGCTAGATGAACGAACGTCTCTCCTCATGCTCAGTTCTGAGAGATAAGTGTGTGTGAAAGCCGTCCTTCAACTAGATTGTTGGGAACACAAAGTTCCTTTTCAGTTGCAAACTACACTCCATACATATATATGGGGAGGTACTAGATCCAACTCGGTTTTACAGTGAAAACTGCAGGAACTTCAAACCGGCACTAGGAAACACACTGAGAAACTAGAGTAAAAGTTTCTCCTGCAACCCGTTCCCTTTGTGCTAGATGAACGAACGTCTCTCCACATGCTCAGTTCTGAGAGATAAGTGTGTGTGAAAGCCGTCCTTCAACTAGATTGTTGGGAACACAAAGTTCCTTTTCAGTTGCAAACTACACTCCATACATATATATGGGGAGGTACTAGCTCCAACTCGGTTTTACAGTGAAAACTGCAGGAACTTCAAACCGGCACTAGGAAACACACTGAGAAACTAGAGTAAAAGTTTCTCCTGCAACCCGTTCCCTTTGTGCTAGATGAACGAACGTCTCTCCACTTGCTCAGTTCTGAGAGATAAGTGTGTGTGAAAGCCGTCCTTCAGCTAGATTGTTGGGAACACAAAGTTCCTTTTCAGTTGCAAACTACACTCCATACATATATATGGGGAGGTACTAGCTCCAACTCGGTTTTACAGTGAAAACTGCAGGAACTTCAAACCGGCACTAGGAAACACACTGAGAAACTAGAGTAAAAGTTTCTCCTGCAACCCATTCCCTTTGTGCTAGATGAACGAACGTCTCTCCACATGCTCAGTTCTGAGAGATAAGTGTGTGTGAAAGCCGTCCTTCAACTAGATTGTTGGGAACACAAAGTTCCTTTTCAGTTGCAAACTACACTCCATACATATATATGGGGAGGTACTAGCTCCAACTCGGTTTTACAGTGAAAACTGCAGGAACTTCAAACCGGCACTAGGAAACACACTGAGAAACTAGAGTAAAAGTTTCTCCTGCAACCCGTTCCCTTTGTGCTAGATGAACGAACGTCTCTCCACATGCTCAGTTCTGAGAGATAAGTGTGTGTGAAAGCCGTCCTTCAACTAGATTGTTGGGAACACAAAGTTCCTTTTCAGTTGCAAACTACACTCCATACATATATATGGGGAGGTACTAGCTCCAACTCGGTTTTACAGTGAAAACTGCAGGAACTTCAAACCGGCACTAGGAAACACACTGAAAAACCAGAGTAAAAGTTTCTCCTGCAACCCGTTCCCTTTGTGCTAGATGAACGAACGTCTCTCCACATGCTCAGTTCTGAGAGATAAGTGTGTGTGAAAGCCGTCCTTCAACTAGATTGTTGGGAACACAAAGTTCCTTTTCAGTTGCAAACTACACTCCATACATATATATGGGGAAGTACTAGCTCCAACTCGGTTTCACAGTGAAAACTGCAGGAACTTCAAACCGGCACTAGGAAACACACTGAGAAACTAGAGTAAAAGTTTCTCCTGCAACCCGTTCCCTTTGTGCTAGATGAACGAACGTCTCTCCACCTGCTCAGTTCTGAGAGATAAGTGTGTGTGAAAGCCGTCCTTCAACTAGATTGTTGGGAACACAAAGTTCCTTTTCAGTTGCAAACTACACTCCATACATATATATGGGGAGGTACTAGCTCCAACTCGGTTTTACAGTGAAAACTGCAGGAACTTCAAACCGGCACTAGGAAACACACTGAGAAACTAGAGTAAAAGTTTCTCCTGCAACCCGTTCCCTTTGTGCTAGATGAACGAACGTCTCTCCACATGCTCAGTTCTGAGAGATAAGTGTGTGTGAAAGCCGTCCTTCAACTAGATTGTTGGGAACACAAAGTTCCTTTTCAGTTGCAAACTACACTCCATACATATATATGGGGAGGTACTAGCTCCAACTCGGTTTTACAGTGAAAACTGCAGGAACTTCAAACCGGCACTAGGAAACACACTGAGAAACTAGAGTAAAAGTTTCTCCTGCAACCCGTTCCCTTTGTGCTAGATGAACGAACGTCTCTCCACATGCTCAGTTCTGAGAGATAAGTGTGTGTGAAAGCCGTCCTTCAACTAGATTGTTGGGAACACAAAGTTCCTTTTCAGTTGCAAACTACACTCCATACATATATATGGGGAGGTACTAGCTCCAACTCGGTTTTACAGTGAAAACTGCAGGAACTTCAAACCAGCACTAGGAAACACACTGAGAAACTAGAGTAAAAGTTTCTCCTGCAACCCGTTCCCTTTGTGCTAGATGAACGAACGTCTCTCCACATGCTCAGTTCTGAGAGATAAGTGTGTGTGAAAGCCGTCCTTCAACTAGATTGTTGGGAACACAAAGTTCCTTTTCAGTTGCAAACTACACTCCATACATATATATGGGGAGGTACTAGCTCCAACTCGGTTTTACAGTGAAAACTGCAGGAACTTCAAACCGGCACTAGGAAACACACTGAGAAACTAGAGTAAAAGTTTCTCCTGCAACCCGTTCCCTTTGTGCTAGATGAACGAACGTCTCTCCACATGCTCAGTTCTGAGAGATACCTGTGTGTGAAAGCCGTCCTTCACCTAGATTGTTGGGAACACAAAGTTCCTTTTCAGTTGCAAACTACACTCCATAAATATATATGGGGAGGTACTAGCTCCAACTCGGTTTTACAGTGAAAACTGCAGGAACTTCAAACCGGCACTAGGAAACACACTGAGAAACTAGAGTAAAAGTTTCTCCTGCAAACCGTTCCCTTTGTGCTAGATGAACGAACGTCTCTCCACATGCTCAGTTCTGAGAGATAAGTGTGTGTGAAAGCCGTCCTTCAACTAGATTGTTGGGAACACAAAGTTCCTTTTCAGTTGCAAACTACACTCCATACATATATATGGGGAGGTACTAGCTCCAACTCGGTTTTACAGTGAAAACTGCAGGAACATCAAACCGGAACTAGGAAACACACTGAGAAACTAGAGTAAAAGTTTCTCCTGCAACCCGTTCCCTTTGTGCTAGATGAACGAACGTCTCTCCACATGCTCAGTTCTGAGAGATATGTGTGTGTGAAAGCCGTCCTTCAACTAGATTGTTGGGAACCCAAAGTTCCTTTTCAGTTGCAAACTACACTCCATACATATATATGGGGAGGTACTAGCTCCAAATCGGTTTTACAGTGAAAACTGCAGGAACTTCAAACCGGCACTAGGAAACACACTGAGAAACTAGAGTAAAAGTTTCTCCTGCAACCCGTTCCCTTTGTGCTAGATGAACGAACGTCTCTCCACATGCTCAGTTCTGAGAGATAAGTGTGTGTGAAAGCCGTGCTTCAACTAGATTGTTGGGAACACAAAGTTCCTGTTCAGTTGCAAACTACACTCCATACGTATATATGGGGAGGTACTAGCTCCAACTCGGTTTTACAGTGAAAACTGCAGGAACTTCAAACCGGCACTAGGAAACACACTGAGAAACTAGAGTAAAAGTTTCTCCTGCAACCCGTTCCCTTTGTGCTAGATGAACGAACGTCTCTCCACATGCTCAGTTCTGAGAGATAAGTGTGTGTGAAAGCCGTCCTTCAACTAGATTGTTGGGAACACAAAGTTCCTTTTCAGTTGCAAACTACACTCCATACATATATATGGGGAGGTACTAGCTCCAACTCGGTTTTACAGTGAAAACTGCAGGAACTTCAAACCGGCACTAGGAAACACACTGAGAAACTAGAGTAAAAGTTTCTCCTGCAACCCGTTCCCTTTGTGCTAGATGAACGAACGTCTCTCCACATGCTCAGTTCTGAGAGATAAGTGTGTGTGAAAGCCGTCCTTCAACTAGATTGTTGGGAACACAAAGTTCCTTTTCAGTTGCAAACTACACTCCATACATATATATGGGGAGGTACTAGCTCCAACTCGGTTTTACAGTGAAAACTGCAGGAACTTCAAACCGGCACTAGGAAACACACTGAGAAACTAGAGTAAAAGTTTCTCCTGCAACCCGTTCCCTTTGTGCTAGATGAACGAACGTCTCTCCACATGCTCAGTTCTGAGAGATACCTGTGTGTGAAAGCCGTCCTTCACCTAGATTGTTGGGAACACAAAGTTCCTTTTCAGTTGCAAACTACACTCCATACATATATATGGGGAAGTACTAGCTCCAACTCGGTTTTACAGTGAAAACTGCAGGAACTTCAAACCGGCACTAGGAAACACACTGAGAAACTAGAGTAAAAGTTTCTCCTGCAACCCGTTCCCTTTGTGCTAGATGAACGAACGTCTCTCCACATGCTCAGTTCTGAGAGATAAGTGTGTGTGAAAGCCGTCCTTCAACTAGATTGTTGGGAACACAAAGTTCCTTTTCAGTTGCAAACTACACTCCATACATATATATGGGGAGGTACTAGCTCCAACTCGGTTTTACAGTGAAAACTGCAGGAACTTCAAACCGGCACTAGGAAACACACTGAGAAACTAGAGTAAAAGTTTCTCCTGCAACCCGTTCCCTTTGTGCTAGATGAACGAACGTCTCTCCACATGCTCAGTTCTGAGAGATAAGTGTGTGTGAAAGCCGTCCTTCAACTAGATTGTTGGGAACACAAAGTTCCTTTTCAGTTGCAAACTACACTCCATACATATATATGGGGAGGTACTAGCTCCAACTCGGTTTTACAGTGAAAACTGCAGGAAATTCAAACCGGCACTAGGAAACACACTGAGAAACTAGAGTAAAAGTTTCTCCTGCAACCCGTTCCCTTTGTGCTAGATGAACGAACGTCTCTCCACCTGCTCAGTTCTGAGAGATAAGTGTGTGTGAAAGCCGTCCTTCAACTAGATTGTTGGGAACACAAAGTTCCTTTTCAGTTGCAAACTACACTCCATACATATATATGGGGAGGTACTAGCTCCAACTCGGTTTTACAGTGAAAACTGCAGGAACTTCAAACCGGCACTAGGAAACACACTGAGAAACTAGAGTAAAAGTTTCTCCTGCAACCCGTTCCCTTTGTGCTAGATGAACGAACGTCTCTCCACATGCTCAGTTCTGAGAGATAAGTGTGTGTGAAAGCCGTCCTTCAACTAGATTGTTGGGAAAACAAAGTTCCTTTTCAGTTGCAAACTACACTCCATACATATATATGGGGAGGTACTAGCTCCAACTCGGTTTTACAGTGAAAACTGCAGGAACTTCAAACCAGCACTAGGAAACACACTGAGAAACTAGAGTAAAAGTTTCTCCTGCAACCCGTTCCCTTTGTGCTAGATGAACGAACGTCTCTCCACCTGCTCAGTTCTGAGAGATAAGTGTGTGTGAAAGCCGTCCTTCAACTAGATTGTTGGGAACACAAAGTTCCTTTTCAGTTGCAAACTACACTCCATACATATATATGGGGAGGTACTAGCTCCAACTCGGTTTTACAGTGAAAACTGCAGGAACTTCAAACCGGCACTTGGAAACACACTGAGAAACTAGAGAAAAAGTTTCTCCTGCAACCCGTTCCCTGTGTGCTAGATGAACGAACGTCTCTCCTCATGCTCAGTTCTGAGAGATAAGTGTGTGTGAAAGCCGTCCTTCAACTAGATTGTTGGGAACACAAAGTTCCTGTTCAGTTGCAAACTACACTCCATACATATATATGGGGGGGTACTAGCTCCAACTCGGTTTTACAGTGAAAACTGCAGGAACTTCAAACCGGCACTAGGAAACACACTGAGAAACTAGAGTAAAAGTTTCTCCTGCAACCCGTTCCCTTTGTGCTAGATGAACGAACGTCTCTCCACATGCTCAGTTCTGAGAGATAAGTGTGTGTGAAAGCCGTCCTTCAAATAGATTGTTGGGAACACAAAGTTCCTTTTCAGTTGCAAACTACACTCCATACATATATATGGGGAGGTACTAGCTCCAACTCGGTTTTACAGTGAAAACTGCAGGAACTTCAAACCGGCACTAGGAAACACACTGAGAAACTAGAGTAAAAGTTTCTCCTGCAACCCGTTCCCTTTGTGCTAGATGAACGAACGTCTCTCCACATGCTCAGTTCTGAGAGATAAGTGTGTGTGAAAGCCGTCCTTCAACTAGATTGTTGGGAACACAAAGTTCCTTTTCAGTTGCAAACTACACTCCATACATATATATGGGGAGGTACTAGCTCCAAATCGGTTTTACAGTGAAAACTGCAGGAACTTCAAACCGGCACTAGGAAACACACTGAGAAACTAGAGTAAAAGTTTCTCCTGCAACCCGTTCCCTTTGTGCTAGATGAACGAACGTCTCTCCACATGCTCAGTTCTGAGAGATAAGTGTGTGTGAAAGCCGTCCTTCAACTAGATTGTTGGGAACACAAAGTTCCTTTTCAGTTGCAAACTACAATCCATACATATATATGGGGAGGTACTAGCTCCAACTCGGTTTTACAGTGAAAACTGCAGGAACTTCAAACCGGCACTAGGAAACACACTGAGAAACTAGAGTAAAAGTTTCTCCTGCAACCCGTTCCCTTTGTGCTAGATGAACGAACGTCTCTCCACCTGCTCAGTTCTGAGAGATAAGTGTGTGTGAAAGCCGTCCTTCAACTAGATTGTTGGGAACACAAAGTTCCTTTTCAGTTGCAAACTACACTCCATACATATATATGGGGAGGTACTAGCTCCAACTCGGTTTTACAGTGAAAACTGCAGGAACTTCAAACCGGCACTAGGAAACACACTGAGAAACTAGAGAAAAAGTTTCTCCTGCAACCCGTTCCCTGTGTGCTAGATGAACGAACGTCTCTCCTCATGCTCAGTTCTGAGAGATAAGTGTGTGTGAAAGCCGTCCTTCAACTAGATTGTTGGGAACACAAAGTTCCTTTTCAGTTGCAAACTACACTCCATACATATATATGGGGAGGTACTAGCTCCAACTCGGTTTTACAGTGAAAACTGCAGGAACTTCAAACCGGCACTAGGAAACACACTGAGAAACTAGAGTAAAAGTTTCTCCTGCAACCCGTTCCCTTTGTGCTAGATGAACGAACGTCTCTCCACATGCTCAGTTCTGAGAGATAAGTGTGTGTGAAAGCCGTCCTTCAAATAGATTGTTGGGAACACAAAGTTCCTTTTCAGTTGCAAACTACACTCCATACATATATATGGGGAGGTACTAGCTCCAACTCGGTTTTACAGTGAAAACTGCAGGAACTTCAAACCGGCACTAGGAAACACACTGAGAAACTAGAGTAAAAGTTTCTCCTGCAACCCGTTCCCTTTGTGCTAGATGAACGAACGTCTCTCCACATGCTCAGTTCTGAGAGATAAGTGTGTGTGAAAGCCGTCCTTCAAATAGATTGTTGGGAACACAAAGTTCCTTTTCAGTTGCAAACTACACTCCATACATATATATGGGGAGGTACTAGCTCCAACTCGGTTTTACAGTGAAAACTGCAGGAACTTCAAACCGGCACTAGGAAACACACTGAGAAACTAGAGTAAAAGTTTCTCCTGCAACCCGTTCCCTTTGTGCTAGATGAACGAACGTCTCTCCACATGCTCAGTTCTGAGAGATAAGTGTGTGTGAAAGCCGTCCTTCAACTAGATTGTTGGGAACACAAAGTTCCTTTTCAGTTGCAAACTACACTCCATACATATATATGGGGAGGTACTAGCTCCAACTCGGTTTTACAGTGAAAACTGCAGGAACTTCAAACCGGCACTAGGAAACACACTGAGAAACTAGAGTAAAAGTTTCTCCTGCAACCCGTTCCCTTTGTGCTAGATGAACGAACGTCTCTCCACCTGCTCAGTTCTGAGAGATAAGTGTGTGTGAAAGCCGTCCTTCAACTAGATTGTTGGGAACACAAAGTTCCTTTTCAGTTGCAAACTACACTCCATACATATATATGGGGAGGTACTAGCTCCAACTCGGTTTTACAGTGAAAACTGCAGGAACTTCAAACCGGCACTAGGAAACACACTGAGAAACTAGAGTAAAAGTTTCTCCTGCAACCCATTCCCTTTGTGCTAGATGAACGAACGTCTCTCCACATGCTCAGTTCTGAGAGATAAGTGTGTGTGAAAGCCGCCCTTCAACTAGATTGTTGGGAACACAAAGTTCCTTTTCAGTTGCAAACTACACTCCATACATATATATGGGGAGGTACTAGCTCCAACTCGGTTTTACAGTGAAAACTGCAGGAACTTCAAACCGGCACTAGGAAACACACTGAGAAACTAGAGTAAAAGTTTCTCCTGCAACCCGTTCCCTTTGTGCTAGATGAACGAACGTCTCTCCACATGCTCAGTTCTGAGAGATAAGTGTGTGTGAAAGCCGTCCTTCAACTAGATTGTTGGGAACACAAAGTTCCTTTTCAGTTGCAAACTACACTCCATACATATATATGGGGAGGTACTAGCTCCAACTCGGTTTTACAGTGAAAACTGCAGGAACTTCAAACCGGCACTAGGAAACACACTGAAAAACCAGAGTAAAAGTTTCTCCTGCAACCCGTTCCCTTTGTGCTAGATGAACGAACGTCTCTCCACATGCTCAGTTCTGAGAGATAAGTGTGTGTGAAAGCCGTCCTTCAACTAGATTGTTGGGAACACAAAGTTCCTTTTCAGTTGCAAACTACACTCCATACATATATATGGGGAAGTACTAGCTCCAACTCGGTTTTAAAGTGAAAACTGCAGGAACTTCAAACCGGCACTAGGAAACACACTGAGAAACTAGAGTAAAAGTTTCTCCTGCAACCCGTTCCCTTTGTGCTAGATGAACGAACGTCTCTCCACCTTCTCAGTTCTGAGAGATAAGTGTGTGTGAAAGCCGTCCTTCAACTAGATTGTTGGGAACACAAAGTTCTTTTTCAGTTGCAAACTACACTCCATACATATATATGGGGAGGTACTAGCTCCAACTCGGTTTTACAGTGAAAACTGCAGGAACTTCAAACCAGCACTAGGAAACACACTGAGAAACTAGAGTAAAAGTTTCTCCTGCAACCCGTTCCCTTTGTGCTAGATGAACGAACGTCTCTCCACCTGCTCAGTTCTGAGAGATAAGTGTGTGTGAAAGCCGTCCTTCAACTAGATTGTTGGGAACACAAAGTTCCTTTTCAGTTGCAAACTACACTCCATACATATATATGGGGAGGTACTAGCTCCAACTCGGTTTTACAGTGAAAACTGCAGGAACTTCAAACCAGCACTAGGAAACACACTGAGAAACTAGAGTAAAAGTTTCTCCTGCAACCCGTTCCCTTTGTGCTAGATGAACGAACGTCTCTCCACCTGCTCAGTTCTGAGAGATAAGTGTGTGTGAAAACCGTCCTTCAACTAGATTGTTGGGAACACAAAGTTCCTTTTCAGTTGCAAACTCCACTCCATACATATATATGGGGAGGTACTAGCTCCAACTCGGTTTTACAGTGAAAACTGCAGGAACTTCAAACCGGCACTAGGAAACACACTGAGAAACTAGAGAAAAAGTTTCTCCTGCAACCCGTTCCCTGTGTGCTAGATGAACGAACGTCTCTCCTCATGCTCAGTTCTGAGAGATAAGTGTGTGTGAAAGCCGTCCTTCAACTAGATTGTTGGGAACACAAAGTTCCTTTTCAGTTGCAAACTACACTCCATACATATATATGGGGAGGTACTAGCTCCAACTCGGTTTTACAGTGAAAACTGCAGGAACTTCAAACCGGCACTAGGAAACACACTGAGAAACTAGAGTAAAAGTTTCTCCTGCAACCCGTTCCCTTTGTGCTAGATGAACGAACGTCTCTCCACATGCTCTGTTCTGAGAGATAAGTGTGTGTGAAAGCCGTACTTCAAATAGATTGTTGGGAACACAAAGTTCCTTTTCAGTTGCAAACTACACTCCATACATATATATGGGGAGGTACTAGCTCCAACTCGGTTTTACAGTGAAAACTGCAGGAACTTCAAACCGGCACTAGGAAACACACTGAGAAACTAGAGTAAAAGTTTCTCCTGCAACCCGTTCCCTTTGTGCTAGATGAACGAACGTCTCTCCACATGCTCAGTTCTGAGAGATAAGTGTGTGTGAAAGCCGTCCTTCAACTAGATTGTTGGGAACACAAAGTTCCTTTTCAGTTGCAAACTACACTCCATACATATATATGGGGAGGTACTAGCTCCAACTCGGTTTTACAGTGAAAACTGCAGGAACTTCAAACCGGCACTAGGAAACACACTGAGAAACTAGAGTAAAAGTTTCTCCTGCAACCCGTTCCCTTTGTGCTAGATGAACGAACGTCTCTCCACATGCTCAGTTCTGAGAGATAAGTGTGTGTGAAAGCCGTCCTTCAACTAGATTGTTGGGAACACAAAGTTCCTTTTCAGTTGCAAACTACACTCCATACATATATATGGGGAGGTACTAGCTCCAACTCGGTTTTACAGTGAAAACTGCAGGAACTTCAAACCGGCACTAGGAAACACACTGAGAAACTAGAGTAAAAGTTTCTCCTGCAACCCGTTCCCTTTGTGCTAGATGAACGAACGTCTCTCCACATGCTCAGTTCTGAGAGATACCTGTGTGTGAAAGCCGTCCTTCACCTAGATTGTTGGAAACACAAAGTTCCTTTTCAATTGCAAACTACACTCCATACATATATATGGGGAGGTACTAGCTCCAACTCGGTTTTACAGTGAAAACTGCAGGAACTTCAAACCGGCACTAGGAAACACACTGAGAAACTAGAGTAAAAGTTTCTCCTGCAAACCGTTCCCTTTGTGCTAGATGAACGAACGTCTCTCCACATGCTCAGTTCTGAGAGATAAGTGTGTGTGAAAGCCGTCCTTCAACTAGATTGTTGGGAACACAAAGTTCCTTTTCAGTTGCAAACTACACTCCATACATATATATGGGGAGGTACTAGCTCCAACTCGGTTTTACAGTGAAAACTGCAGGAACATCAAACCGGCACTAGGAAACACACTGAGAAACTAGAGTAAAAGTTTCTCCTGCAACCCGTTCCCTTTGTGCTAGATGAACGAACGTCTCTCCACATGCTCAGTTCTGAGAGATAAGTGTGTGTGAAAGCCGTCCTTCAACTAGATTGTTGGGAACACAAAGTTCCTTTTCAGTTGCAAACTACACTCCATACATATATATGGGGAGGTACTAGCTCCAACTCGGTTTTACAGTGAAAACTGCAGGAACTTCAAACCGGCACTAGGAAACACACTGAGAAACTAGAGTAAAAGTTTCTCCTGCAACCCGTTCCCTTTGTGCTAGATGAACGAACGTCTCTCCACATGCTCAGTTCTGAGAGATAAGTGTGTGTGAAAGCCGTCCTTCAACTAGATTGTTGGGAACACAAAGTTCCTGTTCAGTTGCAAACTACACTCCATACGTATATATGGGGATGTACTAGCTCCAACTCGGTTTTACAGTGAAAACTGCAGGAACTTCAAACCGGCACTAGGAAACACACTGAAAAACTAGAGTAAAAGTTTCTCCTGCAACCCGTTCCCTTTGTGCTAGATGAACGAACGTCTCTCCACATGCTCAGTTCTGAGAGATAAGTGTGTGTGAAAGCCGTCCTTCAACTAGATTGTTGGGAACACAAAGTTCCTTTTCAGTTGCAAACTACACTCCATAAATATATATGGGGAGGTACTAGCTCCAACTCGGTTTTACAGTGAAAACTGCAGGAACTTCAAACCGGCACTAGGAAACACACTGAGAAACTAGAGTAAAAGTTTCTCCTGCAACCCGTTCCCTTTGTGCTAGATGAACGAACGTCTCTCCACATGCTCAGTTCTGAGAGATAAGTGTGTGTGAAAGCCGTCCTTCAACTAGATTGTTGGGAACACAAAGTTCCTTTTCAGTTGCAAACTACACTCCATACATATATATGGGGAGGTACTAGCTCCAACTCGGTTTTACAGTGAAAACTGCAGGAACTTCAAACCGGCACTAGGAAACACACTGAGAAACTAGAGTAAAAGTTTCTCCTGCAACCCGTTCCCTTTGTGCTAGATGAACGAACGTCTCTCCACATGCTCAGTTCTGAGAGATACCTGTGTGTGAAAGCCGTCCTTCACCTAGATTGTTGGGAACACAAAGTTCCTTTTCAGTTGCAAACTACACTCCATACATATATATGGGGAAGTACTAGCTCCAACTCGGTTTTACAGTGAAAACTGCAGGAACTTCAAACCGGCACTAGGAAACACACTGAGAAACTAGAGTAAAAGTTTCTCCTGCAACCCGTTCCCTTTGTGCTAGATGAACGAACGTCTCTCCACATGCTCAGTTCTGAGAGATACCTGTGTGTGAAAGCCGTCCTTCAACTAGATTGTTGGGAACACAAAGTTCCTTTTCAGTTGCAAACTACACTCCATACATATATATGGGGAGGTACTAGCTCCAACTCGGTTTTACAGTGAAAACTGCAGGAACATCAAACCGGCACTAGGAAACACACTGAGAAACTAGAGTAAAAGTTTCTCCTGCAACCCGTTCCCTTTGTGCTAGATGAACGAACGTCTCTCCACATGCTCAGTTCTGAGAGATAAGTGTGTGTGAAAGCCGTCCTTCAACTAGATTGTTGGGAACACAAAGTTCCTTTTCAGTTGCAAACTACACTCCATACATATATATGGGGAGGTACTAGCTCCAACTCGGTTTTACAGTGAAAACTGCAGGAACTTCAAACCGGCACTAGGAAACACACTGAGAAACTAGAGTAAAAGTTTCTCCTGCAAACCGTTCCCTTTGTGCTAGATGAACGAACGTCTCTCCACATGCTCAGTTCTGAGAGATAAGTGTGTGTGAAAGCCGTCCTTCAACTAGATTGTTGGGAACACAAAGTTCCTGTTCAGTTGCAAACTACACTCCATACGTATATATGGGGATGTACTAGCTCCAACTCGGTTTTACAGTGAAAACTGCAGGAACTTCAAACCGGCACTAGGAAACACACTGAAAAACTAGAGTAAAAGTTTCTCCTGCAACCCGTTCCCTTTGTGCTAGATGAACGAACGTCTCTCCACATGCTCAGTTCTGAGAGATAAGTGTGTGTGAAAGCCGTCCTTCAACTAGATTGTTGGGAACACAAAGTTCCTTTTCAGTTGCAAACTACACTCCATACATATATATGGGGAGGTACTAGCTCCAACTCGGTTTTACAGTGAAAACTGCAGGAACTTCAAACCGGCACTAGGAAACACACTGAGAAACTAGAGTAAAAGTTTCTCCTGCAACCCGTTCCCTTTGTGCTAGATGAACGAACGTCTCTCCACATGCTCAGTTCTGAGAGATAAGTGTGTGTGAAAGCCGTCCTTCAACTAGATTGTTGGGAACACAAAGTTCCTTTTCAGTTGCAAACTACACTCCATACATATATATGGGGAGGTACTAGCTCCAACTCGGTTTTACAGTGAAAACTGCAGGAACTTCAAACCGGCACTAGGAAACACACTGAGAAACTAGAGTAAAAGTTTCTCCTGCAACCCGTTCCCTTTGTGCTAGATGAACGAACGTCTCTCCACATGCTCAGTTCTGAGAGATACCTGTGTGTGAAAGCCGTCCTTCACCTGGATTGTTGGGAACACAAAGTTCCTTTTCAGTTGCAAACTACACTCCATACATATATATGGGGAGGTACTAGCTCCAACTCGGTTTTACAGTGAAAACTGCAGGAACTTCAAACCGGCACTAGGAAACACACTGAGAAACTAGAGTAAAAGTTTCTCCTGCAACCCGTTCCCTTTGTGCTAGATGAACGAACGTCTCTCCACATGCTCAGTTCTGAGAGATACCTGTGTGTGAAAGCCGTCCTTCAACTAGATTGTTGGGAACACAAAGTTCCTTTTCAGTTGCAAACTACACTCCATACATATATATGGGGAGGTACTAGCTCCAACTCGGTTTTACAGTGAAAACTGCAGGAACATCAAACCGGCACTAGGAAACACACTGAGAAACTAGAGTAAAAGTTTCTCCTGCAACCCGTTCCCTTTGTGCTAGATGAACGAACGTCTCTCCACATGCTCAGTTCTGAGAGATAAGTGTGTGTGAAAGCCGTCCTTCAACTAGATTGTTGGGAACACAAAGTTCCTTTTCAGTTGCAAACTACACTCCATACATATATATGGGGAGGTACTAGCTCCAACTCGGTTTTACAGTGAAAACTGCAGGAACTTCAAACCGGCACTAGGAAACACACTGAGAAACTAGAGTAAAAGTTTCTCCTGCAAACCGTTCCCTTTGTGCTAGATGAACGAACGTCTCTCCACATGCTCAGTTCTGAGAGATAAGTGTGTGTGAAAGCCGTCCTTCAACTAGATTGTTGGGAACACAAAGTTCCTGTTCAGTTGCAAACTACACTCCATACGTATATATGGGGATGTACTAGCTCCAACTCGGTTTTACAGTGAAAACTGCAGGAACTTCAAACCGGCACTAGGAAACACACTGAAAAACTAGAGTAAAAGTTTCTCCTGCAACCCGTTCCCTTTGTGCTAGATGAACGAACGTCTCTCCACATGCTCAGTTCTGAGAGATAAGTGTGTGTGAAAGCCGTCCTTCAACTAGATTGTTGGGAACACAAAGTTCCTTTTCAGTTGCAAACTACACTCCATACATATATATGGGGAGGTACTAGCTCCAACTCGGTTTTACAGTGAAAACTGCAGGAACTTCAAACCGGCACTAGGAAACACACTGAGAAACTAGAGTAAAAGTTTCTCCTGCAACCCGTTCCCTTTGTGCTAGATGAACGAACGTCTCTCCACATGCTCAGTTCTGAGAGATAAGTGTGTGTGAAAGCCGTCCTTCAACTAGATTGTTGGGAACACAAAGTTCCTTTTCAGTTGCAAACTACACTCCATACATATATATGGGGAGGTACTAGCTCCAACTCGGTTTTACAGTGAAAACTGCAGGAACTTCAAACCGGCACTAGGAAACACACTGAGAAACTAGAGTAAAAGTTTCTCCTGCAACCCGTTCCCTTTGTGCTAGATGAACGAACGTCTCTCCACATGCTCAGTTCTGAGAGATACCTGTGTGTGAAAGCCGTCCTTCACCTGGATTGTTGGGAACACAAAGTTCCTTTTCAGTTGCAAACTACACTCCATACATATATATGGGGAGGTACTAGCTCCAACTCGGTTTTACAGTGAAAACTGCAGGAACTTCAAACCGGCACTAGGAAACACACTGAGAAACTAGAGTAAAAGTTTCTCCTGCAACCCGTTCCCTTTGTGCTAGATGAACGAACGTCTCTCCACATGCTCAGTTCTGAGAGATAAGTGTGTGTGAAAGCCGTCCTTCAACTAGATTGTTGGGAACACAAAGTTCCTTTTCAGTTGCAAACTACACTCCATACATATATATGGGGAGGTACTAGCTCCAACTCGGTTTTACAGTGAAAACTGCAGGAACTTCATACCGGCACTAGGAAACACACTGAGAAACTAGAGTAAAAGTTTCTCCTGCAAACCGTTCCCTTTGTGCTAGATGAACGAACGTCTCTCCACATGCTCAGTTCTGAGAGATAAGTGTGTGTGAAAGCCGTCCTTCAACTAGATTGTTGGGAACACAAAGTTCCTTTTCAGTTGCAAACTACACTCCATACATATATATGGGGAGGTACTAGCTCCAACTCGGTTTTACAATGAAAACTGCAGGAACTTCAAACCGGCACTAGGAAACACACTGAAAAACTAGAGTAAAAGTTTCTCCTGCAACCCGTTCCCTTTGTGCTAGATGAACGAACGTCTCTCCACATGCTCAGTTCTGAGAGATACCTGTGTGTGAAAGCCGTCCTTCACCTATATTGTTGGGAACACAAAGTTCCTTTTCAGTTGCAAACTACACTCCATACATATATATGGGGAGGTACTAACTCCAACTCGGTTTTACAGTGAAAACTGCAGGAACTTCAAACCGGCACTAGGAAACACACTGAGAAACTAGAGTAAAAGTTTCTCCTGCAACCCGTTCCCTTTGTGCTAGATGAACGAACGTCTCTCCACATGCTCAGTTCTGAGAGATAAGTGTGTGTGAAAGCCGTCCTTCAACTAGATTGTTGCGAACACAAAGTTCCTTTTCAGTTGCAAACTACACTCCATACATATATATGGGGAGGTACTAGCTCCAACTCGGTTTTACAGTGAAAACTGCAGGAACTTCAAACCGGCACTAGGAAACACACTGAGAAACTAGAGTAAAAGTTTCTCCTGCAACCCGTTCCCTTTGTGCTAGATGAACGAACGTCTCTCCACATGCTCAGTTCTGAGAGATAAGTGTGTGTGAAAGCCGTACTTCAACTAGATTGTTGGGAACACAAAGTTCCTTTTCAGTTGCAAACTACACTCCATACATATATATGGGGAGGTACTAGCTCCAACTCGGTTTTACAGTGAAAACTGCAGGAACTTCAAACCGGCACTAGGAAACACACTGAGAACTAGAGTAAAAGTTTCCCCTGCAACCCGTTCCCTTTGTGCTAGATGAACGAACGTCTCTCCACATGCTCAGGTCTGAGAGATAAGTGTGTGTGAAAGCCGTCCTTCAACTAGATTGTTGGGAACACAAAGTTCCTTTTAAGTTGCAAACTACACTCCATACATATATATGGGGAGGTACTAGCTCCAACTCGGTTTTACAGTGAAAACTGCAGGAACTTCAAACCGGCACTAGGAAACACACTGAAAAACTAGAGTAAAAGTTTCTCCTGCAACCCGTTCCCTTTGTGCTAGATGAACGAAAGTCTCTCCACATGCTCAGTTCTGAGAGATAAGTGTGTGTGAAAGCCGTCCTTCAACTAGATTGTTGGGAACACAAAGTTCCTTTTCAGTTGCAAACTACACTCCATACATATATATGGGGAGGTACTAGCTCCAACTCGGTTTTACAGTGAAAACTGCAGGAACTTCAAACCGGCACTAGGAAACACACTGAGAACTAGAGTAAAAGTTTCTCCTGCAACCCGTTCCCTTTGTGCTAGATGAACGAACGTCTCTCCACATGCTCAATTCTGAGAGATAAGTGTGTGTGAAAGCCGTCCTTCAACTAGATTGTTGGGAACACAAAGTTCCTTTTAAGTTGCAAACTACACTCCATACATATATATGGGGAGGTACTAGCTCCAACTCGGTTTTACAGTGAAAACTGCAGGAACTTCAAACCGGCACTAGGAAACACACTGAAAAACTAGAGTAAAAGTTTCTCCTGCAACCCGTTCCCTTTGTGCTAGATGAACGAAAGTCTCTCCACATGCTCAGATCTGAGAGATACCTGTGTGTGAAAGCCGTCCTTCACCTAGATTGTTGGGAACACAAAGTTCCTTTTCAGTTGCAAACTACACTCCATACATATATATGGGGAGGTACTAGCTCCAACTCGGTTTTAAAGTGAAAACTGCAGGAACTTCAAACCGGCACTAGGAAACACACTGAAAAAATAGAGTAAAAGTTTCTCCTGCAACCCGTTCCATTTGTGCTAGATGAACGAACGTCTATCCACATGCTCAGTTCTGAGAGATAAGTGTGTGTGAAAGCCGACCTTCAACTAGATTGTTGGGAACACAAAGTTCCTTTTCAGTTGCAAACTACACTCCATACATATATATGGGGAGGTACTAGCTCCAACTCGGTTTTACAGTGAAAACTGCAGGAACTTCAAACCGGCACTAGGAAACACACTGAGAAACTAGAGTAAAAGTTTCTCCTGCAACCCGTTCCCTTTGTGCTAGATGAACGAACGTCTCTCCACATGCTCAGTTCTGAGAGATAAGTGTGTGTGAAAGCCGTCCTTCAACTAGATTGTTGGGAACACAAAGTTCCTTTTCAGTTGCAAACTACACTCCATACATATATATGGGGAGGTACTAGCTCCAACTCGGTTTTACAGTGAAAACTGCAGGAACTTCAAACCGGCACTAGGAAACACACTGAGAAACTAGAGTAAAAGTTTCTCCTGCAACCCGTTCCCTTTGTGCTAGATGAACGAACGTCTCTCCACATGCTCAGTTCTGAGAGATAAGTGTGTGTGAAAGCCGTCCTTCAACTAGATTGTTGGGAACACAAAGTTCCTTTTCAGTTGCAAACTACACTCCATACATATATATGGGGAGGTACTAGCTCCAACTCGGTTTTACAGTGAAAACTGCAGGAACTTCAAACCGGCACTAGGAAACACACTGAGAAACTAGAGTAAAAGTTTCTCCTGCAACCCGTTCCCTTTGTGCTAGATGAACGAACGTCTCTCCACATGCTAAGTTCTGAGAGATAAGTGTGTGTGAAAGCCGTCCTTCAACTAGATTGTTGGGAACACAAAGTTCCTTTTCAGTTGCAAACTACACTCCATACATCTAAATCGGGAGGTACTAGCTCCAAATCGGTTTTACAGTGAAAACTGCAGGAACTTCAAACCGGCACTAGGAAACACACTGAAAAACTAGAGTAAAAGTTTCTCCTGCAACCCGTTCCCTTTGTGCTAGATGAACGAACGTCTCTCCACATGCTCAGTTCTGAGAGATAAGTGTGTGTGAAAGCCGTCCTTCAACTAGATTGTTGGGAACACAAAGTTCCTTTTCAGTTGCAAACTACACTCCATACATATATATGGGGAGGTACTAGCTCCAACTCGGTTTTACAGTGAAAACTGCAGGAACTTCAAACCGGCACTAGGAAACACACTGAGAAACTAGAGTAAAAGTTTCTCCTGCAACCCGTTCCCTTTGTGCTAGGTGAACGAACGTCTCTCCACATGCTCAGTTCTGAGAGATAAGTGTGTGTGAAAGCCGTCCTTCAACTAGATTGTTGGGAACACAAAGTTCCTTTTCAGTTGCAAACTACACTCCATACATATATATGGGGAGGTACTAGCTCCAACTCGGTTTTACAGTGAAAACTGCAGGAACTTCAAACCGGCACTAGGAAACACACTGAGAAACTAGAGTAAAAGTTTCTCCTGCAACCCGTTCCCTTTGTGCTAGATGAACGAACGTCTCTCCACATGCTCAGTTCTGAGAGATACCTGTGTGTGAAAGCCGTCCTTCACCTAGATTGTTGGGAACACAAAGTTCCTTTTCAGTTGCAAACTACAATCCATACATATATATGGGGAGGTACTAGCTCCAACTCGGTTTTACAGTGAAAACTGCAGGAACTTCAAACCGGCACTAGGAAACACACTGAGAAACTAGAGTAAAAGTTTCTCCTGCAACCCGTTCCCTTTGTGCTAGATGAACGAACGTCTCTCCACATGCTCAGTTCTGAGAGATACGTGTGTGTGAAAGCCGTCCTTCAACTAGATTGTTGGGAACACAAAGTTCCTTTTCAGTTGCAAACTACACTCCATACATATATATGGGGAGGTACTAGCTCCAACTCGGTTTTACAGTGAAAACTGCAGGAACTTCAAACCGGCACTAGGAAACACACTGAGAAACTAGAGTAAAAGTTTCTCCTGCAACCCGTTCCCTTTGTGCTAGATGAACGAACGTCTCTCCACATGCTCAGTTCTGAGAGATAAGTGTGTGTGAAAGCCGTCCTTCAACTAGATTGTTGCGAACACAAAGTTCCTTTTCAGTTGCAAACTACACTCCATACATATATATGGGGAGGTACTAGCTCCAACTCGGTTTTACAGTGAAAACTGCAGGAACTTCAAACCGGCACTAGGAAACACACTGAGAAACTAGAGTAAAAGTTTCTCCTGCAACCCGTTCCCTTTGTGCTAGATGAACGAACGTCTCTCCACATGCTCAGTTCTGAGAGATAAGTGTGTGTGAAAGCCGTCCTTCAACTAGATTGTTGGGAACACAAAGTTCCTTTTCAGTTGCAAACTACACTCCATACATATATATGGGGAGGTACTAGCTCCAACTCGGTTTTACAGTGAAAACTGCAGGAACTTCAAACCGGCACTAGGAAACACACTGAGAAACTAGAGTAAAAGTTTCTCCTGCAACCCGTTCCCTTTGTGCTAGATGAACGAACGTCTCTCCACATGCTCAGTTCTGAGAGATAATTGTGTGTGAAAGCCGTCCTTCAACTAGATTGTTGGGAACACAAAGTTCCTTTTCAGTTGCAAACTACACTCCATACATATATATGGGGAGGTACTAGCCCCAACTCGGTTTTACAGTGAAAACTGCAGGAACTTCAAACCGGCACTAGGAAACACACTGAGAAACTAGAGTAAAAGTTTCTCCTGCAACCCGTTCCCTTTGTGCTAGATGAACGAACGTCTCTCCACATGCTCAGTTCTGAGAGATAAGTGTGTGTGAAAGCCGTCCTTCAACTAGATTGTTGGGAACACAAAGTTCCTTTTCAGTTGCAAACTACACTCCATACATATATATGGGGAGGTACTAGCTCCAACTCGGTTTTACAGTGAAAACTGCAGGAACTTCAAACCGGCACTAGGAAACACACTGAGAAACTAGAGTAAAAGTTTCTCCTGCAACCCGTTCCCTTTCTGCTAGATGAACGAACGTCTCTCCACATGCTCAGTTCTGAGAGATAAGTGTGTGTGAAAGCCGTCCTTCAACTAGATTGTTGGGAACACATAGTTCCTTTTCAGTTGCAAACTACACTCCATACATATATATGGGGAGGTACTAGCTCCAACTCGGTTTTACAGTGAAAACTGCAGGAACTTCAAACCGGCACTAGGAAACACACTGAAAAACTAGAGTAAAAGTTTCTCCTGCAACCCGTTCCCTTTGTGCTAGATGAACGAACGTCTCTCCACATGCTCAGTTCTGAGAGATACCTGTGTGTGAAAGCCGTCCTTCAACTAGATTGTTGGGAACACAAAGTTCCTTTTCAGTTGCAAACTACACTCCATACATATATATGGGGAGGTACTAGCTCCAACTCGGTTTTACTGTGAAAACTGCAGGAACTTCAAACCGGCACTAGGAAACACACTGAGAAACTAGAGTAAAAGTTTCCCCTGCAACCCGTTCCCTTTGTGCTAGATGAACGAACGTCTCTCCACATGCTCAGTTCTGAGAGATACCTGTGTGTGAAAGCCGTCCTTCAACTAGATTGTTGGGAACACAAAGTTCCTTTTCAGTTGCAAACTACACTCCATACATATATATGGGGAGGTACTAGCTCCAACTCGGTTTTACAGTGAAAACTGCAGGAACTTCAAACCGGCACTAGGAAACACACTGAGAAACTAGAGTAAAAGTTTCTCCTGCAACCCGTTCCCTTTGTGCTAGATGAACGAACGTCTCTCCACATGCTCAGTTCTGAGAGATAAGTGTGTGTGAAAGCCGTCCTTCAACTAGATTGTTGGGAACACAAAGTTCCTTTTCAGTTGCAAACTACACTCCATACATATATATGGGGAGGTACTAGCTCCAACTCGGTTTTACAGTGAAAACTGCAGGAACTTCAAACCGGCACTAGGAAACACACTGAGAAACTAGAGTAAAAGTTTCTCCTGCAACCCGTTCCCTTTGTGCTAGATGAACGAACGTCTCTCCACATGCTCAGTTCTGAGAGATAAGTGTGTGTGAAAGCCGTCCTTCAACTAGATTGTTGGGAACACATAGTTCCTTTTCAGTTGCAAACTACACTCCATACATATATATGGGGAGGTACTAGCTCCAACTCGGTTTTACAGTGAAAACTGCAGGAACTTCAAACCGGCACTAGGAAACACACTGAAAAACTAGAGTAAAAGTTTCTCCTGCAACCCGTTCCCTTTGTGCTAGATGAACGAACGTCTCTCCACATGCTCAGTTCTGAGAGATAAGTGTGTGTGAAAGCCGTCCTTCAACTAGATTGTTGGGAACACAAAGTTCCTTTTCAGTTGCAAACTACACTCCATACATATATATGGGGAGGTACTAGCTCCAACTCGGTTTTACAGTGAAAACTGCAGGAACTTCAAACCGGCACTAGGAAACACACTGAGAAACTAGAGTAAAAGTTTCTCCTGCAACCCGTTCCCTTTGTGCTAGATGAACGAACGTCTCTCCACATGCTCAGTTCTGAGAGATAAGTGTGTGTGAAAGCCGTCCTTCAACTAGATTGTTGGGAACACAAAGTTCCTTTTCAGTTGCAAACTACACTCCATACATATATATGGGGAGGTACTAGCTCCAACTCGGTTTTACAGTGAAAACTGCAGGAACTTCAAACCGGCACTAGGAAACACACTGAGAAACTAGAGTAAAAGTTTCTCCTGCAACCCGTTCCCTTTGTGCTAGATGAACGAACGTCTCTCCACATGCTCAGTTCTGAGAGATACCTGTGTGTGAAAGCCGTCCTTCACCTAGATTGTTGGGAACACAAAGTTCCTTTTCAGTTGCAAACTACACTCCATACATATATATGGGGAGGTACTAGCTCCAACTCGGTTTTACAGTGAAAACTGCAGGAACTTCAAACCGGCACTAGGAAACACACTGAGAAACTAGAGTAAAAGTTTCTCCTGCAACCCGTTCCCTTTGTGCTAGATGAACGAACGTCTCTCCACATGCTCAGTTCTGAGAGATAAGTGTGTGTGAAAGCCGTCCTTCAACTAGATTGTTGGGAACACAAAGTTCCTTTTCAGTTGCAAACTACACTCCATACATATATATGGGGAGGTACTAGCTCCAACTCGGTTTTACAGTGAAAACTGCAGGAACTTCAAACCGGCACTAGGAAACACAATGAGAAACTAGAGTAAAAGTTTCTCCTGCAAACCGTTCCCTTTGTGCTAGATGAACGAACGTCTCTCCACATGCTCAGTTCTGAGAGATAAGTGTGTGTGAAAGCCGTCCTTCAACTAGATTGTTGGGAACACAAAGTTCATTTTCAGTTGCAAACTACACTCCATACATATATATGGGGAGGTACTAGCTCCAACTCGGTTTTACAATGAAAACTGCAGGAACTTCAAACCGGCACTAGGAAACACACTGAAAAACTAGAGTAAAAGTTTCTCCTGCAACCCGTTCCCTTTGTGCTAGATGAACGAACGTCTCTCCACATGCTCAGTTCTGAGAGATACCTGTGTGTGAAAGCCGTACTTCACCTAGATTGTTGGGAACACAAAGTTCCTTTTCAGTTGCAAACTACACTCCATACATATATATGGGGAGGTACTAACTCCAACTCGGTTTTACAGTGAAAACTGCAGGAACTTCAAACCGGCACTAGGAAACACACTGAGAAACTAGAGTAAAAGTTTCTCCTGCAACCCTTTCCATTTGTGCTAGATGAACGAACGTCTCTCCACATGCTCAGTTCTGAGAGATAAGTGTGTGTGAAAGCCGTCCTTCAACTAGATTGTTGCGAACACAAAGTTCCTTTTCAGTTGCAAACTACACTCCATAAATATATATGGGGAGGTACTAGCTCCAACTCGGTTTTACAGTGAAAACTGCAGGAACTTCAAACCGGCACTAGGAAACACACTGAGAAACTAGAGTAAAAGTTTCTCCTGCAACCCGTTCCCTTTGTGCTAGATGAATGAACGTCTCTCCACATGCTCAGTTCTGAGAGATAAGTGTGTGTGAAAGCCGTCCTTCAACTAGATTGTTGGGAACACAAAGTTCCTTTTCAGTTGCAAACTACACTCCATACATATATATGGGGAGGTACTAGCTCCAACTCGGTTTTACAGTGAAAACTGCAGGAACTTCAAACCGGCACTAGGAAACACACTGAGAACTAGAGTAAAAGTTTCTCCTGCAACCCGTTCCCTTTGTGCTAGATGAACGAACGTCTCTCCACATGCTCAGTTCTGAGAGATAAGTGTGTGTGAAAGCCGTCCTTCAACTAGATTGTTGGGAACACAAAGTTCCTTTTAAGTTGCAAACTACACTCCATACATATATATGGGGAGGTACTAGCTCCAACTCGGTTTTACAGTGAAAACTGCAGGAACTTCAAACCGGCACTAGGAAACACACTGAAAAACTAGAGTAAAAGTTTCTCCTGCAACCCGTTCCCTTTGTGCTAGATGAACGAACGTCTCTCCACATGCTCAGATCTGAGAGATACCTGTGTGTGAAAGCCGTCCTTCACCTAGATTGTTGGGAACACAAAGTTCCTTTTCAGTTGCAAACTACAATCCATACATATATATGGGGAGGTACTAGCTCCAACTCGGTTTTACAGTGAAAACTGCAGGAACTTCAAACCGGCACTAGGAAACACACTGAAAAACTAGAGTAAAATTTCTCCTGCAACCGGTTCCATTTGTGCTAGATGAACGAACGTCTCTCCACATGCTCAGTTCTGAGAGATACCTGTGTGTGAAAGCCGTCCTTCACCAAGATTGTTGGGAACACAAAGTTCCTTTTCAGTTGCAAACTACACTCCATACATATATATGGGGAGGTACTAGCTCCAACTCGGTTTTACAGTGAAAACTGCAGGAACTTCAAACCGGCACTAGGAAACACACTGAGAAACTAGAGTAAAAGTTTCTCCTGCAACCCGTTCCCTTTGTGCTAGATGAACGAACGTCTCTCCACATGCTCAGTTCTGAGAGATAAGTGTGTGTGAAAGCCGTCCTTCAACTAGATTGTTGGGAACACAAAGTTCCTTTTCAGTTGCAAACTACACTCCATACATATATATGGGGAGGTACTAGCTCCAACTCGGTTTTACAGTGAAAACTGCAGGAACTTCAAACCGGCACTAGGAAACACACTGAGAAACTAGAGTAAAAGTTTCTCCTGCAACCCGTTCCCTTTGTGCTAGATGAACGAAAGTCTCTCCACATGCTCAGTTCTGAGAGATAAGTGTGTGTGAAAGCCGTCCTTCAACTAGATTGTTGGGAACACAAAGTTCCTTTTCAGTTGCAAACTACACTCCATACATATAAATCGGGGGGTACTAGCTCCAAATCGGTTTTACAGTGAAAACTGCAGGAACTTCAAACCGGCACTAGGTAACACACTGAGAAACTAGAGTAAAAGTTTCTCCTGCAACCCGTTCCCTTTGTGCTAGATGAACGAACGTCTCTCCACATGCTCAGTTCTGAGAGATAAGTGTGTGTGAAAGCCGTCCTTCAACTAGATTGTTGGGAACACAAAGTTCCTTTTCAGTTGCAAACTACACTCCATACATATATATGGGGAGGTACTAGCTCCAACTCGTTTTTACAGTGAAAACTGCAGGAACTTCAAACCGGCACTAGGAAACACACTGAGAAACTAGAGTAAAAGTTTCTCCTGCAACCCGTTCCCTTTGTGCTAGATGAACGAACGTCTCTCCACATGCTCAGTTCTGAGAGATACCTGTGTGTGAAAGCCGTCCTTCACCTAGATTGTTGGGAACACAAAGTTCCTTTTCAGTTGCAAACTACAATCCATACATATATATGGGGAGGTACTAGCTCCAACTCGGTTTTACAGTGAAAACTGCAGGAACTTCAAACCGGCACTAGGAAACACACTGAGAAACTAGAGTAAAAGTTTCTCCTGCAACCCGTTCCCTTTGTGCTAGATGAACGAACGTCTCTCCACATGCTCAGTTCTGAGAGATAAGTGTGTGTGAAAGCCGTCCTTCAACTAGATTGTTGGGAACACAAAGTTCCTTTTCAGTTGCAAACTACATTCCATACATATAAAGGGGAGGTACTAGCTCCAACTCGGTTTTACAGTGAAAACTGCAGGAACTTCAAACCGGCACTAGGAAACACACTGAAAAACTAGAGTAAAAGTTTCTCCTGCAACCCGTTCCCTTTGTGCTAGATGAACGAACGTCTCTCCACATGCTCAGTTCTGAGAGATAAGTGTGTGTGAAAGCCGTACTTCAACTAGATTGTTGGGAACACAAAGTTCCTTTTCAGTTGCAAACTACACTCCATACATATATATGGGGAGGTACTAGCTCCAACTCGGTTTTACAGTGAAAACTGCAGGAACTTCAAACCGGCACTAGGAAACACACTGAGAAACTAGAGTAAAAGTTTCTCCTGCAACCCGTTCCCTTTGTGCTAGATGAACGAACGTCTCTCCACATGCTCAGTTCTGAGAGATACGTGTGTGTGAAAGCCGTCCTTCAACTAGATTGTTGGGAACACAAAGTTCCTTTTCAGTTGCAAACTACACTCCATACATATATATGGGGAGGTACTAGCTCCAACTCGGTTTTACAGTGAAAACTGCAGGAACTTCAAACCGGCACTAGGAAACACACTGAGAAACTAGAGTAAAAGTTTCTCCTGCAACCCGTTCCCTTTGTGCTAGATGAACGAACGTCTCTCCACATGCTCAGTTCTGAGAGATAAGTGTGTGTGAAAGCCGTCCTTCAACTAGATTGTTGGGAACACAAAGTTCCTTTTCAGTTGCAAACTACACTCCATACATATATATGGGGAGGTACTAGCTCCAACTCGGTTTTACAGTGAAAACTGCAGGAACTTCAAACCGGCACTAGGAAACACACTGAAAAACTAGAGTAAAAGTTTCTCCTGCAACCCGTTCCCTTTGTGCTAGATGAACGAACGTCTCTCCACATGCTCAGTTCTGAGAGATACCTGTGTGTGAAAGCCGTCCTTCAACTAGATTGTTGGGAACACAAAGTTCCTTTTCAGTTGCAAACTACACTCCATACATATATATGGGGAGGTACTAGCTCCAACTCGGTTTTACTGTGAAAACTGCAGGAACTTCAAACCGGCACTAGGAAACACACTGAGAAACTAGAGTAAAAGTTTCCCCTGCAACCCGTTCCCTTTGTGCTAGATGAACGAACGTCTCTCCACATGCTCAGTTCTGAGAGATACCTGTGTGTGAAAGCCGTCCTTCAACTAGATTGTTGGGAACACAAAGTTCCTTTTCAGTTGCAAACTACACTCCATACATATATATGGGGTGGTACTAGCTCCAACTCGGTTTTACAGTGAAAACTGCAGGAACTTCAAACCGGCACTAGGAAACACACTGAGAAACTAGAGTAAAAGTTTCTCCTGCAACCCGTTCCCTTTGTGCTAGATGAACGAACGTCTCTCCACATGCTCAGTTCTGAGAGATAAGTGTGTGTGAAAGCCGTCCTTCAACTAGATTGTTGGGAACACAAAGTTCCTTTTCAGTTGCAAACTACACTCCATACATATATATGGGGAGGTACTAGCTCCAACTCGGTTTTACAGTGAAAACTGCAGGAACTTCAAACCGGCACTAGGAAACACACTGAGAAACTAGAGTAAAAGTTTCTCCTGCAACCCGTTCCCTTTGTGCTAGATGAACGAACGTCTCTCCACATGCTCAGTTCTGAGAGATAAGTGTGTGTGAAAGCCGTCCTTCAACTAGATTGTTGGGAACACATAGTTCCTTTTCAGTTGCAAACTACACTCCATACATATATATGGGGAGGTACTAGCTCCAACTCGGTTTTACAGTGAAAACTGCAGGAACTTCAAACCGGCACTAGGAAACACACTGAAAAACTAGAGTAAAAGTTTCTCCTGCAACACGTTCCCTTTGTGCTAGATGAACGAACGTCTCTCCACATGCTCAGTTCTGAGAGATACCTGTGTGTGAAAGCCGTCCTTCAACTAGATTGTTGGGAACACAAAGTTCCTTTTCAGTTGCAAACTACACTCCATACATATATATGGGGAGGTACTAGCTCCAACTCGGTTTTACTGTGAAAACTGCAGGAACTTCAAACCGGCACTAGGAAACACACTGAGAAACTAGAGTAAAAGTTTCTCCTGCAACCCGTTCCCTTTGTGCTAGATGAACGAAAGTCTCTCCACATGCTCAGTTCTGAGAGATACCTGTGTGTGAATGCCGTCCTTCAACTAGATTGTTGGGAACACAAAGTTCCTTTTCAGTTGCAAACTACACTCCATACATATATATGGGGAGGTACTAGCTCCAACTCGGTTTTACAGTGAAAACTGCAGGAACTTCAAACTGGCACTAGGAAACACACTGAGAAACTAGAGTAAAAGTTTCTCCTGCAACCCGTTCCCTTTGTGCTAGATGAACGAACGTCTCTCCACATGCTCAGTTCTGAGAGATAAGTGTGTGTGAAAGCCGTCCTTCAACTAGATTGTTGGGAACACAAAGTTCCTTTTCAGTTGCAAACTACACTCCATACATATATATGGGGAGGTACTAGCTCCAACTCGGTTTTACAGTGAAAACTTCAGGAACTTCAAACCGGCACTAGGAAACACACTGAGAAACTAGAGTAAAAGTTTCTCCTGCAACCCGTTCCCTTTGTGCTAGATGAACGAACGTCTCTCCACATGCTCAGTTCTGAGAGATTAGTGTGTGTGAAAGCCGTCCTTCAACTAGATTGTTGGGAACACAAAGTTCCTTTTCAGTTGCAAACTACACTCCATAAATATATATGGGGAGGTACTAGCTCCAACTCGGTTTTACAGTGAAAACTGCAGGAACTTCAAACCGGCACTAGGAAACACACTGAGAAACTAGAGTAAAAGTTTCTCCTGCAACCCGTTCCCTTTGTGCTAAATGAACGAACGTCTCTCCACATGCTCAGTTCTGAGTGATACGTGTGTGTGAAAGCCGTCCTTCAACTAGATTGTTGGGAACACAAAGTTCCTTTTCAGTTGCAAACTACACTCCATACATATATATGGGGAGGTACTAGCTCCAACTCGGTTTTACAGTGAAAACTGCAGGAACTTCAAACCGGCACTAGGAAACACACTGAGAAACTAGAGTAAAAGTTTCTCCTGCAACCCGTTCCCTTTGTGCTAGATGAACGAACGTCTCTCCACATGCTCAGTTCTGAGAGATAAGTGTGTGTGAAAGCCGTCCTTCAACTAGATTGTTGGGAACACAAAGTTCCTTTTCAGTTGCAAACTACACTCCATACATATATATGGGGAGGTACTAGCTCCAACTCGGTTTTACAGTGAAAACTGCAGGAACTTCAAACCGGCACTAGGAAACACACTGAGAAACTAGAGTAAAAGTTTCTCCTGCAACCCGTTCCCTTTGTGCTAGGTGAACGAACGTCTCTCCACATGCTCAGTTCTGAGAGATAAGTGTGTGTGAAAGCCGTCCTTCAACTAGATTGTTGGGAACACAAAGTTCCTTTTCAGTTGCAAACTACACTCCATACATATATATGGGGAGGTACTAGCTCCAACTCGGTTTTACAGTGAAAACTGCAGGAACTTCAAACCGACACTAGGAAACACACTGAAAAACTAGAGTAAAAGTTTCTCCTGCAACCCGTTCCCTTTGTGCTAGATGAACGAACGTCTCTCCACATGCTCAGTTCTGAGAGATACGTGTGTGTGAAAGCCGTCCTTCAACTAGATTGTTGGGAACACAAAGTTCCTTTTCAGTTGCAAACTACACTCCATACATATATATGGGGAGGTACTAGCTCCAACTCGGTTTTACAGTGAAAACTGCAGGAACTTCAAACCGGCACTAGGAAACACACTGAGAAACTAGAGTAAAAGTTTCTCCTGCAACCCGTTCCCTTTGTGCTAGATGAACGAACGTCTCTCCACATGCTCAGTTCTGAGAGATACGTGTGTGTGAAAGCCGTCCTTCAACTAGATTGTTGGGAACACAAAGTTCCTTTTCAGTTGCAAACTACACTCCATACATATATATGGGGAGGTACTAGCTCCAACTCGGTTTTACAGTGAAAACTGCAGGAACTTCAAACCGGCACTAGGAAACACACTGAGAAACTAGAGTAAAAGTTTCTCCTGCAACCCGTTCCCTTTGTGCTAGATGAACGAACGTCTCTCCACATGCTCAGTTCTGAGAGATACGTGTGTGTGAAAGCCGTCCTTCAACTAGATTGTTGGGAACACAAAGTTCCTTTTCAGTTGCAAACTACACTCCATACATATATATGGGGAGGTACTAGCTCCAACTCGGTTTTACAGTGAAAACTGCAGGAACTTCAAACCGGCACTAGGAAACACACTGAGAAACTAGAGTAAAAGTTTCTCCTGCAACCCGTTCCCTTTGTGCTAGATGAACGAACGTCTCTCCACATGCTCAGTTCTGAGAGATACGTGTGTGTGAAAGCCGACCTTCAACTAGATTGTTGGGAACACAAAGTTCCTTTTCAGTTGCAAACTACAATCCATACATATATATGGGGAGGTACTAGCTCCAACTCGGTTTTACAGTGAAAACTGCAGGAACTTCAAACCGGCACTAGGAAACACACTGAGAAACTAGAGTAAAAGTTTCTCCTGCAACCCGTTCCCTTTGTGCTAGATGAACGAACGTCTCTCCACATGCTCAGTTCTGAGAGATAAGTGTGTGTGAAAGCCGTCCTTCAACTAGATTGTTGGGAACACAAAGTTCCTTTTCAGTTGCAAACTACACTCCATACATATATATGGGGAGGTACTAGCTCCAACTCGGTTTTACAGTGAAAACTGCAGGAACTTCAAACCGGCACTAGGAAACACACTGAGAAACTAGAGTAAAAGTTTCTCCTGCAACCCGTTCCCTTTGTGCTAGATGAACGAACGTCTCTCCACATGTTCAGTTCTGAGAGATACCTGTGTGTGAAAGCCGTCCTTCAACTAGATTGTTGGGAACACAAAGTTCCTTTTCAGTTGCAAACTACACTCCATACATATATATGGGGAGGTACTAGCTCCAACTCGGTTTTACAGTGAAAACTGCAGGAACTTCAAACCGGCACTAGGAAACACACTGAGAAACTAGAGTAAAAGTTTCTCCTGCAACCCGTTCCCTTTGTGCTAGATGAACGAACGTCTCTCCACATGCTCAGTTCTGAGAGATAAGTGTGTGTGAAAGCCGTCCTTCAACTAGATTGTTGGGAACACAAAGTTCCTTTTCAGTTGCAAACTACACTCCATACATATATATGGGGAGGTACTAGCTCCAACTCGGTTTTACAGTGAAAACTGCAGGAACTTCAAACCGGCACTAGGAAACACACTGAGAAACTAGAGTAAAAGTTTCTCCTGCAACCCGTTCCCTTTGTGCTAGATGAACGAACGTCTCTCCACATGCTCAGTTCTGAGAGATACGTGTGTGTGAAAGCCGTCCTTCAACTAGATTGTTGGGAACACAAAGTTCCTTTTCAGTTGCAAACTACACTCCATACATATATATGGGGAGGTACTAGCTCCAACTCGGTTTTACAGTGAAAACTGCAGGAACTTCAAACCGGCACTAGGAAACACACTGAGAAACTAGAGTAAAAGTTTCTCCTGCAACCCGTTCCCTTTGTGCTAGATGAACGAACGTCTCTCCACATGCTCAGTTCTGAGAGATACGTGTGTGTGAAAGCCGTCCTTCAACTAGATTGTTGGGAACACAAAGTTCCTTTTCAGTTGCAAACTACACTCCATACATATATATGGGGAGGTACTAGCTCCAACTCGGTTTTACAGTGAAAACTGCAGGAACTTCAAACCGGCACTAGGAAACACACTGAGAAACTAGAGTAAAAGTTTCTCCTGCAACCCGTTCCCTTTGTGCTAGATGAACGAACGTCTCTCCACATGCTCAGTTCTGAGAGATAAGTGTGTGTGAAAGCCGTCCTTCAACTAGATTGTTGGGAACACAAAGTTCCTTTTCAGTTGCAAACTACACTCCATACATATATATGGGGAGGTACTAGCTCCAACTCGGTTTTACAGTGAAAACTGCAGGAACTTCAAACCGGCACTAGGAAACACACTGAGAAACTAGAGTAAAAGTTTCTCCTGCAACCCGTTCCCTTTGTGCTAGATGAACGAACGTCTCTCCACATGCTCAGTTCTGAGAGATACGTGTGTGTGAAAGCCGTCCTTCAACTAGATTGTTGGGAACACAAAGTTCCTTTTCAGTTGCAAACTACACTCCATACATATATATGGGGAGGTACTAGCTCCAACTCGGTTTTACAGTGAAAACTGCAGGAACTTCAAACCGGCACTAGGAAACACACTGAGAAACTAGAGTAAAAGTTTCTCCTGCAACCCGTTCCCTTTGTGCTAGATGAACGAACGTCTCTCCACATGCTCAGTTCTGAGAGATAAGTGTGTGTGAAAGCCGTCCTTCAACTAGATTGTTGGGAACACAAAGTTCCTTTTCAGTTGCAAACTACACTCCATACATATATATGGGGAGGTACTAGCTCCAACTCGGTTTTACAGTGAAAACTGCAGGAACTTCAAACCGGCACTAGGAAACACACTGAGAAACTAGAGTAAAAGTTTCTCCTGCAACCCGTTCCCTTTGTGCTAGATGAACGAACGTCTCTCCACATGCTCAGTTCTGAGAGATAAGTGTGTGTGAAAGCCGTCCTTCAACTAGATTGTTGGGAACACAAAGTTCCTTTTCAGTTGCAAACTACACTCCATACATATATATGGGGAGGTACTAGCTCCAACTCGGTTTTACAGTGAAAACTGCAGGAACTTCAAACCGGCACTAGGAAACACACTGAGAAACTAGAGTAAAAGTTTCTCCTGCAACCCGTTCCCTTTGTGCTAGATGAACGAACGTCTCTCCACATGCTCAGTTCTGAGAGATAAGTGTGTGTGAAAGCCGTCCTTCAACTAGATTGTTGGGAACACAAAGTTCCTTTTCAGTTGCAAACTACACTCCATACATATATATGGGGAGGTACTAGCTCCAACTCGGTTTTACAGTGAAAACTGCAGGAACTTCAAACCGGCACTAGGAAACACACTGAGAAACTAGAGTAAAAGTTTCTCCTGCAACCCGTTCCCTTTGTGCTAGATGAACGAACGTCTCTCCACATGCTCAGTTCTGAGAGATAAGTGTGTGTGAAAGCCGTCCTTCAACTAGATTGTTGGGAACACAAAGTTCCTTTTCAGTTGCAAACTACACTCCATATATATATATGGGGAGGTACTAGCTCCAACTCGGTTTTACAGTGAAAACTGCAGGAACTTCAAACCGGCACTAGGAAACACACTGAGAAACTAGAGTAAAAGTTTCTCCTGCAAACCGTTCCCTTTGTGCTAGATGAACGAACGTCTCTCCACATGCTCAGTTCTGAGAGATACGTGTGTGTGAAAGCCGTCCTTCAACTAGATTGTTGGGAACACAAAGTTCCTTTTCAGTTGCAAACTACACTCCATACATATATATGGGGAGGTACTAGCTCCAACTCGGTTTTACAGTGAAAACTGCAGGAACTTCAAACCGGCACTAGGAAACACACTGAAAAACTAGAGTAAAAGTTTCTCCTGCAACCCGTTCCCTTTGTGCTAGATGAACGAACGTCTCTCCACATGCTCAGTTCTGAGAGATACCTGTGTGTGAAAGCCGTCCTTCAACTAGATTGTTGGGAACACAAAGTTCCTTTTCAGTTGCAAACTACACTCCATACATATATATGGGGAGGTACTAGCTCCAACTCGGTTTTACAGTGAAAACTGCAGGAACTTCAAACCGGCACTAGGAAACACACTGAGAAACTAGAGTAAAAGTTTCTCCTGCAACCCGTTCCCTTTGTGCTAGGTGAACGAACGTCTCTCCACATGCTCAGTTCTGAGAGATAAGTGTGTGTGAAAGCCGTCCTTCAACTAGATTGTTGGGAACACAAAGTTCCTTTTCAGTTGCAAACTACACTCCATACATATATATGGGGAGGTACTAGCTCCAACTCGGTTTTACAGTGAAAACTGCAGGAACTTCAAACCGGCACTAGGAAACACACTGAGAAACTAGAGTAAAAGTTTCTCCTGCAACCCGTTCCCTTTGTGCTAGATGAACGAACGTCTCTCCACATGCTCAGTTCTGAGAGATAAGTGTGTGTGAAAGCCGTCCTTCAACTAGATTGTTGGGAACACAAAGTTCCTTTTCAGTTGCAAACTACACTCCATACATATATATGGGGAGGTACTAGCTCCAACTCGTTTTTACAGTGAAAACTGCAGGAACTTCAAACCGGCACTAGGAAACACACTGAGAAACTAGAGTAAAAGTTTCTCCTGCAACCCGTTCCCTTTGTGCTAGATGAACGAACATCTCTCCACATGCTCAGTTCTGAGAGATAAGTGTGTGTGAAAGCCGTCCTTCAACTAGATTGTTGGGAACACAAAGTTCCTTTTCAGTTGCAAACTACACTCCATATATATATATGGGGAGGTACTAGCTCCAACTCGGTTTTACAGTGAAAACTGCAGGAACTTCAAACCGGCACTAGGAAACACACTGAGAAACTAGAGTAAAAGTTTCTCCTGCAAACCGTTCCCTTTGTGCTAGATGAACGAACGTCTCTCCACATGCTCAGTTCTGAGAGATAAGTGTGTGTGAAAGCCGTCCTTCAACTAGATTGTTGGGAACACAAAGTTCCTTTTCAGTTGCAAACTACACTCCATACATATATATGGGGAGGTACTAGCTCCAACTCGGTTTTACAGTGAAAACTGCAGGAACTTCAAACCGGCACTAGGAAACACACTGAGAAACTAGAGTAAAAGTTTCTCCTGCAACCCGTTCCCTTTGTGCTAGATGAACGAACGTCTCTCCACATGCTCAGTTCTGAGAGATACCTGTGTGTGAAAGCCGTCCTTCAACTAGATTGTTGGGAACACAAAGTTCCTTTTCAGTTGCAAACTACACTCCATACATATATATGGGGAGGTACTAGCTCCAACTCGGTTTTACAGTGAAAACTGCAGGAACTTCAAACCGGCACTAGGAAACACACTGAGAAACTAGAGTAAAAGTTTCTCCTGCAACCCGTTCCCTTTGTGCTAGGTGAACGAACGTCTCTCCACATGCTCAGTTCTGAGAGATAAGTGTGTGTGAAAGCCGTCCTTCAACTAGATTGTTGGGAACACAAAGTTCCTTTTCAGTTGCAAACTACACTCCATACATATATATGGGGAGGTACTAGCTCCAACTCGGTTTTACAGTGAAAACTGCAGGAACTTCAAACCGGCACTAGGAAACACACTGAGAAACTAGAGTAAAAGTTTCTCCTGCAACCCGTTCCCTTTGTGCTAGATGAACGAACGTCTCTCCACATGCTCAGTTCTGAGAGATAAGTGTGTGTGAAAGCCGTCCTTCAACTAGATTGTTGGGAACACAAAGTTCCTTTTCAGTTGCAAACTACACTCCATACATATATATGGGGAGGTACTAGCTCCAACTCGTTTTTACAGTGAAAACTGCAGGAACTTCAAACCGGCACTAGGAAACACACTGAGAAACTAGAGTAAAAGTTTCTCCTGCAACCCGTTCCCTTTGTGCTAGATGAACGAACGTCTCTCCACATGCTCAGTTCTGAGAGATAAGTGTGTGTGAAAGCCGTCCTTCAACTAGATTGTTGGGAACACAAAGTTCCTTTTCAGTTGCAAACTACACTCCATATATATATATGGGGAGGTACTAGCTCCAACTCGGTTTTACAGTGAAAACTGCAGGAACTTCAAACCGGCACTAGGAAACACACTGAGAAACTAGAGTAAAAGTTTCTCCTGCAAACCGTTCCCTTTGTGCTAGATGAACGAACGTCTCTCCACATGCTCAGTTCTGAGAGATACGTGTGTGTGAAAGCCGTCCTTCAACTAGATTGTTGGGAACACAAAGTTCCTTTTCAGTTGCAAACTACACTCCATACATATATATGGGGAGGTACTAGCTCCAACTCGGTTTTACAGTGAAAACTGCAGGAACTTCAAACCGGCACTAGGAAACACACTGAGAAACTAGAGTAAAAGTTTCTCCTGCAACCCGTTCCCTTTGTGCTAGATGAACGAACGTCTCTCCACATGCTCAGTTCTGAGAGATACCTGTGTGTGAAAGCCGTCCTTCAACTAGATTGTTGGGAACACAAAGTTCCTTTTCAGTTGCAAACTACACTCCATACATATATATGGGGAGGTACTAGCTCCAACTCGGTTTTACAGTGAAAACTGCAGGAACTTCAAACCGGCACTAGGAAACACACTGAGAAACTAGAGTAAAAGTTTCTCCTGCAACCCGTTCCCTTTGTGCTAGATGAACGAACGTCTCTCCACATGCTCAGTTCTGAGAGATAAGTGTGTGTGAAAGCCGTCCTTCAACTAGATTGTTGGGAACACAAAGTTCCTTTTCAGTTGCAAACTACACTCCATACATATATATGGGGAGGTACTAGCTCCAACTCGGTTTTACAGTGAAAACTGCAGGAACTTCAAACCGGCACTAGGAAACACACTGAGAAACTAGAGTAAAAGTTTCTCCTGCAACCCATTCCCTTTGTGCTAGATGAACGAACGTCTCTCCACATGCTCATTTCTGAGAGATAAGTGTGTGTGAAAGCCGTCCTTCAACTAGATTGTTGGGAACACAAAGTTCCTTTTCAGTGGCAAACTACACTCCATACATATATATGGGGAGGTACTAGCTCCAACTCGGTTTTACAGTGAAAACTGCAGGAACTTCAAACCGGCACTAGGAAACACACTGAGAAACTAGAGTAAAAGTTTCTCCTGCAACCCGTTCCCTTTGTGCTAGATGAACGAACGTCTCTCCACATGCTCAGTTCTGAGAGATAAGTGTGTGTGAAAGCCGTCCTTCAACTAGATTGTTGGGAACACAAAGTTCCTTTTCAGTTGCAAACTACACTCCATACATATATATGGGGAGGTACTAGCTCCAACTCGGTTTTACAGTGAAAACTGCAGGAACTTCAAACCGGCACTAGGAAACACACTGAGAAACTAGAGTAAAAGTTTCTCCTGCAACCCGTTCCCTTTGTGCTAGATGAACGAACGTCTCTCCACATGCTCAGTTCTGAGAGATAAGTGTGTGTGAAAGCCGTCCTTCAACTAGATTGTTGGGAACACAAAGTTCCTTTTCAGTTGCAAACTACACTCCATACATATATATGGGGAGGTAAGAGCTCCAACTCGTTTTTACAGTGAAAACTGCAGGAACTTCAAACCGGCACTAGGAAACACACTGAGAAACTAGAGTAAAAGTTTCTCCTGCAACCCGTTCCCTTTGTGCTAGATGAACGAACGTCTCTCCACATGCTCAGTTCTGAGAGATAAGTGTGTGTGAAAGCCGTCCTTCAACTAGATTGTTGGGAACACAAAGTTCCTTTTCAGTTGCAAACTACACTCCATATATATATATGGGGAGGTACTAGCTCCAACTCGGTTTTACAGTGAAAACTGCAGGAACTTCAAACCGGCACTAGGAAACACACTGAGAAACTAAAGTAAAAGTTTCTCCTGCAAACCGTTCCCTTTGTGCTAGATGAACGAACGTCTCTCCACATGCTCAGTTCTGAGAGATACGTGTGTGTGAAAGCCGTCCTTCAACTAGATTGTTGGGAACACAAAGTTCCTTTTCAGTTGCAAACTACACTCCATACATATATATGGGGAGGTACTAGCTCCAACTCGGTTTTACAGTGAAAACTGCAGGAACTTCAAACCGGCACTAGGAAACACACTGAAAAACTAGAGTAAAAGTTTCTCCTGCAACCCGTTCCCTTTGTGCTAGATGAACGAACGTCTCTCCACATGCTCAGTTCTGAGAGATAAGTGTGTGTGAAAGCCGTCCTTCAACTAGATTGTTGGGAACACAAAGTTCCTTTTCAGTTGCAAACTACACTCCATACATATATATGGGGAGGTACTAGCTCCAACTCGGTTTTACAGTGAAAACTGCAGGAACTTCAAACCGGCACTAGGAAACACACTGAGAAACTAGAGTAAAAGTTTCTCCTGCAACCCGTTCCCTTTGTGCTAGATGAACGAACGTCTCTCCACATGCTCAGTTCTGAGAGATACCTGTGTGTGAAAGCCGTCCTTCAACTAGATTGTTGGGAACACAAAGTTCCTTTTCAGTTGCAAACTACACTCCATACATATATATGGGGAGGTACTAGCTCCAACTCGGTTTTACAGTGAAAACTGCAGGAACTTCAAACCGGCACTAGGAAACACACTGAGAAACTAGAGTAAAAGTTTCTCCTGCAACCTGTTCCCTTTGTGCTAGATGAACGAACGTCTCTCCACATGCTCAGTTCTGAGAGATAAGTGTGTGTGAAAGCCGTCCTTCAACTAGATTGTTGGGAACACAAAGTTCCTTTTCAGTTGCAAACTACACTCCATACATATATATGGGGAAGTACTAGCTCCAACTCGGTTTTACAGTGAAAACTGCAGGAACTTCAAACCGGCACTAGGAAACACACTGAGAAACTAGAGTAAAAGTTTCTCCTGCCACCCGTTCCCTTTGTGCTAGATGAACGAACGTCTCTCCACATGCTCAGTTCTGAGAGATAAGTGTGTGTGAAAGCCGTCCTTCAACTAGATTGTTGGGAACACAAAGTTCCTTTTCAGTTGCAAACTACAATCCATACATATATATGGGGAGGTAATAGCTCCAACTCGGTTTTACAGTGAAAACTGCAGGAACTTCAAACCGGCACTAGGAAACACACTGAGAAACTAGAGTAAAAGTTTCTCCTGCAACCCGTTCCCTTTGTGCTAGATGAACGAACGTCTCTCCACATGCTCAGTTCTGAGAGATAAGTGTGTGTGAAAGCCGTCCTTCAACTAGATTGTTGGGAACACAAAGTTCCTTTTCTGTTGCAAACTACACTCCATACATATATATGGGGAGGTACTAGCTCCAACTCGGTTTTACCGTGAAAACTGCAGGAACTTCAAACCGGCACTAGGAAACACACTGAGAAACTAGAGTAAAAGTTTCTCCTGCAACCCGTTCCCTTTGTGCTAGATGAACGAACGTCTCTCCACATGCTCAGTTCTGAGAGATAAGTGTGTGTGAAAGCCGTCCTTCAACTAGATTGTTGGGAACACAAAGTTCCTTTTCAGTTGCAAACTACACTCCATATATATATATGGGGAGGTACTAGCTCCAACTCGGTTTTACAGTGAAAACTGCAGGAACTTCAAACCGGCACTAGGAAACACACTGAGAAACTAGAGTAAAAGTTTCTCCTGCAAACCGTTCCCTTTGTGCTAGATGAACGAACGTCTCTCCACATGCTCAGTTCTGAGAGATACGTGTGTGTGAAAGCCGTCCTTCAACTAGATTGTTGGGAACACAAAGTTCCTTTTCAGTTGCAAACTACACTCCATACATATATATGGGGAGGTACTAGCTCCAACTCGGTTTTACAGTGAAAACTGCAGGAACTTCAAACCGGCACTAGGAAACACACTGAAAAACTAGAGTAAAAGTTTCTCCTGCAACCCGTTCCCTTTGTGCTAGATGAACGAACGTCTCTCCACATGCTCAGTTCTGAGAGATACCTGTGTGTGAAAGCCGTCCTTCAACTAGATTGTTGGGAACACAAAGTTCCTTTTCAGTTGCAAACTACACTCCATACATATATATGGGGAGGTACTAGCTCCAACTCGGTTTTACAGTGAAAACTGCAGGAACTTCAAACCGGCACTAGGAAACACACTGAGAAACTAGAGTAAAAGTTTCTCCTGCAACCCGTTCCCTTTGTGCTAGATGAACGAACGTCTCTCCACATGCTCAGTTCTGAGAGATAAGTGTGTGTGAAAGCCGTCCTTCAACTAGATTGTTGGGAACACAAAGTTCCTTTTCAGTTGCAAACTACACTCCATACATATATATGGGGAGGTAATAGCTCCAAATCGGTTTTACAGTGAAAACTGCAGGAACTTCAAACCGGCACTAGGAAACACACTGAGAAACTAGAGTAAAAGTTTCTCCTGCAACCCGTTCCCTTTGTGCTAGATGAACGAACGTCTCTCCACATGCTCAGTTCTGAGAGATAAGTGTGTGTGAAAGCCGTCCTTCAACTAGATTGTTGGGAACACAAAGTTCCTTTTCAGTTGCAAACTACACTCCATACATATATATGGGGAGGTACTAGCTCCAACTCGGTTTTACAGTGAAAACTGCAGGAACTTCAAACCGGCACTAGGAAACACACTGAGAAACTAGAGTAAAAGTTTCTCCTGCAACCCGTTCCCTTTGTGCTAGATGAACGAACGTCTCTCCACATGCTCAGTTCTGAGAGATAAGTGTGTGTGAAAGCCGTCCTTCAACTAGATTGTTGGGAACACAAAGTTCCTTTTCAGTTGCAAACTACACTCCATACATATATATGGGGAGGTACTAGCTCCAACTCGGTTTTACAGTGAAAACTGCAGGAACTTCAAACCGGCACTAGGAAACACACTGAGAAACTACAGTAAAAGTTTCTCCTGCAAACCGTTCCCTTTGTGCTAGATGAACGAACGTCTCTCCACATGCTCAGTTCTGAGAGATACGTGTGTGTGAAAGCCGTCCTTCAACTAGATTGTTGGGAACACAAAGTTCCTTTTCAGTTGCAAACTACATTCCATACATATATATGGGGAGGTACTAGCTCCAACTCGGTTTTACAGTGAAAACTGCAGGAACTTCAAACCGGCACTAGGAAACACACTGAGAAACTAGAGTAAAAGTTTCTCCTGCAACCCGTTCCCTTTGTGCTAGATGAACGAACGTCTCTCCACATGCTCAGTTCTGAGAGATAAGTGTGTGTGAAAGCCGTCCTTCAACTAGATTGTTGGGAACACAAAGTTCCTTTTCAGTTGCAAACTACACTCCATACATATATATGGGGAGGTACTAGCTCCAACTCGTTTTTACAGTGAAAACTGCAGGAACTTCAAACCGGCACTAGGAAACACACTGAGAAACTAGAGTAAAAGTTTCTCCTGCAACCCGTTCCCTTTGTGCTAGATGAACGAACGTCTCTCCACATGCTCAGTTCTGAGAGATAAGTGTGTGTGAAAGCCGTCCTTCAACTAGATTGTTGGGAACACAAAGTTCCTTTTCAGTTGCAAACTACACTCCATATATATATATGGGGAGGTACTAGCTCCAACTCGGTTTTACAGTGAAAACTGCAGGAACTTCAAACCGGCACTAGGAAACACACTGAGAAACTAGAGTAAAAGTTTCTCCTGCAAACCGTTCCCTTTGTGCTAGATGAACGAACGTCTCTCCACATGCTCAGTTCTGAGAGATACGTGTGTGTGAAAGCCGTCCTTCAACTAGATTGTTGGGAACACAAAGTTCCTTTTCAGTTGCAAACTACACTCCATACATATATATGGGGAGGTACTAGCTCCAACTCGGTTTTACAGTGAAAACTGCAGGAACTTCAAACCGGCACTAGGAAACACACTGAAAAACTAGAGTAAAAGTTTCTCCTGCAACCCGTTCCCTTTGTGCTAGATGAACGAACGTCTCTCCACATGCTCAGTTCTGAGAGATAAGTGTGTGTGAAAGCCGTCCTTCAACTAGATTGTTGGGAACACAAAGTTCCTTTTCAGTTGCAAACTACACTCCATACATATATATGGGGAGGTACTAGCTCCAACTCGGTTTTACAGTGAAAACTGCAGGAACTTCAAACCGGCACTAGGAAACACACTGAGAAACTAGAGTAAAAGTTTCTCCTGCAACCCATTCCCTTTGTGCTAGATGAACGAACGTCTCTCCACATGCTCAGTTCTGAGAGATACCTGTGTGTGAAAGCCGTCCTTCAACTAGATTGTTGGGAACACAAAGTTCCTTTTCAGTTGCAAACTACACTCCATACATATATATGGGGAGGTACTAGCTCCAACTCGGTTTTACAGTGAAAACTGCAGGAACTTCAAATCGGCACTAGGAAACACACTGAGAAACTAGAGTAAAAGTTTCTCCTGCAACCTGTTCCCTTTGTGCTAGATGAACGAACGTCTCTCCACATGCTCAGTTCTGAGAGATAAGTGTGTGTGAAAGCCGTCCTTCAACTAGATTGTTGGGAACACAAAGTTCCTTTTCAGTTGCAAACTACACTCCATACATATATATGGGGAGGTACTAGCTCCAACTCGGTTTTACAGTGAAAACTGCAGGAACTTCAAACCGGCACTAGGAAACACACTGAGAAACTAGAGTAAAAGTTTCTCCTGCAACCCATTCCCTTTGTGCTAGATGAACGAACGTCTCTCCACATGCTCAGTTCTGAGAGATAAGTGTGTGTGAAAGCCGTCCTTCAACTAGATTGTTGGGAACACAAAGTTCCTTTTCAGTTGCAAACTACAATCCATACATATATATGGGGAGGTACTAGCTCCAACTCGGTTTTACAGTGAAAACTGCAGGAACTTCAAACCGGCACTAGGAAACACACTGAGAAACTAGAGTAAAAGTTTCTCCTGCAACCAGTTCCCTTTGTGCTAGATGAACGAACGTCTCTCCACATGCTCAGTTCTGAGAGATACCTGTGTGTGAAAGCCGTCCTTCAACTAGATTGTTGGGAACACAAAGTTCCTTTTCAGTTGCAAACTACACTCCATACATATATATGGGGAGGTACTAGCTCCAACTCGGTTTTACAGTGAAAACTGCAGGAACTTCAAACCGGCACTAGGAAACACACTGAGAAACTAGAGTAAAAGTTTCTCCTGCAACCCGTTCCCTTTGTGCTAGATGAACGAACGTCTCTCCACATGCTCAGTTCTGAGAGATAAGTGTGTGTGAAAGCCGTCCTTCAACTAGATTGCTGGGAACACAAAGTTCCTTTTCAGTTGCAAACTACACTCCATATATATATATGGGGAGGTACTAGCTCCAACTCGGTTTTACAGTGAAAACTGCAGGAACTTCAAACCGGCACTAGGAAACACACTGAGAAACTAGAGTAAAAGTTTCTCCTGCAACCCGTTCCCTTTGTGCTAGATGAACGAACGTCTCTCCACATGCTCAGTTCTGAGAGATAAGTGTGTGTGAAAGCCGTCCTTCAACTAGATTGTTGGGAACACAAAGTTCCTTTTCAGTTGCAAACTACACTCCATATATATATATGGGGAGGTACTAGCTCCAACTCGGTTTTACAGTGAAAACTGCAGGAACTTCAAACCGGCACTAGGAAACACACTGAGAAACTAGAGTAAAAGTTTCTCCTGCAAACCGTTCCCTTTGTGCTAGATGAACGAACGTCTCTCCACATGCTCAGTTCTGGGAGATACGTGTGTGTGAAAGCCGTCCTTCAACTAGATTGTTGGGAACACAAAGTTCCTTTTCAGTTGCAAACTACACTCCATACATATATATGGGGAGGTACTAGCTCCAACTCGGTTTTACATTGAAAACTGCAGGAACTTCAAACCGGCACTAGGAAACACACTGAAAAACTAGAGTAAAAGTTTCTCCTGCAACCCGTTCCCTTTGTGCTAGATGAACGAACGTCTCTCCACATGCTCAGTTCTGAGAGATACCTGTGTGTGAAAGCCGTCCTTCAACTAGATTGTTGGGAACACAAAGTTCCTTTTCAGTTGCAAACTACACTCCATACATATATATGGGGAGGTACTAGCTCCAACTCGGTTTTACAGTGAAAACTGCAGGAACTTCAAACCGGCACTAGGAAACACACTGAGAAACTAGAGTAAAAGTTTCTCCTGCAACCCGTTCCCTTTGTGCTAGATGAACGAACGTCTCTCCACATGCTCAGTTCTGAGAGATAAGTGTGTGTGAAAGCCGTCCTTCAACTAGATTGTTGGGAACACAAAGTTCCTTTTCAGTTGCAAACTACACTCCATACATATATATGGGGAGGTAATAGCTCCAAATCGGTTTTACAGTGAAAACTGCAGGAACTTCAAACCGGCACTAGGAAACACACTGAGAAACTAGAGTAAAAGTTTCTCCTGCAACCCGTTCCCTTTGTGCTAGATGAACGAACGTCTCTCCACATGCTCAGTTCTGAGAGATAAGTGTGTGTGAAAGCCGTCCTTCAACTAGATTGTTGGGAACACAAAGTTCCTTTTCAGTTGCAAACTACACTCCATACATATATATGGGGAGGTACTAGCTCCAACTCGGTTTTACAGTGAAAACTGCAGGAACTTCAAACCGGCACTAGGAAACACACTGAGAAACTAGAGTAAAAGTTTCTCCTGCAACCCGTTCCCTTTGTGCTAGATGAACGAACGTCTCTCCACATGCTCAGTTCTGAGAGATAAGTGTGTGTGAAAGCCGTCCTTCAACTAGATTGTTGGGAACACAAAGTTCCTTTTCAGTTGCAAACTACACTCCATACATATATATGGGGAGGTACTAGCTCCAACTCGGTTTTACAGTGAAAACTGCAGGAACTTCAAACCGGCACTAGGAAACACACTGAGAAACTACAGTAAAAGTTTCTCCTGCAAACCGTTCCCTTTGTGCTAGATGAACGAACGTCTCTCCACATGCTCAGTTCTGAGAGATAAGTGTGTGTGAAAGCCGTCCTTCAACTAGATTGTTGGGAACACAAAGTTCCTTTTCAGTTGCAAACTACACTCCATACATATATATGGGGAGGTACTAGCTCCAACTCGGTTTTACAGTGAAAACTGCAGGAACTTCAAACCGGCACTAGGAAACACACTGAAAAACTAGAGTAAAAGTTTCTCCTGCAACCCGTTCCCTTTGTGCTAGATGAACGAACGTCTCTCCACATGCTCAGTTCTGAGAGATACCTGTGTGTGAAAGCCGTCCTTCAACTAGATTGTTGGGAACACAAAGTTCCTTTTCAGTTGCAAACTACACTCCATACATATATATGGGGAGGTACTAGCTCCAACTCGGTTTTACAGTGAAAACTGCAGGAACTTCAAACCGGCACTAGGAAACACACTGAGAAACTAGAGTAAAAGTTTCTCCTGCAACCCGTTCCCTTTGTGCTAGATGAACGAACGTCTCTCCACATGCTCAGTTCTGAGAGATAAGTGTGTGTGAAAGCCGTCCTTCAACTAGATTGTTGGGAACACAAAGTTCCTTTTCAGTTGCAAACTACACTCCATACATATATATGGGGAGGTACTAGCTCCAACTCGGTTTTACAGTGAAAACTGCAGGAACTTCAAACCGGCACTAGGAAACACACTGAGAAACTAGAGTAAAAGTTTCTCCTGCAACCCGTTCCCTTTGTGCTAGATGAACGAACGTCTCTCCACATGCTCAGTTCTGAGAGATAAGTGTGTGTGAAAGCCGTCCTTCAACTAGATTGTTGGGAACACAAAGTTCCTTTTCAGTTGCAAACTACACTCCATACATATATATGGGGAGGTACTAGCTCCAACTCGGTTTTACAGTGAAAACTGCAGGAACTTCAAACCGGCACTAGGAAACACACTGAGAAACTAGAGTAAAAGTTTCTCCTGCAACCCGTTCCCTTTGTGCTAGATGAACGAACGTCTCTCCACATGCTCAGTTCTGAGAGATAAGTGTGTGTGAAAGCCGTCCTTCAACTAGATTGTTGGGAACAGAAAGTTCCTTTTCAGTTGCAAACTACACTCCATATATATATATGGGGAAGTACTAGCTCCAACTCGGTTTTACAGTGAAAACTGCAGGAACTTCAAACCGGCACTAGGAAACACACTGAGAAACTAGAGTAAAAGTTTCTCCTGCAACCCGTTCCTTTTGTGCTAGATGAACGAACGTCTCTCCACATGCTCAGTTCTGAGAGATAAGTGTGTGTGAAAGCCGTCCTTCAACTAGATTGTTGGGAACACAAAGATCCTTTTCAGTTGCAAACTACACTCCATATATATATATGGGGAGGTACTAGCTCCAACTCGGTTTTACAGTGAAAACTGCAGGAACTTCAAACCGGCACTAGGAAACACACTGAGAAACTAGAGTAAAAGTTTCTCCTGCAAACCGTTCCCTTTGTGCTAGATGAACGAACGTCTCTCCACATGCTCAGTTCTGAGAGATACGTGTGTGTGAAAGCCGTCCTTCAACTAGATTGTTGGGAACACAAAGTTCCTTTTCAGTTGCAAACTACACTCCATACATATATATGGGGAGGTACTAGCTCCAACTCGGTTTTACAGTGAAAACTGCAGGAATTTCAAACCGGCACTAGGAAACACACTGAAAAACTAGAGTAAGAGTTTCTCCTGCAACCCGTTCCCTTTGTGCTAGATGAACGAACGTCTCTCCACATGCTCAGTTCTGAGAGATACCTGTGTGTGAAAGCCGTCCTTCAACTAGATTGTTGGGAACACAAAGTTCCTTTTCAGTTGCAAACTACACTCCATACATATATATGGGGAGGTACTAGCTCCAACTCGGTTTTACAGTGAAAACTGCAGGAACTTCAAACCGGCACTAGGAAACACACTGAGAAACTAGAGTAAAAGTTTCTCCTGCAACCCGTTCCCTTTGTGCTAGATGAACGAACGTCTCTCCACATGCTCAGTTCTGAGAGATACCTGTGTGTGAAAGCCGTCCTTCAACTAGATTGTTGGGAACACAAAGTTCCTTTTCAGTTGCAAACTACACTCCATACATATATATGGGGAGGTACTAGCTCCAACTCGGTTTTACAGTGAAAACTGCAGGAACTTCAAACCGGCACTAGGAAACACACTGAGAAACTAGAGTAAAAGTTTCTCCTGCAACCCGTTCCCTTTGTGCTAGATGAACGAACGTCTCTCCACATGCTCAGTTCTGAGAGATAAGTGTGTGTGAAAGCCGTCCTTCAACTAGATTGTTGGGAACACAAAGTTCCTTTTCAGTTGCAAACTACACTCCATACATATATATGGGGAGGTACTAGCTCCAACTCGGTTTTACAGTGAAAACTGCAGGAACTTCAAACCGGCACTAGGAAACACACTGAGAAACTAGAGTAAAAGTTTCTCCTGCAACCCGTTCCCTTTGTGCTAGATGAACGAACGTCTCTCCACATGCTCAGTTCTGAGAGATAAGTGTGTGTGAAAGCCGTCCTTCAACTAGATTGTTGGGAACACAAAGTTCCTTTTCAGTTGCAAACTACACTCCATACATATATATGGGGAGGTACTAGCTCCAACTCGGTTTTACAGTGAAAACTGCAGGAACTTCAAACCGGCACTAGGAAACACACTGAGAAACTAGAGTAAAAGTTTCTCCTGCAACCCGTTCCCTTTGTGCTAGATGAACGAACGTCTCTCCACATGCTCAGTTCTGAGAGATAAGTGTGTGTGAAAGCCGTCCTTCAACTAGATTGTTGGGAACACAAAGTTCCTTTTCAGTTGCAAACTACACTCCATACATATATATGGGGAGGTACTAGCTCCAACTCGGTTTTACAGTGAAAACTGCAGGAACTTCAAACCGGCACTAGGAAACACACTGAGAAACTAGAGTAAAAGTTTCTCCTGCAACCCGTTCCCTTTGTGCTAGATGAACGAACGTCTCTCCACATGCTCAGTTCTGAGAGATAAGTGTGTGTGAAAGCCGTCCTTCAACTAGATTGTTGGGAACACAAAGTTCCTTTTCAGTTGCAAACTACACTCCATACATATATATGGGGAGGTACTAGCTCCAACTCGGTTTTACAGTGAAAACTGCAGGAACTTCAAACCGGCACTAGGAAACACACTGAGAAACTAGAGTAAAAGTTTCTCCTGCAACCCGTTCCCTTTGTGCTAGATGAACGAACGTCTCTCCACATGCTCAGTTCTGAGAGATAAGTGTGTGTGAAAGCCGTCCTTCAACTAGATTGTTGGGAACACAAAGTTCCTTTTCAGTTGCAAACTACACTCCATACATATATATGGGGAGGTACTAGCTCCAACTCGGTTTTACAGTGAAAACTGCAGGAACTTCAAACCGGCACTAGGAAACACACTGAGAAACTAGAGTAAAAGTTTCTCCTGCAACCCGTTCCCTTTGTGCTAGATGAACGAACGTCTCTCCACATGCTCAGTTCTGAGAGATAAGTGTGTGTGAAAGCCGTCCTTCAACTAGATTGTTGGGAACACAAAGTTCCTTTTCAGTTGCAAACTACACTCCATACATATATATGGGGAGGTACTAGCTCCAACTCGGTTTTACAGTGAAAACTGCAGGAACTTCAAACCGGCACTAGGAAACACACTGAGAAACTAGAGTAAAAGTTTCTCCTGCAACCCGTTCCCTTTGTGCTAGATGAACGAACGTCTCTCCACATGCTCAGTTCTGAGAGATAAGTGTGTGTGAAAGCCGTCCTTCAACTAGATTGTTGGGAACACAAAGTTCCTTTTCAGTTGCAAACTACAATCCATACATATATATGGTTAGGTACAAGCTCCAACTCGGTTTTACAGTGAAAACTGCAGGAACTTCAAACCGGCACTAGGAAACACACTGAGAAACTAGAGTAAAAGTTTCTCCTGCAACCCGTTCCCTTTGTGCTAGATGAACGAACGTCTCTCCACATGCTCAGTTCTGAGAGATAAGTGTGTGTGAAAGCCGTCCTTCAACTAGATTGTTGGGAACACAAAGTTCCTTTTCAGTTGCAAACTACACTCCATACATATATATGGGGTGGTACTAGCTCCAACTCAGTTTTACAGTGAAAACTGCAGGAACTTCAAACCGGCACTAGGAAACACACTGAGAAACTAGAGTAAAAGTTTCTCCTGCAACCCGTTCCCTTTGTGCTAGATGAACGAACGTCTCTCCACATGCTCAGTTCTGAGAGATAAGTGTGTGTGAAAGCCGTCCTTCAACTAGATTGTTGGGAACACAAAGTTCCTTTTCAGTTGCAAACTACACTCCATATATATATATGGGGAGGTACTAGCTCCAACTCGGTTTTACTGTGAAAACTGCAGGAACTTCAAACCGGCACTAGGAAACACACTGAGAAACTAGAGTAAAAGTTTCTCCTGCAACCCGTTCCCTTTGTGCTAGATGAACGAACGTCTCTCCACATGCTCAGTTCTGAGAGATAAGTGTGTGTGAAAGCCGTCCTTCAACTAGATTGTTGGGAACACAAAGTTCCTTTTCAGTTGCAAACTACACTCCATACATATATATGGGGAGGTACTAGCTCCAACTCGGTTTTACAGTGAAAACTGCAGGAACTTCAAACCGGCACTTGGAAACACACTGAGAAACTAGAGTAAAAGTTTCTCCTGCAACCCGTTCCCTTTGTGCTAGATGAACGAACGTCTCTCCACATGCTCAGTTCTGAGAGATAAGTGTGTGTGAAAGCCGTCCTTCAACTAGATTGTTGGGAACACAAAGTTCCTTTTCAGTTGCAAACTACACTCCATACATATATATGGGGAGGTACTAGCTCCAACTCGGTTTTACAGTGAAAACTGCAGGAACTTCAAACCGGCACTAGGAAACACACTGAGAAACTAGAGTAAAAGTTTCTCCTGCAACCCGTTCCCTTTGTGCTAGATGAACGAACGTCTCTCCACATGCTCAGTTCTGAGAGATAAGTGTGTGTGAAAGCCGTCCTTCAACTAGATTGTTGGGAACACAAAGTTCCTTTTCAGTTGCAAACTACACTCCATACATATATATGGGGAGGTACTAGCTCCAAATCGGTTTTACAGTGAAAACTGCAGGAACTTCAAACCGGCACTAGGAAACACACTGAGAAACTAGAGTAAAAGTTTCTCCTGCAACCCGTTCCCTTTGTGCTAGATGAACGAACGTCTCTCCACATGCTCAGTTCTGAGAGATAGTGTGTGTGAAAGCCGTCCTTCAACTAGATTGTTGGGAACACAAAGTTCCTTTTCAGTTGCAAACTACACTCCATACATATATATGGGGAGGTACTAGCTCCAACTCGGTTTTACAGTGAAAACTGCAGGAACTTCAAACCGGCACTAGGAAACACACTGAGAAACTAGAGTAAAAGTTTCTCCTGCAACCCGTTCCCTTTGTGCTAGATGAACGAACGTCTCTCCACATGCTCAGTTCTGAGAGATAAGTGTGTGTGAAAGCCGTCCTTCAACTAGATTGTTGGGAACACAAAGTTCCTTTTCAGTTGCAAACTACACTCCATACATATATATGGGGAGGTACTAGCTCCAACTCGGTTTTACAGTGAAAACTGCAGGAACTTCAAACCGGCACTAGGAAACACACTGAGAAACTAGAGTAAAAGTTTCTCCTGCAACCCGTTCCCTTTGTGCTAGATGAACGAACGTCTCTCCACATGCTCAGTTCTGAGAGATAAGTGTGTGTGAAAGCCGTCCTTCAACTAGATTGTTGGGAACACAAAGTTCCTTTTCAGTTGCAAACTACACTCCATACATATATATGGGGAGGTACTAGCTCCAACTCGGTTTTACAGTGAAAACTGCAGGAACTTCAAACCGGCACTAGGAAACACACTGAGAAACTAGAGTAAAAGTTTCTCCTGCAAACCGTTCCCTTTGTGCTAGATGAACGAACGTCTCTCCACATGCTCAGTTCTGAGAGATAAGTGTGTGTGAAAGCCGTCCTTCAACTAGATTGTTGGGAACACAAAGTTCCTTTTCAGTTGCAAACTACACTCCATACATATATATGGGGAGGTACAAGCTCCAACTCGGTTTTACAGTGAAAACTGCAGGAACTTCAAACCGGCACTAGGAAACACACTAAAAAACTAGAGTAAAAGTTTCTCCTGCAACCCGTTCCCTTTGTGCTAGATGAACGAACGTCTCTCCACATGCTCAGTTCTGAGAGATAAGTGTGTGTGAAAGCCGTCCTTCAACTAGATTGTTGGGAACACAAAGTTCCTTTTCATTTGCAAACTACACTCCATACATATATATGGGGAGGTACTAGCTCCAACTCGGTTTTACAGTGAAAACTGCAGGAACTTCAAACCGGCACTAGGAAACACACTGAGAAACTAGAGTAAAAGTTTCTCCTGCAACCCGTTCCCTTTGTGCTAGATGAACGAACGTATCTCCACATGCTCAGTTCTGAGAGATAAGTGAGTGTGAAAGCCGTCCTTCAACTAGATTGTTGGGAACACAAAGTTCCTTTTCAGTTGCAAACTACACTCCATAAATATATATGGGGAGGTACAAGCTCCAACTCGGTTTTACAGTGAAAACTGCAGGAACTTCAAACCGGCACTAGGAAACACACTGAGAAACTAGAGTAAAATTTTCTCCTGCAACCCGTTCCCTTTGTGCTAGATGAACGAACGTCTCTCCACATGCTCAGTTCTGAGAGATAAGTGTGTGTGAAAGCCGTCCTTCAACTAGATTGTTGGGAACACAAAGTTCCTTTTCAGTTGCAAACTACACTCCATACATATATATGGGGAGGTACTAGCTCCAACTCGGTTTTACAGTGAAAACTGCAGGAACTTCAAACCGGCACTAGGAAACACACTGAGAAACTAGAGTAAAAGTTTCTCCTGCAACCCGTTCCCTTTGTGCTAGATGAACGAACGTCTCTCCACATGCTCAGTTCTGAGAGATAAGTGTGTGTGAAAGCCGTCCTTCAACTAGATTGTTGGGAACACAAAGTTCCTTTTCAGTTGCAAACTACACTCCATACATATATATGGGGAGGTACTAGCTCCAACTCGGTTTTACAGTGAAAACTGCAGGAACTTCAAACCGGCATTAGGAAACACACTGAGAAACTAGAGTAAAAGTTTCTCCTGCAACCCGTTCCCTTTGTGCTAGATGAACGAACGTCTCTCCACATGCTCAGTTCTGAGAGATAAGTGTGTGTGAAAGCCGTCCTTCACCTAGATTGTTGGGAACACAAAGTTCCTTTTCAGTTGCAAACTACACTCCATACATATATATGGGGAGGTACAAGCTCCAACTCGGTTTTACAGTGAAAACTGCAGGAACTTCAAACCGGCACTAGGAAACACACTGAGAAACTAGAGTAAAAGTTTCTCCTGCAACCCGTTCCCTTTGTGCTAGATGAACGAACGTCTCTCCACATGCTCAGTTCTGAGAGATAAGTGTGTGTGAAAGCCGTCCTTCAACTAGATTGTTGGGAACACAAAGTTCATTTTCAGTTGCAAACTACACTCCATACATATATATGGGGATGTACTAGCTCCAACTCGGTTTTACAGTGAAAACTGCAGGAACTTCAAACCGGCACTAGGAAACACACTGAGAAACTAGAGTAAAAGTTTCTCCTGCAACCCGTTCCCTTTGTGCTAGATGAACGAAAGTCTCTCCACATGCTCAGTTCTGAGAGATAAGTGTGTGTGAAAGCCGTCCTTCAACTAGATTGTTGGGAACACAAAGTTCCTTTTCAGTTGCAAACTACACTCCATACATATATATGGGGAGGTACTAGCTCCAACTCGGTTTTACAGTGAAAACTGCAGGAACTTCAAACCGGCACTAGGAAACACACTGAAAAACTAGAGTAAAAGTTTCTCCTGCAACCCGTTCCCTTTGTGCTAGATGAACGAACGTCTCTCCACATGCTCAGTTCTGAGAGATAAGTGTGTGTGAAAGCCGTCCTTCAACTAGATTGTTGGGAACACAAAGTTCCTTTTCAGTTGCAAACTACACTCCATAAATATATATGGGGAGGTACTAGCTCCAACTCGGTTTTACAGTGAAAACTGCAGGAACTTCAAACCGGCACTAGGAAACACACTGAGAAACTAGAGTAAAAGTTTCTCCTGCAACCCGTTCCCTTTGTGCTAGATGAACGAACGTCTCTCCACATGCTCAGTTCTGAGAGATAAGTGTGTGTGAAAGCCGTCCTTCAACTAGATTGTTGGGAACACAAAGTTCCTTTTCAGTTGCAAACTACACTCCATACATATATATGGGGAGGTACTAGCTCCAACTCGGTTTTACAGTGAAAACTGCAGGAACTTCAAACCGGCACTAGGAAACACACTGAGAAACTAGAGTAAAAGTTTCTCCTGCAACCCGTTCCCTTTGTGCTAGATGAACGAACGTCTCTCCACATGCTCAGTTCTGAGAGATAAGTGTGTGTGAAAGCCGTCCTTCAACTAGATTGTTGGGAACACAAAGTTCATTTTCAGTTGCAAACTACACTCCATACATATATATGGGGAGGTACTAGCTCCAACTCGGTTTTACAGTGAAAACTGCAGGAACTTCAAACCGGCACTAGGAAACACACTGAGAAACTAGAGTAAAAGTTTCTCCTGCAACCCGTTCCCTTTGTGCTAGATGAACGAACGTCTCTCCACATGCTCAGTTCTGAGAGATAAGTGTGTGTGAAAGCCGTCCTTCAACTAGATTGTTGGGAACACAAAGTTCCTTTTCAGTTGCAAACTACACTCCATACATATATATGGGGAGGTACTAGCTCCAACTCGGTTTTACAGTGAAAACTGCAGGAACTTCAAACCGGCACTAGGAAACACACTGAGAAACTAGAGTAAAAGTTTCTCCTGCAAACCGTTCCCTTTGTGCTAGATGAACGAACGTCTCTCCACATGCTCAGTTCTGAGAGATAAGTGTGTGTGAAAGCCGTCCTTCAACTAGATTGTTGGGAACACAAAGTTCCTTTTCAGTTGCAAACTACACTCCATACATATATATGGGGAGGTACTAGCTCCAACTCGGTTTTACAGTGAAAACTGCAGGAACTTCAAACCGGCACTAGGAAACACACTGAGAAACTAGAGTAAAAGTTTCTCCTGCAACCCGTTCCCTTTGTGCTAGATGAACGAACGTCTCTCCACATGCTCAGTTCTGAGAGATAAGTGTGTGTGAAAGCCGTCCTTCAACTAGATTGTTGGGAACACAAAGTTCCTTTTCAGTTGCAAACTACACTCCATACATATATATGGGGAGGTACAAGCTCCAACTCGGTTTTACAGTGAAAACTGCAGGAACTTCAAACCGGCACTAGGAAACACACTAAAAAACTAGAGTAAAAGTTTCTCCTGCAACCCGTTCCCTTTGTGCTAGATGAACGAACGTCTCTCCACATGCTCAGTTCTGAGAGATAAGTGTGTGTGAAAGCCGTCCTTCAACTAGATTGTTGGGAACACAAAGTTCCTTTTCAGTTGCAAACTACAATCCATACATATATATGGGGAGGTACTAGCTCCAACTCGGTTTTACAGTGAAAACTGCAGGAACTTCAAACCGGCACTAGGAAACACACTGAGAAACTAGAGTAAAAGTTTCTCCTGCAACCCGTTCCCTTTGTGCTAGATGAACGAACGTCTCTCCACATGCTCAGTTCTGAGAGATAAGTGTGTGTGAAAGCCGTCCTTCAACTAGATTGTTGGGAACACAAAGTTCCTTTTCAGTTGCAAATTACACTCCATACATATATATGGGGAGGTACTAGCTCCAACTCGGTTTTACAGTGAAAACTGCAGGAACTTCAAACCGGCACTAGGAAACACACTGAGAAACTAGAGTAAAAGTTTCTCCTGCAACCCGTTCCCTTTGTGCTAGATGAACGAACGTCTCTCCACATGCTCAGTTCTGAGAGATAAGTGTGTGTGAAAGCCGTCCTTCAACTAGATTGTTGGGAACACAAAGTTCCTTTTCAGTTGCAAACTACACTCCATACATATATATGGGGAGGTACTAGCTCCAACTCGGTTTTACAGTGAAAACTGCAGGAACTTCAAACCGGCACTAGGAAACACACTGAGAAACTAGAGTAAAAGTTTCTCCTGCAAACCGTTCCCTTTGTGCTAGATGAACGAACGTCTCTCCACATGCTCAGTTCTGAGAGATAAGTGTGTGTGAAAGCCGTCCTTCAACTAGATTGTTGGGAACACAAAGTTTCTTTTCAGTTGCAAACTACACTCCATACATATATATGGGGAGGTACTAGCTCCAACTCGGTTTTACAGTGAAAACTGCAGGAACTTCAAACCGGCACTAGGAAAAACACTGAGAAACTAGAGTAAAAGTTTCTCCTGCAACCCGTTCCCTTTGTGCTAGATGAACGAACGTCTCTCCACATGCTCAGTTCTGAGAGATAAGTGTGTGTGAAAGCCGTCCTTCAACTAGATTGTTGGGAACACAAAGTTCCTTTTCAGTTGCAAACTACACTCCATACATATATATGGGGAGGTACAAGCTCCAACTCGGTTTTACAGTGAAAACTGCAGGAACTTCAAACCGGCACTAGGAAACACACTAAAAAACTAGAGTAAAAGTTTCTCCTGCAACCCGTTCCCTTTGTGCTAGATGAACGAACGTCTCTCCACATGCTCAGTTCTGAGAGATAAGTGTGTGTGAAAGCCGTCCTTCAACTAGATTGTTGGGAACACAAAGTTCCTTTTCATTTGCAAACTACACTCCATACATATATATGGGGAGGTACTAGCTCCAACTCGGTTTTACAGTGAAAACTGCAGGAACTTCAAACCGGCACTAGGAAACACACTGAGAAACTAGAGTAAAAGTTTCTCCTGCAACCCGTTCCCTTTGTGCTAGATGAACGAACGTCTCTCCACATGCTCAGTTCTGAGAGATAAGTGAGTGTGAAAGCCGTCCTTAAACTAGATTGTTGGGAACACAAAGTTCCTTTTCAGTTGCAAACTACACTCCATAAATATATATGGGGAGGTACAAGCTCCAACTCGGTTTTACAGTGAAAACTGCAGGAACTTCAAACCGGCACTAGGAAACACACTGAGAAACTAGAGTAAAATTTTCTCCTGCAACCCGTTCCCTTTGTGCTAGATGAACGAACGTCTCTCCACATGCTCAGTTCTGAGAGATAAGTGTGTGTGAAAGCCGTCCTTCAACTAGATTGTTGGGAACACAAAGTTCCTTTTCAGTTGCAAACTACACTCCATACATATATATGGGGAGGTACTAGCTCCAACTCGGTTTTACAGTGAAAACTGCAGGAACTTCAAACCGGCACTAGGAAACACACTGAGAAACTAGAGTAAAAGTTTCTCCTGCAACCCGTTCCCTTTGTGCTAGATGAACGAACGTCTCTCCACATGCTCAGTTCTGAGAGATAAGTGTGTGTGAAAGCCGTCCTTCAACTAGATTGTTGGGAACACAAAGTTCCTTTTCAGTTGCAAACTACACTCCATACATATATATGGGGAGGTACTAGCTCCAACTCGGTTTTACAGTGAAAACTGCAGGAACTTCAAACCGGCACTAGGAAACACACTGAGAAACTAGAGTAAAAGTTTCTCCTGCAACCCGTTCCCTTTGTGCTAGATGAACGAACGTCTCTCCACATGCTCAGTTCTGAGAGATAAGTGTGTGTGAAAGCCGTCCTTCAACTAGATTGTTGGGAACACAAAGTTCCTTTTCAGTTGCAAACTACACTCCATACATATATATGGGGAGGTACTAGCTCCAACTCGGTTTTACAGTGAAAACTGCAGGAACTTCAAACCGGCACTAGGAAACACACTGAGAAACTAGAGTAAAAGTTTCTCCTGCAACCCGTTCCCTTTGTGCTAGATGAACGAACGTCTCTCCACATGCTCAGTTCTGAGAGATAAGTGTGTGTGAAAGCCGTCCTTCAACTAGATTGTTGGGAACACAAAGTTCCTTTTCAGTTGCAAACTACACTCCATACATATATATGGGGAGGTACTAGCTCCAACTCGGTTTTACAGTGAAAACTGCAGGAACTTCAAACCGGCACTAGGAAACACACTGAGAAACTAGAGTAAAAGTTTCTCCTGCAACCCGTTCCCTTTGTGCTAGATGAACGAACGTCTCTCCACATGCTCAGTTCTGAGAGATAAGTGTGTGTGAAAGCCGTCCTTCAACTAGATTGTTGGGAACACAAAGTTCCTTTTCAGTTGCAAACTACACTCCATACATATATATGGGGAGGTACTAGCTCCAACTCGGTTTTACAGTGTAAACTGCAGGAACTTCAAACCGGCACTAGGAAACACACTGAGAAACTAGAGTAAAAGTTTCTCCTGCAACCCGTTCCCTTTGTGCTAGATGAACGAACGTCTCCCCACATGCTCAGTTCTGAGAGATAAGTGTGTGTGAAAGCCGTCCTTCAACTAGATTGTTGGGAACACAAAGTTCCTTTTCAGTTGCAAACTACACTCCATACATATATATGGGGAGGTACTAGCTCCAACTCGGTTTTACAGTGAAAACTGCAGGAACTTCAAACCGGCACTAGGAAACACACTGAGAAACTAGAGTAAAAGTTTCTCCTGCAAACCGTTCCCTTTGTGCTAGATGAACGAACGTCTCTCCACATGCTCAGTTCTGAGAGATAAGTGTGTGTGAAAGCCGTCCTTCAACTAGATTGTTGGGAACACAAAGTTCCTTTTCAGTTGCAAACTACACTCCATACATATATATGGGGAGGTACTAGCTCCAACTCGGTTTTACAGTGAAAACTGCAGGAACTTCAAACCGGCACTAGGAAACACACTGAGAAACTAGAGTAAAAGTTTCTCCTGCAACCCGTTCCCTTTGTGCTAGATGAACGAACGTCTCTCCACATGCTCAGTTCTGAGAGATAAGTGTGTGTGAAAGCCGTCCTTCAACTAGATTGTTGGGAACACAAAGTTCCTTTTCAGTTGCAAACTACACTCCATACATATATATGGGGAGGTACTAGCTCCAACTCGGTTTTACAGTGAAAACTGCAGGAACTTCAAACCAGCACTAGGAAACACACTGAGAAACTAGAGTAAAAGTTTCTCCTGCAACCCGTTCCCTTTGTGCTAGATGAACGAACGTCTCTCCACCTGCTCAGTTCTGAGAGATAAGTGTGTGTGAAAGCCGTCCTTCAACTAGATTGTTGGGAACACAAAGTTCCTTTTCAGTTGCAAACTACACTCCATACATATATATGGGGAGGTACTAGCTCCAACTCGGTTTTACAGTGAAAACTGCAGGAACATCAAACCGGAACTAGGAAACACACTGAGAAACTAGAGTAAAAGTTTCTCCTGCAACCCGTTCCCTTTGTGCTAGATGAACGAACGTCTCTCCACATGCTCAGTTCTGAGAGATATGTGTGTGTGAAAGCCGTCCTTCAACTAGATTGTTGGGAACCCAAAGTTCCTTTTCAGTTGCAAACTACACTCCATACATATATATGGGGAGGTACTAGCTCCAAATCGGTTTTACAGTGAAAACTGCAGGAACTTCAAACCGGCACTAGGAAACACACTGAGAAACTAGAGTAAAAGTTTCTCCTGCAAACCGTTCCCTTTGTGCTAGATGAACGAACGTCTCTCCACATGCTCAGTTCTGAGAGATAAGTGTGTGTGAAAGCCGTCCTTCAACTAGATTGTTGGGAACACAAAGTTCCTTTTCAGTTGCAAACTACACTCCATACATATATATGGGGAGGTACTAGCTCCAACTCGGTTTTACAGTGAAAACTGCAGGAACTTCAAACCGGCACTAGGAAACACACTGAGAAACTAGAGTAAAAGTTTCTCCTGCAACCCGTTCCCTTTGTGCTAGATGAACGAACGTCTCTCCACATGCTCAGTTCTGAGAGATAAGTGTGTGTGAAAGCCGTCCTTCAACTAGATTGTTGGGAACACAAAGTTCCTTTTCAGTTGCAAACTACACTCCATACATATATATGGGGAGGTACTAGCTCCAACTCGGTTTTACAGTGAAAACTGCAGGAACTTCAAACCGGCACTAGGAAACACACTAAAAAACTAGAGTAAAAGTTTCTCCTGCAACCCGTTCCCTTTTTGCTAGATGAACGAACGTCTCTCCACATGCTCAGTTCTGAGAGATAAGTGTGTGTGAAAGCCGTCCTTCAACTAGATTGTTGGGAACACAAAGTTCCTTTTCAGTTGCAAACTACAATCCATACATATATATGGGGAGGTACTAGCTCCAACTCGGTTTTACAGTGAAAACTGCAGGAACTTCAAACCGGCACTAGGAAACACACTGAGAAACTAGAGTAAAAGTTTCTCCTGCAACCCGTTCCCTTTGTGCTAGATGAACGAACGTCTCTCCACATGCTCAGTTCTGAGAGATAAGTGTGTGTGAAAGCCGTCCTTCAACTAGATTGTTGGGAACACAAAGTTCCTTTTCAGTTGCAAATTACACTCCATACATATATATGGGGAGGTACTAGCTCCAACTCGGTTTTACAGTGAAAACTGCAGGAACTTCAAACCGGCACTAGGAAACACACTGAGAAACTAGAGTAAAAGTTTCTCCTGCAACCCGTTCCCTTTGTGCTAGATGAACGAACGTCTCTCCACATGCTCAGTTCTGAGAGATAAGTGTGTGTGAAAGCCGTCCTTCAACTAGATTGTTGGGAACACAAAGTTCCTTTTCAGTTGCAAACTACACTCCATACATATATATGGGGAGGTACTAGCTCCAACTCGGTTTTACAGTGAAAACTGCAGGAACTTCAAACCGGCACTAGGAAACACACTGAGAAACTAGAGTAAAAGTTTCTCCTGCAACCCGTTCCCTTTGTGCTAGATGAACGAACGTCTCTCCACATGCTCAGTTCTGAGAGATAAGTGTGTGTGAAAGCCGTCCTTCAACTAGATTGTTGGGAACACAAAGTTCCTTTTCAGTTGCAAACTACACTCCATACATATATATGGGGAGGTACTAGCTCCAACTCGGTTTTACAGTGAAAACTGCAGGAACTTCAAACCGGCACTAGGAAACACACTGAGAAACTAGAGTAAAAGTTTCTCCTGCAACCCGTTCCCTTTGTGCTAGATGAACGAACGTCTCTCCACATGCTCAGTTCTGAGAGATAAGTGTGTGTGAAAGCCGTCCTTCACCTAGATTGTTGGGAACACAAAGTTCCTTTTCAGTTGCAAACTACACTCCATACATATATATGGGGAGGTACAAGCTCCAACTCGGTTTTACAGTGAAAACTGCAGGAACTTCAAACCGGCACTAGGAAACACACTGAGAATCTAGAGTAAAAGTTTCTCCTGCAACCCGTTCCCTTTGTGCTAGATGAACGAACGTCTCTCCACATGCTCAGTTCTGAGAGATAAGTGTGTGTGAAAGCCGTCCTTCAACTAGATTGTTGGGAACACAAAGTTCCTTTTCAGTTGCAAACTACACTCCATACATATATATGGGGAGGTACTAGCTCCAACTCGGTTTTACAGTGAAAACTGCAGGAACTTCAAACCGGCACTAGGAAACACACTGAGAAACTAGAGTAAAAGTTTCTCCTGCAACCCGTTCCCTTTGTGCTAGATGAACGAACGTCTCTCCACATGCTCAGTTCTGAGAGATAAGTGTGTGTGAAAGCCGTCCTTCAACTAGATTGTTGGGAACACAAAGTTCCTTTTCAGTTGCAAACTACACTCCATACATATATATGGGGAGGTACTAGCTCCAACTCGGTTTTACAGTGAAAACTGCAGGAACTTCAAACCGGCACTAGGAAACACACTGAGAAACTAGAGTAAAAGTTTCTCCTGCAACCCGTTCCCTTTGTGCTAGATGAACGAACGTCTCTCCACATGCTCAGTTCTGAGAGATAAGTGTGTGTGAAAGCCGTCCTTCAACTAGATTGTTGGGAACACAAAGTTCCTTTTCAGTTGCAAACTACACTCCATACATATATATGGGGAGGTACTAGCTCCAACTCGGTTTTACAGTGAAAACTGCAGGAACTTCAAACCGGCACTAGGAAACACACTGAGAAACTAGAGTAAAAGTTTCTCCTGCAACCCGTTCCCTTTGTGCTAGATGAACGAACGTCTCTCCATATGCTCAGTTCTGAGAGATAAGTGTGTGTGAAAGCCGTCCTTCAACTAGATTGTTGGGAACACAAAGTTCCTTTTCAGTTGCAAACTACACTCCATACATATATATGGGGAGGTAGTAGCTCCAACTCGGTTTTACAGTGAAAACTGCAGGAACTTCAAACCGGCACTAGGAAACACACTGAGAAACTAGAGTAAAAGTTTCTCCTGCAACCCGTTCCCTTTGTGCTAGATGAACGAACGTCTCTCCATATGCTCAGTTCTGAGAGATAAGTGTGTGTGAAAGCCGTCCTTCAACTAGATTGTTGGGAACACAAAGTTCCTTTTCAGTTGCAAACTACACTCCATACATATATATGGGGAGGTACTAGCTCCAACTCGGTTTTACAGTGAAAACTGCAGGAACTTCAAACCGGCACTAGGAAACACACTGAGAAACTAGAGTAAAAGTTTCTCCTGCAACCCGTTCCCTTTGTGCTAGATGAACGAACTTCTCTCCACATGCTCAGTTCTGAGAGATAAGTGTGTGTGAAAGCCGTCCTTCAACTAGATTGTTGGGAACACAAAGTTCCTTTTCAGTTGCAAACTACACTCCATACATATATATGGGGAGGTACAAGCTCCAACACGATTTTACAGTGAAAACTGCAGGAACTTCAAACCGGCACTAGGAAACACACTAAAAAACTAGAGTAAAAGTTTCTCCTGCAACCCGTTCCCTTTGTGCTAGATGAACGAACGTCTCTCCACATGCTCAGTTCTGAGAGATAAGTGTGTGTGAAAGCCGTCCTTCAACTAGATTGTTGGGAACACAAAGTTCCTTTTCAGTTGCAAACTACACTCCATACATATATATGGGGAGGTACTAGCTCCAACTCGGTTTTACAGTGAAAACTGCAGGAACTTCAAACCGGCACTAGGAAACACACTGAGAAACTAGAGTAAAAGTTTCTCCTGCAACCCGTTCCCTTTGTGCTAGATGAACGAACGTCTCTCCACATGCTCAGTTCTGAGAGATAAGTGTGTGTGAAAGCCGTCCTTCAACTAGATTGTTGGGAACACAAAGTTCCTTTTCAGTTGCAAACTACACTCCATACATATATATGGGGAGGTACTAGCTCCAACTCTGTTTTACAGTGAAAACTGCAGGAACTTCAAACCGGCACTAGGAAACACTCTGAGAAACTAGAGTAAAAGTTTCTCCTGCAACCCGTTCCCTTTGTGCTAGATGAACGAACGTCTCTATACATGCTCAGTTCTGAGAGATAAGTGTGTGTGAAAGCCGTCCTTCAACTAGATTGTTGGGAACACAAAGTTCCTTTTCAGTTGCAAACTACACTCCATACATATATATGGGGAGGTACTAGCTCCAACTCGGTTTTACAGTGAAAACTGCAGGAACTTCAAACCGGCACTAGGAAACACACTAAAAAACTAGAGTAAAAGTTTCTCCTGCAACCCGTTCCCTTTGTGCTAGATGAACGAACGTCTCTCCACATGCTCAGTTCTGAGAGATAAGTGTGTGTGAAAGCCGTCCTTCAACTAGATTGTTGGGAACACAAAGTTCCTTTTCAGTTGCAAACTACACTCCATAAATATATATGGGGAGGTACTAGCTCCAACTCGGTTTTACAGTGAAAACTGCAGGAACTTCAAACCGGCACTAGGAAACACACTGAGAAACTAGAGTAAAAGTTTCTCCTTCAACCCGTTCCCTTTGTGCTAGATGAACGAACGTCTCTCCACATGCTCAGTTCTGAGAGATAAGTGTGTGTGAAAGCCGTCCTTCAACTAGATTGTTGGGAACACAAAGTTCCTTTTCAGTTGCAAACTACACTCCATAAATATATATGGGGAGGTACTAGCTCCAACTCGGTTTTACAGTGAAAACTGCAGGAACTTCAAACCGGCACTAGGAAACACACTGAGAAACTAGAGTAAAAGTTTCTCCTGCAACCCGTTCCCTTTGTGCTAGATGAACGAACGTCTCTCCACATGCTCAGTTCTGAGAGATAAGTGTGTGTGAAAGCCGTCCTTCAACTAGATTGTTGGGAACACAAAGTTCCTTTTCAGTTGCAAACTACACTCCATACATATATATGGGGAGGTACAAGCTCCAACTCGGTTTTACAGTGAAAACTGCAGGAACTTCAAACCGGCACTAGGAAACACACTAAAAAACTAGAGTAAAAGTTTCTCCTGCAACCCGTTCCCTTTGTGCTAGATGAACGAACGTCTCTCCACATGCTCAGTTCTGAGAGATAAGTGTGTGTGAAAGCCGTCCTTCAACTAGATTGTTGGGAACACAAAGTTCCTTTTCAGTTGCAAACTACACTCCATACATATATATGGGGAGGTACTAGCTCCAACTCGGTTTTACAGTGAAAACTGCAGGAACTTCAAACCGGCACTAGGAAACACACTGAGAAACTAGAGAAAAGTTTCTCCTGCAACCCGTTCCCTTTGTGCTAGATGAACGAACGTCTCTCCACATGCTCAGTTCTGAGAGATAAGTGTGTGTGAAAGCCGTCCTTCAACTAGATTGTTGGGAACACAAAGTTCCTTTTCAGTTGCAAACTACACTCCATACATATATATGGGGAGGTACTAGCTCCAACTCGGTTTTACAGTGAAAACTGCAGGAACTTCAAACCGGCACTAGGAAACACACTGAGAAACTAGAGTAAAAGTTTCTCCTGCAACCCGTTCCCTTTGTGCTAGATGAACGAACGTCTCTCCACATGCTCAGTTCTGAGAGATAAATGTGTGTGAAAGCCGTCCTTCAACTAGATTGTTGGGAACACAAAGTTCCTTTTCAGTTGCAAACTACACTCCATACATATATATGCGGAGGTACAAGCTCCAACTCGGTTTTACAGTGAAAACTGCAGGAACTTCAAACCGGCACTAGGAAACACACTAAAAAACTAGAGTAAAAGTTTCTCCTGCAACCCGTTCCCTTTGTGCTAGATGAACGAACGTCTCTCAACATGCTCAGTTCTGAGAGATAAGTGTGTGTGAAAGCCGTCCTTCAACTAGATTGTTGGGAACACAAAGTTCCTTTTCAGTTGCAAACTACACTCCATACATATATATGGGGAGGTACTAGCTCCAACTCGGTTTTACAGTGAAAACTGCAGGAACTTCAAACCGGCACTAGGAAACACACTGAGAAACTAGAGTAAAAGTTTCTCCTGCAACCCGTTCCCTTTGTGCTAGATGAACGAACGTCTCTCCACATGCTCAGTTCTGAGAGATAAGTGTGTGTGAAAGCAGTCCTTCAACTAGATTGTTGGGAACACAAAGTTCCTTTTCATTTGCAAACTACACTCCATAAATATATATGGGGAGGTACTAGCTCCAACTCGGTTTTACAGTGAAAACTGCAGGAACTTCAAACCGGCACTAGGAAACACACTGAGAAACTAGAGTAAAAGTTTCTCCTGCAACCCGTTCCCTTTGTGCTAGATGAACGAACGTCTCTCCACATGCTCAGTTCTGAGAGATAAGTGTGTGTGAAAGCCGTCCTTCAACTAGATTGTTGGGAACACAAAGTTCCTTTTCAGTTGCAAACTACACTCCATACATATATATGGGGAGGTACTAGCTCCAACTCGGTTTTACAGTGAAAACTGCAGGAACTTCAAACCGGCACTAGGAAACACACTGAAAAACTAGAGTAAAAGTTTCTCCTGCAACCCGTTCCTTTTGTGCTAGATGAACGAACGTCTCTCCACATGCTCAGTTCTGAGAGATAAGTGTGTGTGAAAGCCGTCCTTCAACTAGATTGTTGGGAACACAAAGTTCCTTTTCAGTTGCAAACTACACTCCATACATATATATGGGGAGGTACAAGCTCCAACTCGGTTTTACAGTGAAAACTGCAGGAACTTCAAACCGGCACTAGGAAACACACTAAAAAACTAGAGTAAAAGTTTCTCCTGCAACCCGTTCCCTTTGTGCTAGATGAACGAACGTCTCTCCACATGCTCAGTTCTGAGAGATAAGTGTGTGTGAAAGCCGTCCTTCAACTAGATTGTTGGGAACACAAAGTTCCTTTTCAGTTGCAAACTACACTCCATACATATATATGGGGAGGTACTAGCTCCAACTCGGTTTTACAGTGAAAACTGCAGGAACTTCAAACCGGCACTAGGAAACACACTGAGAAACTAGAGTAAAAGTTTCTCCTGCAACCCGTTCCCTTTGTGCTAGATGAACGAACGTCTCTCCACATGCTCAGTTCTGAGAGATAAGTGTGTGTGAAAGCCGTCCTTCAACTAGATTGTTGGGAACACAAAGTTCCTTTTCAGTTGCAAACTACACTCCATACATATATATGGGGAGGTACAAGCTCCAACTCGGTTTTACAGTGAAAACTGCAGGAACTTCAAACCGGCACTAGGAAACACACTGAGAAACTAGAGTAAAAGTTTCTCCTGCAACCCGTTCCCTTTGTGCTAGATGAACGAACGTCTCTCCACATGCTCAGTTCTGAGAGATAAGTGTGTGTGAAAGCCGTCCTTCAACTAGATTGTTGGGAACACAAAATTCCTTTTCAGTTGCAAACTGCACTCCATACATATATATGGGGAGGTACTAGCTCCAACTCGGTTTTACAGTGAAAACTGCAGGAACTTCAAACCGGCACTAGGAAACACACTGAGAAACTAGAGTAAAAGTTTCTCCTGCAACCCGTTCCCTTTGTGCTAGATGAACGAACGTCTCTCCACATGCTCAGTTCTGAGAGATAAGTGTGTGTGAAAGCCGTCCTTCAACTAGATTGTTGGGAACACAAAGTTCCTTTTCAGTTGCAAACTACACTCCATACATATATATGGGGAGGTACTAGCTCCAACTCGGTTTTACAGTGAAAACTGCAGGAACTTCAAACCGGCACTAGGAAACACACTGAGAAACTAGAGTAAAAGTTTCTCCTGCAACCCGTTCCCTTTGTGCTAGATGAACGAACGTCTCTCCACATGCTCAGTTCTGAGAGATACGTGTGTGTGAAAGCCGTCCTTCAACTAGATTGTTGGGAACACAAAGTTCCTTTTCAGTTGCAAACTACACTCCATACATATATATGGGGAGGTACTAGCTCCAACTCGGTTTTACAGTGAAAACTGCAGGAACTTCAAACCGGCACTAGGAAACACACTGAGAAACTAGAGTAAAAGTTTCTCCTGCAACCCGTTCCCTTTGTGCTAGATGAACGAACGTCTCTCCACATGCTCAGTTCTGAGAGATAAGTGTGTGTGAAAGCCGTCCTTCAACTAGATTGTTGGGAACACAAAGTTCCTTTTCAGTTGCAAACTACACTCCATACATATATATGGGGAGGTACTAGCTCCAACTCGGTTTTACAGTGAAAACTGCAGGAACTTCAAACCGGCACTAGGAAACACACTGAGAAACTAGAGTAAAAGTTTCTCCTGCAACCCGTTCCCTTTGTGCTAGATGAACGAACGTCTCTCCACATGCTCAGTTCTGAGAGATAAGTGTGTGTGAAAGCCGTCCTTCAACTAGATTGTTGGGAACACAAAGTTCCTTTTCAGTTGCAAACTACACTCCATACATATATATGGGGAGGTACTAGCTCCAACTCGGTTTTACAGTGAAAACTGCAGGAACTTCAAACCGGCACTAGGAAACACACTGAGAAACTAGAGTAAAAGTTTCTCCTGCAACCCGTTCCCTTTGTGCTAGATGAACGAACGTCTCTCCACATGCTAAGTTCTGAGAGATAAGTGTGTGTGAAAGCCGTCCTTCAACTAGATTGTTGGGAACACAAAGTTCCTTTTCAGTTGCAAACTACACTCCATACATATATATGGGGAGGTACTAGCTCCAACTCGGTTTTACAGTGAAAACTGCAGGAACTTCAAACCGGCACTAGGAAACACACTGAGAAACTAGAGTAAAAGTTTCTCCTGCAACCCGTTCCCTTTGTGCTAGATGAACGAACGTCTCTCCACATGCTCAGTTCTGAGAGATACGTGTGTGTGAAAGCCGTCCTTCAAATAGATTGTTGGGAACACAAAGTTCCTTTTCAGTTGCAAACTACACTCCATACATATATATGGGGAGGTACTAGCTCCAACTCGGTTTTGCAGTGAAAACTGCAGGAACTTCAAACCGGCACTAGGAAACACACTGAGAAACTAGAGTAAAAGTTTCTCCTGCAACCCGTTCCCTTTGTGCTAGATGAACGAACGTCTCTCCACATGCTCATTTCTGAGAGATAAGTGTGTGTGAAAGCCGTCCTTCAACTAGATTGTTGGGAACACACAGTTCCTTTTCAGTTGTAAACTACACTCCATACATATATATGGGGAGGTACTAGCTCCAACTCGGTTTTACAGTGAAAACTGCAGGAACTTCAAACCGGCACTAGGAAACACACTGAGAAACTAGAGTAAAAGTTTCTCCTGCAACCCGTTCCCTTTGTGCTAGATGAACGAACGTCTCTCCACATGCTCAGTTCTGAGAGATAGGTGTGTGTGAAAGCCGTCCTTCAACTAGATTGTTGGGAACACAAAGTTCCTTTTCAGTTGCAAACTACACTCCATACATATATATGGGGAGGTACTAGCTCCAACTCGGTTTTACAGTGAAAACTGCAGGAACTTCAAACCGGCACTAGGAAACACACTGAGAAACTAGAGTAAAAGTTTCTCCTGCAACCCGTTCCCTTTGTGCTAGATGAACGAACGTCTCTCCACATGCTCAGTTCTGAGAGATAAGTGTGTGTGAAAGCCGTCCTTCAACTAGATTGTTGGGAACACAAAGTTCCTTTTCAGTTGCAAACTACACTCCATACATATATATGGGGAGGTACAAGCTCCAACTCGGTTTTACAGTGAAAACAGCAGGAACTTCAAACCGGCACTAGGAAACACACTAAAAAACTAGAGTAAAAGTTTCTCCTGCAACCCGTTCCCTTTGTGCTAGATGAACGAACGTCTCTCCACATGCTCAGTTCTGAGAGATAAGTGTGTGTGAAAGCCGTCCTTCAACTAGATTGTTGGGAACACAAAGTTCCTTTTCAGTTGCAAACTACACTCCATACATATATATGGGGAGGTACTAGCTCCAACTCGGTTTTACAGTGAAAACTGCAGGAACTTCAAACCGGCACTAGGAAACACACTGAGAAACTAGAGTAAAAGTTTCTCCTGCAACCCGTTCCCTTTGTGCTAGATGAACGAACGTCTCTCCACATGCTCAGTTCTGAGAGATAAGTGTGTGTGAAAGCCGTCCTTCAACTAGATTGTTGGGAACACAAAGTTCCTTTTCAGTTGCAAACTACACTCCATACATATATATGGGGAGGTACTAGCTCCAACTCGGTTTTACAGTGAAAACTGCAGGAACTTCAAACCGGCACTAGGAAACACACTGAGAAACTAGAGTAAAAGTTTCTCCTGCAACCCGTTCCCTTTGTGCTAGATGAACGAACGTCTCTCCACATGCTCAGTTCTGAGAGATAAGTGTGTGTGAAAGCCGTCCTTCAACTAGATTGTTGGGAACACAAAGTTCCGTTTCAGTTGCAAACTAAACTCCATACATATATATGGGGAGGTACTAGCTCCAACTCGGTTTTACAGTGAAAACTGCAGGAACTTCAAACCGGCACTAGGAAACACACTGAGAAACTAGAGTAAAAGTTTCTCCTGCAACCCGTTCCTTTTGTGCTAGATGAACGAACATCTCTCCACATGCTCAGTTCTGAGAGATAAGTGTGTGTGAAAGCCGTCCTTCAACTAGATTGTTGGGAACACAAAGTTCCTTTTCAGTTGCAAACTACACTCCATACATATATATGGGGAGGTACAAGCTCCAACTCGGTTTTACAGTGAAAACTGCAGGAACTTCAAAAGGGCACTAGGAAACACACTAAAAAACTAGAGTAAAAGTTTCTCCTGCAACCCGTTCCCTTTGTGCTAGATGAACGAACGTCTCTCCACATGCTCAGGTCTGAGAGATAAGTGTGTGTGAAAGCCGTCCTTCAACTAGATTGTTGGGAACACAAAGTTCCTTTTCAGTTGCAAACTACACTCCATACATATATATGGGTAGGTACAAGCTCCAACTCGGTTTTACAGTGAAAACTGCAGGAACTTCAAACCGGCACTAGGAAACACACTGAGAAACTAGAGTAAAAGTTTCTCCTGCAACCCGTTCCCTTTGTGCTAGATGAACGAACGTCTCTCCACATGCTCAGTTCTGAGAGATAAGTGTGTGTGAAAGCCGTCCTTCAACTAGATTGTTGGGAACACAAAATTCCTTTTCAGTTGCAAACTGCACTCCATACATATATATGGGGAGGTACTAGCTCCAACTCGGTTTTACAGTGAAAACTGCAGGAACTTCAAACCAGCACTAGGAAACACACTGAGAAACTAGAGTAAAAGTTTCTCCTGCAACCCGTTCCCTTTGTGCTAGATGAACGAACGTCTCTCCACATGCTCAGTTCTGAGAGATAAGTGTGTGTGAAACCCGTCCTTCAACTAGATTTTTGGGAACACAAAGTTCCTTTTCAGTTGCAAACTACACTCCATACATATATATGGGGAGGTACTAGCTCCAACTCGGTTTTACAGTGAAAACTGCAGGAACTTCAAACCGGCACTAGGAAACACACTGAGAAACTAGAGTAAAAGTTTCTCCTGCAACCCGTTCCCTTTGTGCTAGATGAACGAACGTCTCTCCACATGCTCAGTTCTGAGAGATAAGTGTGTGTGAAAGCCGTCCTTCAACTAGATTGTTGGGAACACAAAGTTCCTTTTCAGTTGCAAACTACACTCCATACATATATATGGGGAGGTACTAGCTCCAACTCGGTTTTACAGTGAAAACTGCAGGAACTTCAAACCGGCACTGGGAAACACACTGAGAAACTAGAGTAAAAGTTTCTCCTGCAACCCGTTCCCTTTGTGCTAGATGAACGAACGTCTCTCCACATGCTCAGTTCTGAGAGATAAGTGTGTGTGAAAGCCGTCCTTCAACTAGATTGTTGGGAACAGAAAGTTCCTTTTCAGTTGCAAACTACACTCCATACATATATATGGGGAGGTACTAGCTCCAACTCGGTTTTACAGTGAAAACTGCAGGAACTTCAAACCGGCACTAGGAAACACACTGAGAAACTAGAGTAAAAGTTTCTCCTGCAACCCGTTCCCTTTGTGCTAGATGAACGAACGTCTCTCCACATGCTCAGTTCTGAGAGATAAGTGTGTGTGAAAGCCGTCCTTCAACTAGATTGTTGGGAACACAAAGTTCCTTTTCAGTTGCAAACTACACTCCATACATATATATGGGGAGGTACTAGCTCCAACTCGGTTTTGCAGTGAAAACTGCAGGAACTTCAAACCGGCACTAGGAAACACACTGAGAAACTAGAGTAAAAGTTTCTCCTGCAACCCGTTCCCTTTGTGCTAGATGAACGAACATCTCTCCACATGCTAAGTTCTGAGAGATAAGTGTGTGTGAAAGCCGTCCTTCAACTAGATTGTTGGGAACACAAAGTTCCTTTTCAGTTGTAAACTACACTCCATACATATATATGGGGAGGTACTAGCTCCAACTCGGTTTTACAGTGAAAACTGCAGGAACTTCAAACCGGCACTAGGAAACACACTGAGAAACTAGAGTAAAAGTTTCTCCTGCAACCCGTTCCCTTTGTGCTAGATGAACGAACGTCTCTCCACATGCTCAGTTCTGAGAGATAGGTGTGTGTGAAAGCCGTCCTTCAACTAGATTGTTGGGAACACAAAGTTCCTTTTCAGTTGCAAACTACACTCCATACATATATATGGGGAGGTACTAGCTCCAACTCGGTTTTACAGTGAAAACTGCAGGAACTTCAAACCGGCACTAGGAAACACACTGAGAAACTAGAGTAAAAGTTTCTCCTGCAACCCGTTCCCTTTGTGCTAGATGAACGAACGTCTCTCCACATGCTGAGTTCTGAGAGATAAGTGTGTGTGAAAGCCGTCCTTCAACTAGATTGTTGGGAACACAAAGTTCCTTTTCAGTTGCAAACTACACTCCATACATATATATGGGGAGGTACTGGCTCCAACTCGGTTTTACAGTGAAAACTGCAGGAACTTCAAACCGGCACTAGGAAACACACTGAGAAACTAGAGTAAAAGTTTCTCCTGCAACCCGTTCCCTTTGTGCTAGATGAACGAACGTCTCTCCACATGCTCAGTTCTGAGAGATAAGTGTGTGTGAAAGCCGTCCTTCAACTAGATTGTTGGGAACACAAAGTTCCTTTTCAGTTGCAAACTACACTCCATACATATATATGGGGAGGTACTAGCTCCAACTCGGTTTTACAGTGAAAACTGCAGGAACTTCAAACCGGCACTAGGAAACACACTGAGAAACTAGAGTAAAAGTTTCTCCTGCAACCCGTTCCCTTTGTGCTAGATGAACGAACGTCTCTCCACATGCTCAGTTCTGAGAGATAAGTGTGTGTGAAAGCCGTCCTTCAACTAGATTGTTGGGAACACAAAGTTCCTTTTCAGTTGCAAACTACACTCCATACATATATATGGGGAGGTACTAGCTCCAACTCGGTTTTACAGTGAAAACTGCAGGAACTTCAAACCGGCACTAGGAAACACACTGAGAAACTAGAGTAAAAGTTTCTCCTGCAACCCGTTCCCTTTGTGCTAGATGAACGAACGTCTCTCCACATGCTCAGTTCTGAGAGATAAGTGTGTGTGAAAGCCGTCCTTCAACTAGATTGTTGGGAACACAAAGTTCCTTTTCAGTTGCAAACTACACTCCATACATATATATGGGGAGGTACTAGCTCCAACTCGGTTTTACAGTGAAAACTGCAGGAACTTCAAACCGGCACTAGGAAACACACTGAGAAACTAGAGTAAAAGTTTCTCCTACAACCCGTTCCCTTTGTGCTAGATGAACGAACGTCTCTCCACATGCTCAGTTCTGAGAGATAAGTGTGTGTGAAAACCGTACTTCAACTAGATTTTTGGGAACACAAAGTTCCTTTTCAGTTGCAAACTACACTCCATACATATATATGGGGAGGTACTAGCTCCAACTCGGTTTTACAGTGAAAACTGCAGGAACTTCAAACCGGCACTAGGAGACACACTGAGAAACTAGAGTAAAAGTTTCTACTGCAACCCGTTCCCTTTGTGCTAGATGAACGAACGTCTCTCCACATGCTCAGTTCTGAGAGATAAGTGTGTGTGAAAGCCGTCCTTCAACTAGATTGTTGGGAACACAAAGTTCCTTTTCATTGCAAACTACACTCCATACATATATATGAGGAGGTACTAGCTCCAACTCGGTTTTACAGTGAAAACTGCAGGAACTTCAAACCGGCACTAGGAAACACACTGAGAAACTAGAGTAAAAGTTTCTCCTGCAACCCGTTCCCTTTGTGCTAGATGAACGAACGTCTCTCCACATGCTCAGTTCTGAGAGATAAGTGTGTGTGAAAGCCGTCCTTCAACTAGATTGTTGGGAACACAAAGTTCCTTTTCAGTTGCAAACTACACTCCATACATATATATGGGGAGGTACTAGCTCCAACTCGGCTTTACAGTGAAAACTGCAGGAACTTCAAACCGGCACTAGGAAACACACTGAGAAACTAGAGTAAAAGTTTCTCCTGCAACCCGTTCCCTTTGTGCTAGATGAACGAACGTCTCTCCACATGCTCAGTTCTGAGAGATAAGTGTGTGTGAAAGCCGTCCTTCAACTAGATTGTTGGGAACACAAAGTTCCTTTTCAGTTGCAAACTACACTCCATACATATATATGGGGAGGTACTAGCTCCAACTCGGTTTTACAGTGAAAACTGCAGGAACTTCAAACCGGCACTAGGAAACACACTGAGAAACTAGAGTAAAAGTTTCTCCTGCAACCCGTTCCCTTTGTGCTAGATGAACGAACGTCTCTCCACATGCTCAGTTCTGAGAGATAAGTGTGTGTGAAAGCCGTCCTTCAACTAGATTGTTGGGAACACAAAGTTCCTTTTCAGTTGCAAACTACACTCCATACATATATATGGGGAGGTACTAGCTCCAACTCGGTTTTACAGTGAAAACTGCAGGAACTTCAAACCGGCACTAGGAAACACACTGAGAAACTAGAGTAAAAGTTTCTCCTGCAACCCGTTCCCTTTGTGCTAGATGAACGAACGTCTCTCCACATGCTCAGTTCTGAGAGATAAGTGTGTGTGAAAGCCGTCCTTCAACTAGATTGTTGGGAACACGAAGTTCCTTTTCAGTTGCAAACTACACTCCATACATATATATGGGGAGGTACTAGCTCCAACTCGGTTTTACAGTGAAAACTGCAGGAACTTCAAACCGGCACTAGGAAACACACTGAAAAACTAGAGTAAAAGTTTCTCCTGCAACCCGTTCCCTTTGTGCTAGATGAACGAACGTCTCTCCACATGCTCAGTTCTGAGAGATAAGTGTGTGTGAAAGCCGTCCTTCAACTAGATTGTTGGGAACACAAAGTTCCTTTTCAGTTGCAAACTACACTCCATACATATATATGGGGAGGTACTAGCTCCAACTCGGTTTTACAGTGAAAACTGCAGGAACTTCAAACCGGCACTAGGAAACACACTGAGAAACTAGAGTAAAAGTTTCTCCTGCAACCCGTTCCCTTTGTGCTAGATGAACGAACGTCTCTCCACATGCTCAGTTCTGAGAGATAAGTGTGTGTGAAAGCCGTCCTTCAACTAGATTGTTGGGAACACAAAGTTCCTTTTCAGTTGCAAACTACACTCCATACATATATATGGGGAGGCACTAACACCAAATCGGTGTTACAGTGAAAACTGCAGGAACTTCAAACCGGCACTAGGAAACACACTGAAAAACTAGAGTAAAAGTTTCTCCTGCAACCCGTTCCCTTTGTGCTAGATGAACGAACGTCTCTCCACATGCTCAGTTCTGAGGGATAAGTGTGTGTGAAAGCCGTCCTTCAACTAGATTGTTGGGAACACAAAGTTCCTTTTCAGTTGCAAACTACACTCCATACATATATATGGGGAGGTACTAGCTCCAACTCGGTTTTACAGTGAAAACTGCAGGAACTTCAAACCGGCACTAGGAAACACACTGAGAAACTAGAGTAAAAGTTTCTCCTGCAACCCGTTCCCTTTGTGCTAGATGAACGAACGTCTCTCCACATGCTCAGTTCTGAGAGATAAGTGTGTGTGAGAGCCGTCCTTCAACTAGATTGTTGGGAACACAAAGTTCCTTTTCAGTTGCAAACTACACTCCATACATATATATGGGGAGGTACTAGCTCCAACTCGGTTTTACAGTGAAAACGGCAGGAACTTCAAACCGGCACTAGGAAACACACTGAGAAACTAGAGTAAAAGTTTCTCCTGCAACCCGTTCCCTTTGTGCTAGATGAACGAACGTCTCTCCACATGCTCAGTTCTGAGAGATAAGTGTGTGTGAAAGCCGTTCTTCAACTAGATTGTTGGGAACACAAAGTTCCTTTTCAGTTGCAAACTACACTCCATACATATATATGGGGAGGTACTAGCTCCAACTCGGTTTTACAGTGAAAACTGCAGGAACTTCAAACCGGCACTAGGAAACACACTGAGAAACTAGAGTAAAAGTTTCTCCTGCAACCCGTTCCCTTTGTGCTAGATGAACGAACGTCTCTCCACATGCTCAGTTCTGAGAGATAAGTGTGTGTGAAAGCCGTCCTTCAACTAGATTGTTGGGAACACAAAGTTCCTTTTCAGTTGCAAACTACACTCCATACATATATATGGGGAGGTACTAGCTCCAACTCGGTTTTACAGTGAAAACTGCAGGAACTTCAAACCGGCACTAGGAAACACACTGAGAAACTAGAGTAAAAGTTTCCCCTGCAACCCGTTCCCTTTGTGCTAGATGAACGAACGTCTCTCCACATGCTCAGTTCTGAGAGATAAGTGTGTGTGAAAGCCGTCCTTCAACTAGATTGTTGGGAACACAAAGTTCCTTTTCAGTTGCAAACTACACTCCATACATATATATGGGGAGGTACTAGCTCCAACTCGGTTTTACAGTGAAAACTGCAGGAACTTCAAACCGGCACTAGGAAACACACTGAGAAACTAGAGTAAAAGTTTCTCCTGCAACCCGTTCCCTTTGTGCTAGATGAACGAACGTCTCTCCACATGCTCAGTTCTGAGAGATAAGTGTGTGTGAAAGCCGTCCTTCAACTAGATTGTTGGGAACACAAAGTTCCTTTTCAGTTGCAAACTACACTCCATACATATATATGGGGAGGTACTAGCTCCAACTCGGTTTTACAGTGAAAACTGCAGGAACTTCAAACCGGCACTAGGAAACACACTGAGAAACTAGAGTAAAAGTTTCTCCTGCAACCCGTTCCATCTTTGCTAGATGAACGAACGTCTCTCCACATGCTCAGTTCTGAGAGATAAGTGTGTGTGAAAGCCGTCCTTCAACTAGATTGTTGGGAACACAAAGTTCCTTTTCAGTTGCAAACTACACTCCATATATATATATGGGGAGGTACTAGCTCCAACTCGGTATTACAGTGAAAACTGCAGGAACTTCAAACCGGCACTAGGAAACACACTGAGAAACTAGAGTAAAAGTTTCTCCTGCAACCCGTTCCCTTTGTGCTAGATGAACGAACGTCTCTCCACATGCTCAGTTCTGAGAGATAAGTGTGTGTGAAAGCCGTCCTTCAACTAGATTGTTGGGAACACAAAGTTCCTTTTCAGTTGCAAACTACACTCCATACATATATATGGGGAGGTACTAGCTCCAACTCGGTTTTACAGTGAAAACTGCAGGAACTTCAAACCGGCACTAGGAAACACACTGAGAAACTAGAGTAAAAGTTTCTCCTGCAACCCGTTCCCTTTGTGCTAGATGAACGAACGTCTCTCCACATGCTCAGTTCTGAGAGATAAGTGTGTGTGAAAGCCGTCCTTCAACTAGATTGTTGGGAACACAAAGTTCCTTTTCAGTTGCAAACTACACTCCATACATATATATGGGGAGGTACTAGCTCCAACACGGTTTTACAGTGAAAACTGCAGGAACTTCAAACCGGCACTAGGAAACACACTGAGAAACTAGAGTAAAAGTTTCTCCTGCAACCCGTTCCCTTTGTGCTAGATGAACGAACGTCTCTCCACATGCTCAGTTCTGAGAGATAAGTGTGTGTGAAAGCCGTCCTTCAACTAGATTGTTGGGAACACGAAGTTCCTTTTCAGTTGCAAACTACACTCCATACATATATATGGGGAGGTACTAGCTCCAACTCGGTTTTACAGTGAAAACTGCAGGAACTTCAAACCGGCACTAGGAAACACACTGAGAAACTAGAGTAAAAGTTTCTCCTGCAACCCGTTCCCTTTGTGCTAGATGAACGAACGTCTCTCCACATGCTCAGTTCTGAGAGATAAGTGTGTGTGAAAGCCGTCCTTCAACTAGATTGTTGGGAACACAAAGTTCCTTTTCAGTTGCAAACTACACTCCATACATATATATGGGGAGGTACTAGCTCCAACTCGGTTTTACAGTGAAAACTGCAGGAACTTCAAACCGGCACTAGGAAACACACTGAGAAACTAGAGTAAAAGTTTCTCCTGCAACCCGTTCCCTTTGTGCTAGATGAACGAACGTCTCTCCACATGCTCAGTTCTGAGAGATAAGTGTGTGTGAAAGCCGTCCTTCAACTAGATTGTTGGGAACACAAAGTTCCTTTTCAGTTGCAAACTACTCTCCATACATATATATGGGGAGCTACTAGCTCCAACTCGGCTTTACAGTGAAAACTGCAGGAACTTCAAACCGGCACTAGGAAACACACTGAGAAACTAGAGTAAAAGTTTCTCCTGCAACCCGTTCCCTTTGTGCTAGATGAACGAACGTCTCTCCACATGCTCAGTTCTGAGAGATAAGTGTGTGTGAAAGCCGTCCTTCAACTAGATTGTTGGGAACACAAAGTTCCTTTTCAGTTGCAAACTACACTCCATACATATATATGGGGAGGTACTAGCTCCAACTCGGCTTTACAGTGAAAACTGCAGGAACTTCAAACCGGCACTAGGAAACACACTGAGAAACTAGAGTAAAAGTTTGTCCTGCAACCCGTTCCCTTTGTGCTAGATGAACGAACGTCTCTCCACATGCTCAGTTCTGAGAGATAAGTGTGTGTGAAAGCCGTCCTTCAACTAGATTGTTGGGAACACAAAGTTCCTTTTCAGTTGCAAACTACACTCCATACATATATATGGGGAGCTACTAGCTCCAACTCGGCTTTACAGTGAAAACTGCAGGAACTTCAAACCGGCACTAGGAAACACACTGAGAAACTAGAGTAAAAGTTTCTCCTGCCACCCGTTCCCTTTGTGCTAGATGAACGAACGTCTCTCCACATGCTCAGTTCTGAGAGATAAGTGTGTGTGAAAGCCGTCCTTCAACTAGATTGTTGGGAACACAAAGTTCCTTTTCAGTTGCAAACTACACTCCATACATATATATGGGGAGGTACTAGCTCCAACACGGTTTTACAGTGAAAACTGCAGGAACTTCAAACCGGCACTAGGAAACACACTGAGAAACTAGAGTAAAAGTTTCTCCTGCAACCCGTTCCCTTTGTGCTAGATGAACGAACGTCTCTCCACATGCTCAGTTCTGAGAGATAAGTGTGTGTGAAAGCCGTCCTTCAACTAGATTGTTGGGAACACGAAGTTCCTTTTCAGTTGCAAACTACACTCCTTACATATATATCGGGAGGTACTAGCTCCAACTCGGTTTTACAGTGAAAACTGCAGGAACTTCAAACCGGCACTAGGAAACACACTGAGAAACTAGAGTAAAAGTTTCTACTGCAACCCGTTCCCTTTGTGCTAGATGAACGAACGTCTCTCCACATGCTCAGTTCTGAGAGATAAGTGTGTGTGAAAGCCGTCCTTCAACTAGATTGTTGGGAACACAAAGTTCCTTTTCAGTTGCAAACTACACTCCATACATATATATGGGGAGGTACTAGCTCCAACTCGGTTTTACAGTGAAAACTGCAGGAACTTCAAACCGGCACTAGGAAACACACTGAGAAACTAGAGTAAAAGTTTCTCCTGCAACCCGTTCCCTTTGTGCTAGATGAACGAACGTCTCTCCACATGCTCAGTTCTGAGAAATAAGTGTGTGTGAAAGCCGTCCTTCAACTAGATTGTTGGGAACACAAAGTTCCTTTTCAGTTGCAAACTACACTCCATACATATATATGGGGAGGTACTAGCTCCAACTCGGTTTTACAGTGAAAACTGCAGGAACTTCAAACCGGCACTAGGAAACACACTGAAAAACTAGAGTAAAAGTTTCTCCTGCAACCCGTTCCCTTTGTGCTAGATGAACGAACGTCTCTCCACATGCTCAGTTCTGAGAGATAAGTGTGTGTGAAAGCCGTCCTTCAACTAGATTGTTGGGAACACAAAGTTCCTTTTCAGTTGCAAACTACACTCCATACATATATATGGGGAGCTACTAGCTCCAACTCGGCTTTACAGTGAAAACTGCAGGAACTTCAAACCGGCACTAGGAAACACACTGAGAAACTAGAGTAAAAGTTTCTCCTGCAACCCGTTCCCTTTGTGCTAGTTGAACGAACGTCTCTCCACATGCTCAGTTCTGAGAGATAAGTGTGTGTGAAAGCCGTCCTTCAACTAGATTGTTGGGAACACAAAGTTCCTTTTCAGTTGCAAACTACACTCCATACATATATATGGGGAGCTACTAGCTCCAACTCGGCTTTACAGTGAAAACTGCAGGAACTTCAAACCGGCACTAGGAAACACACTGAGAAACTAGAGTAAAAGTTTCTCCTGCAACCCGTTCCCTTTGTGCTAGTTGAACGAACGTCTCTCCACATGCTCAGTTCTGAGAGATAAGTGTGTGTGAAAGCCGTCCTTCAACTAGATTGTTGGGAACACAAAGTTCCTTTTCAGTTGCAAACTACACTCCATACATATATATGGGGAGGTACTAGCTCCAACTCGGTTTTACAGTGAAAACTGCAGGAACTTCAAACCGGCACTAGGAAACACACTGAGAAACTAGAGTAAAAGTTTCTCCTGCAACCCGTTCCCTTTGTGCTAGATGAACGAACGTCTCTCCACATGCTCAGTTCTGAGAGATAAGTGTGTGTGAAAGCCGTCCTTCAACTAGATTGTTGGGAACACAAAGTTCCTTTTCAGTTGCAAACTACACTCCATACATATATATGGGGAGCTACTAGCTCCAACTCGGCTTTACAGTGAAAACTGCAGGAACTTCAAACCGGCACTAGGAAACACACTGAGAAACTAGAGTAAAAGTTTCTCCTGCAACCCGTTCCCTTTGTGCTAGATGAACGAAAGTCTCTCCACATGCTCAGTTCTGAGAGATAAGTGTGTGTGAAAGCCGTCCTTCAACTAGATTGTTGGGAACACAAAGTTCCTTTTCAGTTGCAAACTACACTCCATACATATATATGGGGAGCTACTAGCTCCAACTCGGCTTTACAGTGAAAACTGCAGGAACTTCAAACCGGCACTAGGAAACACACTGAGAAACTAGAGTAAAAGTTTCTCCTGCAACCCGTTCCCTTTGTGCTAGATGAACGAAAGTCTCTCCACATGCTCAGTTCTGAGAGATAAGTGTGTGTGAAAGCCGTCCTTCAACTAGATTGTTGGGAACACAAAGTTCCTTTTCAGTTGCAAACTACACTCCATACATATATATGGGGAGCTACTAGCTCCAACTCGGCTTTACAGTGAAAACTGCAGGAACTTCAAACCGGCACTAGGAAACACACTGAGAAACTAGAGTAAAAGTTTCTCCTGCAACCCGTTCCCTTTGTGCTAGATGAACGAACGTCTCTCCACATGCTCAGTTCTGAGAGATAAGTGTGTGTGAAAGCCGTCCTTCAACTAGATTGTTGGGAACACAAAGTTCCTTTTCAGTTGCAAACTACACTCCATACATATATATGGGGAGCTACTAGCTCCAACTCGGCTTTACAGTGAAAACTGCAGGAACTTCAAACCGTCACTAGGAAACACACTGAGAAACTAGAGTAAAAGTTTCTCCTGCAACCCGTTCCCTTTGTGCTAGATGAACGAACGTCTCTCCACATGCTCAGTTCTGAGAGATAAGTGTGTGTGAAAGCCGTCCTTCAACTAGATTGTTGGGAACACGAAGTTCCTTTTCAGTTGCAAACTACACTCCATACATATATATGGGGAGGTACTAGCTCCAACTCGGTTTTACAGTGAAAACTGCAGGAACTTCAAACCGGCACTAGGAAACACACTGAAAAACTAGAGTAAAAGTTTCTCCTGCAACCCGTTCCCTTTGTGCTAGATGAACGAACGTCTCTCCACATGCTCAGTTCTGAGAGATAAGTGTGTGTGAAAGCCGTCCTTCAACTAGATTGTTGGGAACACAAAGTTCCTTTTCAGTTGCAAACTACACTCCATACATATATATGGGGAGGTACTAGCTCCAACTCGGTTTTACAGTGAAAACTGCAGGAACTTCAAACCGGCACTAGGAAACACACTGAGAAACTAGAGTAAAAGTTTCTCCTGCAACCCGTTCCCTTTGTGCTAGATGAACGAACGTCTCTCCACATGCTCAGTTCTGAGAGATAAGTGTGTGTGAAAGCCGTCCTTCAACTAGATTGTTGGGAACACAAAGTTCCTTTTCAGTTGCAAACTACACTCCATACATATATATGGGGAGGTACTAGCTCCAACTCGGCTTTACAGTGAAAACTGCAGGAACTTCAAACCGGCACTAGGAAACACACTGAGAAACTAGAGTAAAAGTTTCTCCTGCAACCCGTTCCCTTTGTGCTAGATGAACGAACGTCTCTCCACATGCTCAGTTCTGAGAGATAAGTGTGTGTGAAAGCCGTCCTTCAACTAGATTGTTGGGAACACAAAGTTCCTTTTCAGTTGCAAACTACACTCCATACATATATATGGTGAGCTACTAGCTCCAACTCGGCTTTACAGTGAAAACTGCAGGAACTTCAAACCGGCACTAGGAAACACACTGAGAAACTAGAGTAAAAGTTTGTCCTGCAACCCGTTCCCTTTGTGCTAGATGAACGAACGTCTCTCCACATGCTCAGTTCTGAGAGATAAGTGTGTGTGAAAGCCGTCCTTCAACTAGATTGTTGGGAACACAAAGTTCCTTTTCAGTTGCAAACTACACTCCATACATATATATGGGGAGCTACTAGCTCCAACTCGGCTTTACAGTGAAAACTGCAGGAACTTCAAACCGGCACTAGGAAACACACTGAGAAACTAGAGTAAAAGTTTCTCCTGCCACCCGTTCCCTTTGTGCTAGATGAACGAACGTCTCTCCACATGCTCAGTTCTGAGAGATAAGTGTGTGTGAAAGCCGACCTTCAACTAGATTGTTGGGAACACAAAGTTCCTTTTCAGTTGCAAACTACACTCCATACATATATATGGGGAGGTACTAGCTCCAACACGGTTTTACAGTGAAAACTGCAGGAACTTCAAACCGGCACTAGGAAACACACTGAGAAACTAGAGTAAAAGTTTCTCCTGCAACCCGTTCCCTTTGTGCTAGATGAACGAACGTCTCTCCACATGCTCAGTTCTGAGAGATAAGTGTGTGTGAAAGCCGTCCTTCAACTAGATTGTTGGGAACACGAAGTTCCTTTTCAGTTGCAAACTACACTCCTTACATATATATGGGGAGGTACTAGCTCCAACTCGGTTTTACAGTGAAAACTGCAGGAACTTCAAACCGGCACTAGGAAACACACTGAGAAACTAGAGTAAAAGTTTCTCCTGCAACCCGTTCCCTTTGTGCTAGATGAACGAACGTCTCTCCACATGCTCAGTTCTGAGAGATAAGTGTGTGTGAAAGCCGTCCTTCAACTAGATTGTTGGGAACACAAAGTTCCTTTTCAGTTGCAAACTACACTCCATACATATATATGGGGAGGTACTAGCTCCAACTCGGTTTTACAGTGAAAACTGCAGGAACTTCAAACCGGCACTAGGAAACACACTGAGAAACTAGAGTAAAAGTTTCTCCTGCAACCCGTTCCCTTTGTGCTAGATGAACGAACGTCTCTCCACATGCTCAGTTCTGAGAGATAAGTGTGTGTGAAAGCCGTCCTTCAACTAGATTGTTGGGAACACAAAGTTCCTTTTCAGTTGCAAACTACACTCCATACATATATATGGGGAGGTACTAGCTCCAACTCGGTTTTACAGTGAAAACTGCAGGAACTTCAAACCGGCACTAGGAAACACACTGAAAAACTAGAGTAAAAGTTTCTCCTGCAACCCGTTCCCTTTGTGCTAGATGAACGAACGTCTCTCCACATGCTCAGTTCTGAGAGATAAGTGTGTGTGAAAGCCGTCCTTCAACTAGATTGTTGGGAACACAAAGTTCCTTTTCAGTTGCAAACTACACTCCATACATATATATGGGGAGCTACTAGCTCCAACTCGGCTTTACAGTGAAAACTGCAGGAACTTCAAACCGGCACTAGGAAACACACTGAGAAACTAGAGTAAAAGTTTCTCCTGCAACCCGTTCCCTTTGTGCTAGTTGAACGAACGTCTCTCCACATGCTCAGTTCTGAGAGATAAGTGTGTGTGAAAGCCGTCCTTCAACTAGATTGTTGGGAACACAAAGTTCCTTTTCAGTTGCAAACTACACTCCATACATATATATGGGGAGGTACTAGCTCCAACTCGGTTTTACAGTGAAAACTGCAGGAACTTCAAACCGGCACTAGGAAACACACTGAGAAACTAGAGTAAAAGTTTCTCCTGCAACCCGTTCCCTTTGTGCTAGATGAACGAACGTCTCTCCACATGCTCAGTTCTGAGAGATAAGTGTGTGTGAAAGCCGTCCTTCAACTAGATTGTTGGGAACACAAAGTTCCTTTTCAGTTGCAAACTACACTCCATACATATATATGGGGAGCTACTAGCTCCAACTCGGCTTTACAGTGAAAACTGCAGGAACTTCAAACCGGCACTAGGAAACACACTGAGAAACTAGAGTAAAAGTTTCTCCTGCAACCCGTTCCCTTTGTGCTAGATGAACGAACGTCTCTCCACATGCTCAGTTCTGAGAGATAAGTGTGTGTGAAAGCCGTCCTTCAACTAGATTGTTGGGAACACAAAGTTCCTTTTCAGTTGCAAACTACACTCCATACATATATATGGGGAGCTACTAGCTCCAACTCGGCTTTACAGTGAAAACTGCAGGAACTTCAAACCGGCACTAGGAAACACACTGAGAAACTAGAGTAAAAGTTTCTCCTGCAACCCGTTCCCTTTGTGCTAGATGAACGAACGTCTCTCCACATGCTCAGTTCTGAGAGATAAGTGTGTGTGAAAGCCGTCCTTCAACTAGATTGTTGGGAACACAAAGTTCCTTTTCAGTTGCAAACTACACTCCATACATATATATGGGGAGCTACTAGCTCCAACTCGGCTTTACAGTGAAAACTGCAGGAACTTCAAACCGGCACTAGGAAACACACTGAGAAACTAGAGTAAAAGTTTCCCTGCAACCCGTTCCCTTTGTGCTAGATGAACGAACGTCTCTCCACATGCTCAGTTCTGAGAGATAAGTGTGTGTGAAAGCCGTCCTTCAACTAGATTGTTGGGAACACGAAGTTCCTTTTCAGTTGCAAACTACACTCCATACATATATATGGGGAGGTACTAGCTCCAACTCGGTTTTACAGTGAAAACTGCAGGAACTTCAAACCGGCACTAGGAAACACACTGAAAAACTAGAGTAAAAGTTTCTCCTGCAACCCGTTCCCTTTGTGCTAGATGAACGAACGTCTCTCCACATGCTCAGTTCTGAGAGATAAGTGTGTGTGAAAGCCGTCCTTCAACTAGATTGTTGGGAACACAAAGTTCCTTTTCAGTTGCAAACTACACTCCATACATATATATGGGGAGGTACTAGCTCCAACTCGGTTTTACAGTGAAAACTGCAGGAACTTCAAACCGGCACTAGGAAACACACTGAGAAACTAGAGTAAAAGTTTCTCCTGCAACCCGTTCCCTTTGTGCTAGATGAACGAACGTCTCTCCACATGCTCAGTTCTGAGAGATAAGTGTGTGTGAAAGCCGTCCTTCAACTAGATTGTTGGGAACACAAAGTTCCTTTTCAGTTGCAAACTACACTCCATACATATATATGGGGAGGTACTAGCTCCAACTCGGTTTTACAGTGAAAACTGCAGGAACTTCAAACCGGCACTAGGAAACACACTGAGAAACTAGAGTAAAAGTTTCTCCTGCAACCCATTCCCTTTGTGCTAGATGAACGAACGTCTCTCCACATGCTCAGTTCTGAGAGATAAGTGTGTGTGAAAGCCGTCCTTCAACTAGATTGTTGGGAACACAAAGTTCCTTTTCAGTTGCAAACTACACTCCATACATATATATGGGGAGGTACTAGCTCCAACTCGGTTTTACAGTGAAAACTGCAGGAACTTCAAACCGGCACTAGGAAACACACTGAGAAACTAGAGTAAAAGTTTCTCCTGCAACCCGTTCCCTTTGTGCTAGATGAACGAACGTCTCTCCACATGCTCAGTTCTGAGAGATAAGTGTGTGTGAAAGCCGTCCTTCAACTAGATTGTTGGGAACACAAAGTTCCTTTTCAGTTGCAAACTACACTCCATACATATATATGGGGAGGTACTAGCTCCAACTCGGTTTTACAGTGAAAACTGCAGGAACTTCAAACCGGCACTAGGAAACACACTGAAAAACTAGAGTAAAAGTTTCTCCTGCAACCCGTTCCCTTTGTGCTAGATGAACGAACGTCTCTCCACATGCTCAGTTCTGAGAGATAAGTGTGTGTGAAAGCCGTCCTTCAACTAGATTGTTGGGAACACAAAGTTCCTTTTCAGTTGCAAACTACACTCCATACATATATATGGGGAGGTACTAGCTCCAACTCGGTTTTACAGTGAAAACTGCAGGAACTTCAAACCGGCACTAGGAAACACACTGAGAAACTACAGTAAAAGTTTCTCCTGCAACCCGTTCCCTTTGTGCTAGATGAACGAACGTCTCTCCACATGCTCAGTTCTGAGAGATAAGTGTGTGTGAAAGCCGTCCTTCAACTAGATTGTTGGGAACACAAAGTTCCTTTTCAGTTGCAAACTACACTCCATACATATATATGGGGAGGTACTAGCTCCAACACGGTTTTACAGTGAAAACTGCAGGAACTTCAAACCGGCACTAGGAAACACACTGAGAAACTAGAGTAAAAGTTTCTCCTGCAACCCATTCCCTTTGTGCTAGATGAACGAACGTCTCTCCACATGCTCAGTTCTGAGAGATAAGTGTGTGTGAAAGCCGTCCTTCAACTAGATTGTTGGGAACACAAAGTTCCTTTTCAGTTGCAAACTACACTCCATACATATATATGGGGAGGTACTAGCTCCAACTCGGTTTTACAGTGAAAACTGCAGGAACTTCAAACCGGCACTAGGAAACACACTGAGAAACTAGAGTAAAAGTTTCTCCTGCAACCCGTTCCCTTTGTGCTAGATGAACGAACGTCTCTCCACATGCTCAGTTCTGAGAGATAAGTGTGTGTGAAAGCCGTCCTTCAACTAGATTGTTGGGAACACAAAGTTCCTTTTCAGTTGCAAACTACACTCCATACATATATATGGGGAGCTACTAGCTCCAACTCGGTTTTACAGTGAAAACTGCAGGAACTTCAAACCGGCACTAGGAAACACACTGAAAAACTAGAGTAAAAGTTTCTCCTGCAACCCGTTCCCTTTGTGCTAGATGAACGAACGTCTCTCCACATGCTCAGTTCTGAGAGATAATTGTGTGTGAAAGCCGTCCTTCAACTAGATTGTTGGGAACACAAAGTTCCTTTTCAGTTGCAAACTACACTCCATACATATATATGGGGAGGTACTAGCTCCAACTCGGTTTTACAGTGAAAACTGCAGGAACTTCAAACCGGCACTAGGAAACACACTGAAAACTAGAGTAAAAGTTTCTCCTGCAACCCGTTCCCTTTGTGCTAGATGAACGAACGTCTCTCCACATGCTCATTTCTGAGAGATAACTGTGTGTGAAAGCCGTCCTTCAACTAGATTGTTGGGAACACAAAGTTCCTTTTCAGTTACAAACTACACTCCATACATATATATGGGGAGGTACTAGCTCCAACTCGGTTTTACAGTGAAAACTGCAGGAACTTCAAACCGGCACTAGGAAACACACTGAGAAACTAGAGTAAAAGTTTCTCCTGCAACCCGTTCCCTTTGTGCTAGATGAACGAACGTCTCTCCACATGCTCAGTTCTGAGAGATAAGTGTGTGTGAAAGCCGTCCTTCAACTAGATTGTTGGGAACACAAAGTTCCTTTTCAGTTGCAAACTACACTCCATACATATATATGGGGAGGTACTAGCTCCAACTCGGTTTTACAGTGAAAACTGCAGGAACTTCAAACCGGCACTAGGAAACACACTGAAAAACTAGAGTAAAAGTTTCTCCTGCAACCCGTTCCCTTTGTGCTAGATGAACGAACGTCTCTCCACATGCTCAGTTCTGAGAGATAAGTGTGTGTGAAAGCCGTCCTTCAACTAGATTGTTGGGAACACAAAGTTCCTTTTCAGTTGCAAACTACACTCCATACATATATATGGGGAGGTACTAGCTCCAACTCGGTTTTACAGTGAAAACTGCAGGAACTTCAAACCGGCACTAGGAAACACACTGAGAAACTAGAGTAAAAGTTTCTCCTGCAACCCGTTCCCTTTTTGCTAGATGAACGAACGTCTCTCCACATGCTCAGTTCTGAGAGATAAGTGTGTGTGAAAGCCGTCCTTCAACTAGATTGTTGGGAACACAAAGTTCCTTTTCAGTTGCAAACTACACTCCATACATATATATGGGGAGGTACTAGCTCCAACTCGGTTTTACAGTGAAAACTGCAGGAACTTCAAACCGGCACTAGGAAACACACTGAGAAACTAGAGTAAAAGTTTCTCCTGCAACCCGTTCCCTTTGTGCTAGATGAACGAACGTCTCTCCACATGCTCAGTTCTGAGAGATAAGTGTGTGTGAAAGCCGTCCTTCAACTAGATTGTTGGGAACACAAAGTTCCTTTTCAGTTGCAAACTACACTCCATACATATATATGGGGAGGTACTAGCTCCAACTCGGTTTTACAGTGAAAACTGCAGGAACTTCAAACCGGCACTAGGAAACACACTGAGAAACTAGAGTAAAAGTTTCTCCTGCAACCCGTTCCCTTTGTGCTAGATGAACGAACGTCTCTCCACATGCTCAGTTCTGAGAGATAAGTGTGTGTGAAAGCCGTCCTTCAACTAGATTGTTGGGAACACAAAGTTCCTTTTCAGTTGCAAACTACACTCCATACATATATATGGGGAGGTACTAGCTCCAACTCGGTTTTACAGTGAAAACTGCAGGAACTTCAAACCGGCACTAGGAAACACACTGAGAAACTAGAGTAAAAGTTTCTCCTGCAACCCGTTCCCTTTGTGCTAGATGAACGAACGTCTCTCCACATGCTCAGTTCTGAGAGATAAGTGTGTGTGAAAGCCGTCCTTCAACTAGATTGTTGGGAACACAAAGTTCCTTTTCAGTTGCAAACTACACTCCATACATATATATGGGGAGGTACTAGCTCCAACTCGGTTTTACAGTGAAAACTGCAGGAACTTCAAACCGGCACTAGGAAACACACTGAGAAACTAGAGTAAAAGTTTCTCCTGCAACCCGTTCCCTTTGTGCTAGATGAACGAACGTCTCTCCACATGCTCAGTTCTGAGAGATAAGTGTGTGTGAAAGCCGTCCTTCAACTAGATTGTTGGGAACACAAAGTTCCTTTTCAGTTGCAAACTACACTCCATACATATATATGGGGAGGTACTAGCTCCAACTCGGTTTTACAGTGAAAACTGCAGGAACTTCAAACCGGCACTAGGAAACACACTGAGAAACTAGAGTAAAAGTTTCTCCTGCAACCCGTTCCCTTTGTGCTAGATGAACGAACGTCTCTCCACATGCTCAGTTCTGAGAGATAAGTGTGTGTGAAAGCCGTCCTTCAACTAGATTGTTGGGAACACAAAGTTCCTTTTCAGTTGCAAACTACACTCCATACATATATATGGGGAGGTACTAGCTCCAACTCGGTTTTACAGTGAAAACTGCAGGAACTTCAAACCGGCACTAGGAAACACACTGAGAAACTAGAGTAAAAGTTTCTCCTGCAACCCGTTCCCTTTGTGCTAGATGAACGAACGTCTCTCCACATGCTCAGTTCTGAGAGATAAGTGTGTGTGAAAGCCGTCCTTCAACTAGATTGTTGGGAACACAAAGTTCCTTTTCAGTTGCAAACTACACTCCATACATATATATGGGGAGGTACTAGCTCCAACTCGGTTTTACAGTGAAAACTGCAGGAACTTCAAACCGGCACTAGGAAACACACTGAGAAACTAGAGTAAAAGTTTCTCCTGCAACCCGTTCCCTTTGTGCTAGATGAACGAACGTCTCTCCACATGCTCAGTTCTGAGAGATAAGTGTGTGTGAAAGCCGTCCTTCAACTAGATTGTTGGAACACAAAGTTCCTTTTCAGTTGCAAACTACACTCCATACATATATATGGGGAGGTACTAGCTCCAACTCGGTTTTACAGTGAAAACTGCAGGAACTTCAAACCGGCACTAGGAAACACACTGAGAAACTAGAGTAAAAGTTTCTCCTGCAACCCGTTCCCTTTGTGCTAGATGAACGAACGTCTCTCCACATGCTCAGTTCTGAGAGATAAGTGTGTGTGAAAGCCGTCCTTCAACTAGATTGTTGGGAACACAAAGTTCCTTTTCAGTTGCAAACTACACTCCATACATATATATGGGGAGGTACTAGCTCCAACTCGGTTTTACAGTGAAAACTGCAGGAACTTCAAACCGGCACTAGGAAACACACTGAGAAACTAGAGTAAAAGTTTCTCCTGCAACCCGTTCCCTTTGTGCTAGATGAACGAACGTCTCTCCACATGCTCAGTTCTGAGAGATAAGTGTGTGTGAAAGCCGTCCTTCAACTAGATTGTTGGGAACACAAAGTTCCTTTTCAGTTGCAAACTACACTCCATACATATATATGGGGAGGTACTAGCTCCAACTCGGTTTTACAGTGAAAACTGCAGGAACTTCAAACCGGCACTAGGAAACACACTGAGAAACTAGAGTAAAAGTTTCTCCTGCAACCCGTTCCCTTTGTGCTAGATGAACGAACGTCTCTCCACATGCTCAGTTCTGAGAGATAAGTGTGTGTGAAAGCCGTCCTTCAACTAGATTGTTGGGAACACAAAGTTCCTTTTCAGTTGCAAACTACACTCCATACATATATATGGGGAGGTACTAGCTCCAACTCGGTTTTACAGTGAAAACTGCAGGAACTTCAAACCGGCACTAGGAAACACACTGAGAAACTAGAGTAAAAGTTTCTCCTGCAACCCCGTTCCCTTTGTGCTAGATGAACGAACGTCTCTCCACATGCTCAGTTCTGAGAGATAAGTGTGTGCTGAAAGCCGTCCTTCAACTAGATTGTTGGGAACACAAAGTTCCTTTTCAGTTGCAAACTACACTCCATACATATATATGGGGAGGTACTAGCTCCAACTCGGTTTTACAGTGAAAACTGCAGGAACTTCAAACCGGCACTAGAAACACACTGAGAAACTAGAGTAAAAGTTTCTCCTGCAACCGTTCCCTTTGTGCTAGATGAACGAACGTCTCTCCACATGCTCAGTTCTGAGAGATAAGTGTGTGTGAAAGCCGTCCTTCAACTAGATTGTTGGGAACACAAAGTTCCTTTTCAGTTGCAAACTACACTCCATACATATATATGGGAGGTACTAGCT